>NC_082716.1:102766116-103128822 GCF_030144855.1 Hypanus sabinus | reverse complement strand
GTTATCAGCCCACCATCTCGCCTCCGTGGAATACAACCCTCACCAGTTATCAGCCTACCGTCCTTCCCTCCGTGCAGTACAACACTCACCAGTTATCAGTCTACCATCTCCCCTCCCTGCAATACAACACTCACCAGTTATCAGTCCACCATCTCCCCTCAATGCAATACCACGCTCACCAGATGTCAGTCCACCATCTCCCCTCCGTGCAACACAACACTCACCAGTTATCAATCCACCATCTTCCCTCCGTGCAATGCAACACTCACCAGTTATCAGCCGACCGTCCTTCCCACCGTGCAATCCAACACTCACCAGTTATCAGTCCACCATCTCCCCTCCGTGCAATACATCACTCACCAGTTATCGGTCCACCATCTCTGTCCGTGCAATACAACTCTCACCAGTTATCAGCCTACCGTCCTCCCCTCCGTGCAATACGACTCTCACCAGTTATCAGCCTACCGTCCTCCCCTCCGTGCAATACAACTCTCACCAGTTATCAGCCTACCGTCCTCCCCTCCTTGCAATACAACACTTACCAGTTATCAGTCCAACATCTTCCCTCCGTGCAATACAACACTCAGCAGGTATCAGCCCCCCATATCCCCTCCGTGCAATACAACACTCACCAATTATCAGCCCACCAACTTCCCTCCATGCAATACAACTCTCACCAGTTATCAGCCCAACATCTCCCCTCCGTGCAATACAACATTCACCAGTTATCAGTCCACCTTCTCCCCTCCGTGCAATACAACACTCACCAGTTATCAGCCCACCATATCCCCTCCGTGCAATACAACACTCACCAATTATCAGCCCAGCATTTTCACTCCATGCAATACAACACTCACCAGTTATCAGTCCACCATCTTCCCTCCATGCAATACAACACTCACCAGGTATCAGTCCACCATCTTCCCTCCGTGGAATACAACACTCACCAGTTATCAGTCTACCATTTCCCCTCCGTGCAATACAACACTCACCAGTTATCAGTCCACCATCTCCCTTCCGTGGAATACAACTCTCACCAGTTATCAGCCTACCGTCCTTCCCTCCGTGCAATACAACACTCACCAGTTATCAGTCCACCATCTCCCCTCCGTGGAATACAACACTCACCAGCTATCCGTCCACCATCTCCCTCCGTGCAATACAACACTCACCAGTTTTCAGTCCACTATCTCTCTCCGTGCAATACAACACTCACCAGTTATCAGTCCAGCATCTCCGTCCGTGCAATACAACACTCACCAGTTATCAGTCCACTATCTACCCTCCGTGCAGTACAACACTCACCAGTTATCAGTCCAACATCTTCCCTCCGTGGAATACAACACTCACAAGTTATGAGACCACCATCTCCCCTCCGTGCAATACAACACTCAACAGATATCAGTACACCATTACCCCTCCATGCAATACAACACTCACCAGTTATCAGTCCACCATCTCCCCTCCGTGCAATACAACACTCACCAGTTATCAGTCCACCATCTCCCTCCGTGCAATACAACACTCACCAGTTATCAGCCCACTATCTCCCCTCCGTGGAAAACAACTCTCACCAGTTATCAGCCTACCATCTCCCCTCCGTGCAATACAACACTCACCAGTTATTAGTCCACAATCGTACCTCCTTGCAATACAACACTCACAAGTTATCAGTCCACCATCTCCCTCCGTGCAATACAACACTCACCAGTTATCAGCCCACTATCTCCCCTCCGTGGAAAACAACTCTCACCAGTTATCAGCCTACCATCTCCCCTCCGTGCAATACAACACTCACCAGTTATTAGTCCACAATCGTACCTCCGTGCAATACAACACTCACCAGTTATCAGTCCACCATCTCCCCTCAATGCAATACAAGACTCACCAGTTATAAGTCCAGCATCTCCCTCCGTGCAATACAACACTCACCAATTATCAGCCTACCAGTTTCCCTCCGTGCAATACAACACTCACCAGTTATCGGTCCACCATCTCTGTCCGTGCAATACAACTCTCACCAGTTATCAGCCTACCGTCCTCCCCTCCGTGCAATACAACACTCACCAGTTATCAGTCCAACATCTTCCCTCCGTGCAATACAACACTCAGCAGTTATCAGTCCACCATCTCCCCTCCGTGGAATACAACACTCACCAGCTATCCGTCCACCATCTCCCTCCGTGCAATACAACACTCACCAGTTATCAGTCCACCATCTCTCTCCGTGCAATACAACACTCACCAGTTATCAGTCCAGCATCTCCGTCCGTGCAATACAACACTCACCAGTTATCAGTCCACCATCTCCCCTCAATGCAATACAACACTCACCAGTTATCAGTCCACCATCTCCCCTCCGTGGAATACAACACTCACCTGCTATCCGTCCACCATCTCCCTCCGTGCAATACAACACTCACCAGTTATCAGTCCACCATCTCTCTCCGTGCAATACAACACTCACCAGTTATCCGTCCACCATCTGCCTCCGTGCAATACAACTCTCACTAGTTATCAGTCCAGCATCTCCGTCCGTGCAATACAACACTCACCAGGTATCAGACCACCATCTCCCCTCTGTGCAATACTCACTCACCAGTTATCAGTCCACCATCTCCCCTCCGTGGAATACAACTCTCACCAGTTATCAGCCTACCGTCCTTCCACCCGTGCAATAGAACACTCACCAGTTATCAGTCGACCATCTCCCCTCCGTGCAATACATCACTCACCAGTTATCAGCCCACCATCTCCTCTCCGTGTAATACAACACTCACCAGTTATCAGTCTACCATCTCCCCTCTGTGCAATACAACTCTCACCTGTTATCAGCCCACCATCTCCCCTCCGTGCAATACAACATTCACCAGTTATCAGTCCACCATCTCCCTCCGTTCAATACAACACTCACCAGTTATCAGCCCACCATATCCCCTCCGTGCAATACAACACTCACCAATTATCTGCCCACCATCTTCACTCCATGCAATACAACACTCACCAGTTATCAGTCCACCTTCTTCCCTCCATGCAATACAACACTCACCAGTAATCAGTCCACCATCTTCCCTCCGTGGAATACAACACTCACCAGTTATCAGTCTACCATCTCCCCTCCGTGCAATACAACACTCACCAGTTATCAGTCCACCATCTCCACTCCGTGGAATACAAATCTCACCAGTTATCAGCCTACCTTCCTTTCCTCCGTGCAATACAACACTCACCAGTTATCAGTCCACCATCTCCGCTCCGTGCAATAAAACACTCACCAGTTATCAGTCTACCATCTCCCCTCTGTGCAATAAATCTCTCACCAGTTATCAGCCCACCATCTCCCCTCCGTGCAATACAATATTCACCAGTTATCAGTCCACCATGTCGCCTCCGTGCAATACAACACTCACCAGTTATCAGCCCACCATATCCCCTCCGTGCAATACAACACTCACCAATTATCAGCCCACCATCTTCACTCCATGCAATACAACACTCACCAGGTATCAGTCCACCATCATCCCTCCGTGGAATACAACACTCACCAGATATCAGTCTACCATCTCCCGTCCGTGCAATACAACACTCACCAGTTATCAGTCCAGCATCTCCGTCCGTGCAATACAACACTCACCAGTTATCAGTCCACAATCTCCCTCCAAGCAATACAACACTCAACAGTTATCAGTCCACCATATCCCCTCCGTGCAATACAACACTCACCAATTATCAGCCCACCAACTTCCCTCCATGCAATACAACTCTCACCAGTTATCAGCCCACCATCTCCCCTCCGTGCAATACAACATTCACCAGTTATCAGTCCACCTTCTCCCCTCCGTGCAATACAACACTCACCAGTTATCAGCCCACCATATCCCCTCCGTGCAATACAACACTCACCAATTATCAGCCCAGCATCTTCACTCCATGCAATACAACACTCACCAGTTATCAGTCCACCATCTTCCCTCCATGCAATACAACACTCACCAGGTATCAGTCCACCATCTTCCCTCCGTGGAATACAACACTCACCAGTTATCAGTCTACCATTTCCCCTCCGTGCAATACAACACTCACCAGTTATCAGTCCACCATCTCCCTTCCGTGGAATACAACTCTCACCAGTTATCAGCCTACCGTCCTTCCCTCCGTGCAATACAACACTCACCAGTTATCAGTCCACCATCTCCCCTCCGTGGAATACAACACTCACCAGCTATCCGTCCACCATCTCCCTCCGTGCAATACAACACTCACCAGTTTTCAGTCCACCATCTCTCTCCGTGCAATACAACACTCACCAGTTATCAGTCCAGCATCTCCGTCCGTGCAATACAACACTCACCAGTTATCAGTCCACTATCTACCCTCCGTGCAGTACAACACTCACCAGTTATCAGTCCAACATCTTCCCTCCGTGGAATACAACACTCACAAGTTATGAGACCACCATCTCCCCTCCGTGCAATACAACACTCAACAGATATCAGTACACCATTACCCCTCCATGCAATACAACACTCACCAGTTATCAGTCCACCATCTCCCCTCCGTGCAATACAACACTCACCAGTTATCAGTCCACCATCTCCCTCCGTGCAATACAACACTCACCAGTTATCAGCCCACTATCTCCCCTCCGTGGAAAACAACTCTCACCAGTTATCAGCCTACCATCTCCCCTCCGTGCAATACAACACTCACCAGTTATTAGTCCACAATCGTACCTCCTTGCAATACAACACTCACAAGTTATCAGTCCACCATCTCCCTCCGTGCAATACAACACTCACCAGTTATCAGCCCACTATCTCCCCTCCGTGGAAAACAACTCTCACCAGTTATCAGCCTACCATCTCCCCTCCGTGCAATACAACACTCACCAGTTATTAGTCCACAATCGTACCTCCGTGCAATACAACACTCACCAGTTATCAGTCCACCATCTCCCCTCAATGCAATACAAGACTCACCAGTTATAAGTCCAGCATCTCCCTCCGTGCAATACAACACTCACCAATTATCAGCCTACCAGTTTCCCTCCGTGCAATACAACACTCACCAGTTATCGGTCCACCATCTCTGTCCGTGCAATACAACTCTCACCAGTTATCAGCCTACCGTCCTCCCCTCCGTGCAATACAACACTCACCAGTTATCAGTCCAACATCTTCCCTCCATGCAATACAACACTCAGCAGTTATCAGTCCACCATCTCCCCTCCGTGGAATACAACACTCACCAGCTATCCGTCCACCATCTCCCTCCGTGCAATACAACACTCACCAGTTATCAGTCCACCATCTCTCTCCGTGCAATACAACACTCACCAGTTATCAGTCCAGCATCTCCGTCCGTGCAATACAACACTCACCAGTTATCAGTCCACCATCTCCCCTCAATGCAATACAACACTCACCAGTTATCAGTCCACCATCTCCCCTCCGTGGAATACAACACTCACCTGCTATCCGTCCACCATCTCCCTCCGTGCAATACAACACTCACCAGTTATCAGTCCACCATCTCTCTCCGTGCAATACAACACTCAACAGTTATCAGTCCAGCATCTCCGTCCGTGCAATACAACACTCCCCAGTTATCAGTCCACTATCTCCCCTCCGTGCAGTACAACACTCACCAGTTATCAGTCCAACATCTTCCCTCCGTGGAATACAACACTCACAAGTTATGAGACCACCATCTCCCCTCCGTGCAATACAACACTCACCAGTTATCAGTCCACCATCTCCCTCCGTGCAATACAACACTCACCAGTTATCAGCCCACTATCTCCCCTCCGTGGAAAACAACTCTCACCAGTTATCAGCCTACCGTCCTTCCCTCCGTGCAATACAACACTCACCAGTTATCAGTGTACCATCTCCCCTCCATGCAATACAACACTCACCAGTTATTAGTCCAGAATCGTACCTCCGTGCAATACAACACTCACCAGTTATAAGTCCACCATCTCCCCTCAATGCAATACAAGACTCACCAGTTATAAGTCCACCATCTCCCTCCGTTCAATACAACACTCACCAATTATCAGCCCACCAGTTTCCCTCCGTGCAATACAACACTCACCAGTTATCGGTCCACCATCTCTGTCCGTGCAATACAACTCTCACCAGTTATCAGCCTACCGTCCTCCCCTCCGTGCAATACAACACTCACCAGTTATCAGTCCAACATCTTCCCTCCGTGCAATACAACACACAGCAGGTATCAGCCCACCATATCCGCTCCGTGCAATACAACACTCACCAGTTATCCGTCCACCATCTGCCTCCGTGCAATACAACTCTCACAAGTTATCAGTCCAGCATCTCCGTCCGTGCAATACAACACTCACCAGTTATCAGACCACCATCTCCCCTCTGTGCAATACAACACTCACCGGTTATCAGTCCACCATCTCCCCTCCGTGCAATACAACTCTCAACAGTTATCAGCCCACCATCTCCCCTCCGTGCAATACAACACTCACCAGTTATCAGTCCACCATCTCCCTCCAAGCATTACAACACTCAACAGTTATTAGTCCAACATCTCCCTCCGTGCAATAGAACACTCACCAGTTATCAGTCCACTATCTCCCCTCCGTGCAGTACAACACTCACCAGTTATCAGTCCACTATCTCCCCTCCGTGCAGTACAACACTCACCAGTTATCAGTCCAACATCTTCCCTCCGTGGAATACAACACTCACAAGTTATGAGACCACCATCTCCCCTCCGTGCAATACAACACTCAACAGTTATCAGTCCACCATCTCTCTCCGTGCAATACAACACTCACCAGTTATCAGTCCAGCATCTCCGTCCGTGCAATACAACACGCACCAGTTATCAGTCCACTATCTCCCCTCCGTGCAGTACAACACTCACCAGTTATCAGTCCAACATCTTCCCTCCGTGGAATACAACACTCACAAGTTATGAGACCACCATCTCCCCTCCGTGCAATACAACACTCAACAGATATCAGTACACCATTACCCCTCCATGCAATACAACACTCACCAGTTATCAGTCCACCATCTCCCCTCCGTGCAATACAACACTCACCAGTTATCAGTCCACCATCTCCCTCCGTGCAATACAACACTCACCAGTTATCAGTCCACAATCTCCCCTCCGTGAAAATACAACACTCACCAGCTATCCGTCCACCATCTCCCTCCGTGCAATACAACAATCACCAGTTATCAGTCCACCATCTCTCTCCGTGCAATACAACACTCACCAGTTATCAGTCCAGCATCTCCGTCCGTGCAATACAACACTCACCAGTTATCAGTCCACCATCTCCCTCCGTGCAATACAACACTCACCAGTTATCAGCCCACTATCTCCCCTCCGTGGAAAACAACTCTCACCAGTTATCAGCCTACCATCTCCCCTCCGTGCAATACAACACTCACCAGTTATTAGTCCACAATCGTACCTCCGTGCAATACAACACTCACCAGTTATCAGTCCACCATCTCCCCTCAATGCAATACAAGACTCACCAGTTATAAGTCCAGCATCTCCCTCCGTGCAATACAACACTCACCAATTATCAGCCTACCAGTTTCCCTCCGTGCAATACAACACTCACCAGTTATCGGTCCACCATCTCTGTCCGTGCAATACAACTCTCACCAGTTATCAGCCTACCGTCCTCCCCTCCGTGCAATACAACACTCACCAGTTATCAGTCCAACATCTTCCCTCCGTGCAATACAACACTCAGCAGTTATCAGTCCACCATCTCCCCTCCGTGGAATACAACACTCACCAGCTATCCGTCCACCATCTCCCTCCATGCAATACAACACTCACCAGTTATCAGTCCACCATCTCTCTCCCTGCAATACAACACTCACCAGTTATCAGTCCAGCATCTCCGTCCGTGCAATACAACACTCACCAGTTATCAGTCCACCATCTCCCCTCAATGCAATACAACACTCACCAGTTATCAGTCCACCATCTCCCCTCCGTGGAATACAACACTCACCTGCTATCCGTCCACCATCTCCCTCCGTGCAATACAACACTCACCAGTTATCAGTCCACCATCTCTCTCCGTGCAATACAACACTCACCAGTTATCAGTCCAGCATCTCCGTCCGTGCAATACAACACTCCCCATTTATCAGTCCACTATCTCCCCTCCGTGCAGTACAACACTCACCAGTTATCAGTCCAACATCTTCCCTCCGTGGAATACAACACTCACAAGTTATGAGACCACCATCTCCCCTCCGTGCAATACATCACTCAACAGATATCAGTACACCATCACCCCTCCATGCAATACAACACTCACCAGTTATCAGTCCACCATCTCCCCTCCGTGCAATACAACACTCACCAGTTATCAGCCCACTATCTCCCCTCCGTGGAAAACAACTCTCACCAGTTATCAGCCTACCGTCCTTCCCTCCGTGCAATACAACACTCACCAGTTATCAGTGTACCATCTCCCCTCCATGCAATACAACACTCACCAGTTATTAGTCCAGAATCGTACCTCCGTGCAATACAACACTCACCAGTTATAAGTCCACCATCTCCCCTCAATGCAATACAAGACTCACCAGTTATAAGTCCACCATCTCCCTCCGTTCAATACAACACTCACCAATTATCAGCCCACCAGTTTCCCTCCGTGCAATACAACACTCACCAGTTATCGGTCCACCATCTCTGTCCGTGCAATACAACTCTCACCAGTTATCAGCCTACCGTCCTCCCCTCCGTGCAATACAACACTCACCAGTTATCAGTCCAACATCTTCCCTCCGTGCAATACAACACACAGCAGGTATCAGCCCACCATATCCGCTCCGTGCAATACAACACTCACCAGTTGTCCGTCCACCATCTGCCTCCGTGCAATACAACTCTCACTAGTTATCAGTCCAGCATCTCCGTCCGTGCAATACAACACTCACCAGTTATCAGACCACCATCTCCCCTCTGTGCAATACAACACTCACCGGTTATCAGTCCACCATCTCCCCTCCGTGCAATACAACTCTCAACAGTTATCAGCCCACCATCTCCCCTCCGTGCAATACAACACTCACCAGTTATCAGTCCACCATCTCCCTCCAAGCATTACAACACTCAACAGTTATTAGTCCAACATCTCCCTCCGTGCAATAGAACACTCACCAGTTATCAGTCCACTCTCTCCCCTCCGTGCAGTACAACACTCACCAGTTATCAGTCCACTATCTCCCCTCCGTGCAGTACAACACTCACCAGTTATCAGTCCAACATCTTCCCTCCGTGGAATACAACACTCACAAGTTATGAGACCACCATCTCCCCTCCGTGCAATACAACACTCAACAGTTATCAGTCCACCATCTCTCTCCGTGCAATACAACACTCACCAGTTATCAGTCCAGCATCTCCGTCCGTGCAATACAACATGCACCAGTTATCAGTCCACTATCTCCCCTCCGTGCAGTACAACACTCACCAGTTATCAGTCCAACATCTTCCCTCCGTGGAATACAACACTCACAAGTTATGAGACCACCATCTCCCCTCCGTGCAATACAACACTCAACAGATATCAGTACACCATTACCCCTCCATGCAATACAACACTCACCAGTTATCAGTCCACCATCTCCCCTCCGTGCAATACAACACTCACCAGTTATCAGTCCACCATCTCCCTCCGTGCAATACAACACTCACCAGTTATCAGTCCACCATCTCCCCTCCGTGAAAATACAACACTCACCAGCTATCCGTCCATCATCTCCCTCCGTGCAATACAACAATCACCAGTTATCAGTCCACCATCTGTCTCCGTGCAATACAACACTCACCAGTTATCAGTCCAGCATCTCCGTCCGTGCAATACAACACTCACCAGTTATCAGTCCACTATCTCCCCTCCGTGCAGTACAACACTCACCAGTTATCAGTCCAACATCTTCCCTCCGTGGAATACAACACTCACAAGTTATGAGACCACCATCTCCCCTCCGTGCAATACAACACTCAACAGATATCAGTACACCATTACCCCTCCATGCAATACAACACTCACCAGTTATCAGTCCACCATCTCCCCTCCGTGCAATACAACACTCACCAGTTATCAGTCCACCATCTCCCTCCGTGCAATACAACACTCACCAGTTATCAGCCCACTATCTCCCCTCCGTGGAAAACAACTCTCACCAGTTATCAGCCTACCGTCCTTCCCTCCGTGCAATACAACACTCACCAGTTATCAGTCTACCATCTCCCCTCCGTGCAATACAACACTCACCAGTTATCAGTCCACAATCGTACCTCCGTGCAATACAACACTCACCAGTTATCAGTCCACCATCTCCCCTCAATGCAATACAAGACTCACCAGATATAAGTCCAGCATCTCCCTCCGTGCAATACAACACTCAGCAGTTATCAGTCCACCATCTCCCCTCCGTGGAATACAACACTCACCAGCTATCCGTCCACCATCTCCCTCCGTGCAATACAACACTCACCAGTTATCAGTCCACCATCTCTCTCCGTGCAATACAACACTCACCAGTTATCAGTCCACCATCTTCCCTCCATGCAATACAACACTCACCAGGTATCAGTCCACCATCTTCCCTCCGTGGAATACAACACTCACCAGTTATCAGTCTACCATCTCCCCTCCGTGCAATACAACACTCACCAGTTATCAGTCCACCATCTCCCCTCCGTGGAATACAACTCTCACCAGTTATCAGCCTACCGTCCTTCCCTCCGTGCAATACAACACTCACCAGTTATCAGTCCACCATCTCCCCTCCGTGAAAATACAACACTCACCAGCTATCCGTCCACCATCTCCCTCCGTGCAATACAACAATCACCAGTTATCAGTCCACCATCTCTCTCCGTGCAATACAACACTCACCAGTTATCAGTCCAGCATCTCCGTCCGTGCAATACAACACTCACCAGTTATCAGTCCACTATCTCCCCTCCGTGCAGTACAACACTCACCAGTTATCCGTCCAACATCTTCCCTCCGTGGAATACAACACTCACAAGTTATGAGACCACCATCTCCCCTCCGTGCAATACAACACTCAACAGATATCAGTACACCATTACCCCTCCATGCAATACAACACTCACCAGTTATCAGTCCACCATCTCCCCTCCGTGCAATACAACACTCACCAGTTATCAGTCCACCATCTCCCCTCAATGCAATACAACACTCACCAGTTATCAGTCCACCATCTCCCCTCCGTGGAATACAACACTCACCTGCTATCCGTCCACCATCTCCCTCCGTGCAATACAACACTCACCAGTTATCAGTCCACCATCTCTCTCCGTGCAATACAACACTCAACAGTTATCAGTCCAGCATCTCCGTCCGTGCAATACAACACTCCCCAGTTATCAGTCCACTATCTCCCCTCCGTGCAGTACAACACTCACCAGTTATCAGTCCAACATCTTCCCTCCGTGGAATACAACACTCACAAGTTATGAGACCACCATCTCCCCTCCGTGCAATACATCACTCAACAGATATCAGTACACCATCACCCCTCCATGCAATACAACACTCACCAGTTATCAGTCCACCATCTCCCCTCCGTGCAATACAACACTCACCAGTTATCAGTCCACCATCTCCCTCCGTGCAATACAACACTCACCAGTTATCAGCCCACTATCTCCCCTCCGTGGAAAACAACTCTCACCAGTTATCAGCCTACCGTCCTTCCCTCCGTGCAATACAACACTCACCAGTTATCAGTGTACCATCTCCCCTCCATGCAATACAACACTCACCAGTTATTAGTCCAGAATCGTACCTCCGTGCAATACAACACTCACCAGTTATAAGTCCACCATCTCCCCTCAATGCAATACAAGACTCACCAGTTATAAGTCCACCATCTCCCTCCGTTCAATACAACACTCACCAATTATCAGCCCACCAGTTTCCCTCCGTGCAATACAACACTCACCAGTTATCGGTCCACCATCTCTGTCCGTGCAATACAACTCTCACCAGTTATCAGCCTACCGTCCTCCCCTCCGTGCAATACAACACTCACCAGTTATCAGTCCAACATCTTCCCTCCGTGCAATACAACACTCAGCAGGTATCAGCCCACCATATCCGCTCCGTGCAATACAACACTCACCAGTTATCCGTCCACCATCTGCCTCCGTGCAATACAACTCTCACAAGTTATCAGTCCAGCATCTCCGTCCGTGCAATACAACACTCACCAGTTATCAGACCACCATCTCCCCTCTGTGCAATACAACACTCACCGGTTATCAGTCCACCATCTCCCCTCCGTGCAATACAACTCTCAACAGTTATCAGCCCACCATCTCCCCTCCGTGCAATACAACACTCACCAGTTATCAGTCCACCATCTCCCTCCAAGCATTACAACACTCAACAGTTATTAGTCCAACATCTCCCTCCGTGCAATAGAACACTCACCAGTTATCAGTCCACTATCTCCCCTCCGTGCAGTACAACACTCACCAGTTATCAGTCCACTATCTCCCCTCCGTGCAGTACAACACTCACCAGTTATCAGTCCAACATCTTCCCTCCGTGGAATACAACACTCACAAGTTATGAGACCACCATCTCCCCTCCGTGCAATACAACACTCAACAGTTATCAGTCCACCATCTCTCTCCGTGCAATACAACACTCTCCAGTTATCAGTCCAGCATCTCCGTCCGTGCAATACAACACGCACCAGTTATCAGTCCACTATCTCCCCTCCGTGCAGTACAACACTCACCAGTTATCAGTCCAACATCTTCCCTCCGTGGAATACAACACTCACAAGTTATGAGACCACCATCTCCCCTCCGTGCAATACAACACTCAACAGATATCAGTACACCATTACCCCTCCATGCAATACAACACTCACCAGTTATCAGTCCACCATCTCCCCTCCGTGCAATACAACACTCACCAGTTATCAGTCCACCATCTCCCTCCGTGCAATACAACACTCACCAGTTATCAGTCCACAATCTCCCCTCCGTGAAAATACAACACTCACCAGCTATCCGTCCACCATCTCCCTCCGTGCAATACAACAATCACCAGTTATCAGTCCACCATCTCTCTCCGTGCAATACAACACTCACCAGTTATCAGTCCAGCATCTCCGTCCGTGCAATACAACACTCACCAGTTATCAGTCCACCATCTCCCTCCGTGCAATACAACACTCACCAGTTATCAGCCCACTATCTCCCCTCCGTGGAAAACAACTCTCACCAGTTATCAGCCTACCATCTCCCCTCCGTGCAATACAACACTCACCAGTTATTAGTCCACAATCGTACCTCCGTGCAATACAACACTCACCAGTTATCAGTCCACCATCTCCCCTCAATGCAATACAAGACTCACCAGTTATAAGTCCAGCATCTCCCTCCGTGCAATACAACACTCACCAATTATCAGCCTACCAGTTTCCCTCCGTGCAATACAACACTCACCAGTTATCGGTCCACCATCTCTGTCCGTGCAATACAACTCTCACCAGTTATCAGCCTACCGTCCTCCCCTCCGTGCAATACAACACTCACCAGTTATCAGTCCAACATCTTCCCTCCGTGCAATACAACACTCAGCAGTTATCAGTCCACCATCTCCCCTCCGTGGAATACAACACTCACCAGCTATCCGTCCACCATCTCCCTCCGTGCAATACAACACTCACCAGTTATCAGTCCACCATCTCTCTCCCTGCAATACAACACTCACCAGTTATCAGTCCAGCATCTCCGTCCGTGCAATACAACACTCACCAGTTATCAGTCCACCATCTCCCCTCAATGCAATACAACACTCACCAGTTATCAGTCCACCATCTCCCCTCCGTGGAATACAACACTCACCTGCTATCCGTCCACCATCTCCCTCCGTGCAATACAACACTCACCAGTTATCAGTCCACCATCTCTCTCCGTGCAATACAACACTCACCAGTTAACAGTCCAGCATCTCCGTCCGTGCAATACAACACTCCCCATTTATCAGTCCACTATCTCCCCTCCGTGCAGTACAACACTCACCAGTTATCAGTCCAACATCTTCCCTCCGTGGAATACAACACTCACAAGTTATGAGACCACCATCTCCCCTCCGTGCAATACATCACTCAACAGATATCAGTACACCATCACCCCTCCATGCAATACAACACTCACCAGTTATCAGTCCACCATCTCCCCTCCGTGCAATACAACACTCACCAGTTATCAGCCCACTATCTCCCCTCCGTGGAAAACAACTCTCACCAGTTATCAGCCTACCGTCCTTCCCTCCGTGCAATACAACACTCACCAGTTATCAGTGTACCATCTCCCCTCCATGCAATACAACACTCACCAGTTATTAGTCCAGAATCGTACCTCCGTGCAATACAACACTCACCAGTTATAAGTCCACCATCTCCCCTCAATGCAATACAAGACTCACCAGTTATAAGTCCACCATCTCCCTCCGTTCAATACAACACTCACCAATTATCAGCCCACCAGTTTCCCTCCGTGCAATACAACACTCACCAGTTATCGGTCCACCATCTCTGTCCGTGCAATACAACTCTCACCAGTTATCAGCCTACCGTCCTCCCCTCCGTGCAATACAACACTCACCAGTTATCAGTCCAACATCTTCCCTCCGTGCAATACAACACACAGCAGGTATCAGCCCACCATATCCGCTCCGTGCAATACAACACTCACCAGTTATCCGTCCACCATCTGCCTCCGTGCAATACAACTCTCACTAGTTATCAGTCCAGCATCTCCGTCCGTGCAATACAACACTCACCAGTTATCAGACCACCATCTCCCCTCTGTGCAATACAACACTCACCGGTTATCAGTCCACCATCTCCCCTCCGTGCAATACAACTCTCAACAGTTATCAGCCCACCATCTCCCCTCCGTGCAATACAACACTCACCAGTTATCAGTCCACCATCTCCCTCCAAGCATTACAACACTCAACAGTTATTAGTCCAACATCTCCCTCCGTGCAATAGAACACTCACCAGTTATCAGTCCACTCTCTCCCCTCCGTGCAGTACAACACTCACCAGTTATCAGTCCACTATCTCCCCTCCGTGCAGTACAACACTCACCAGTTATCAGTCCAACATCTTCCCTCCGTGGAATACAACACTCACAAGTTATGAGACCACCATCTCCCCTCCGTGCAATACAACACTCAACAGTTATCAGTCCACCATCTCTCTCCATGCAATACAACACTCACCAGTTATCAGTCCAGCATCTCCGTCCGTGCAATACAACATGCACCAGTTATCAGTCCACTATCTCCCCTCCGTGCAGTACAACACTCACCAGTTATCAGTCCAACATCTTCCCTCCGTGGAATACAACACTCACAAGTTATGAGACCACCATCTCCCCTCCGTGCAATACAACACTCAACAGATATCAGTACACCATTACCCCTCCATGCAATACAACACTCACCAGTTATCAGTCCACCATCTCCCCTCCGTGCAATACAACACTCACCAGTTATCAGTCCACCATCTCCCTCCGTGCAATACAACACTCACCAGTTATCAGTCCACCATCTCCCCTCCGTGAAAATACAACACTCACCAGCTATCCGTCCATCATCTCCCTCCGTGCAATACAACAATCACCAGTTATCAGTCCACCATCTGTCTCCGTGCAATACAACACTCACCAGTTATCAGTCCAGCATCTCCGTCCGTGCAATACAACACTCACCAGTTATCAGTCCACTATCTCCCCTCCGTGCAGTACAACACTCACCAGTTATCAGTCCAACATCTTCCCTCCGTGGAATACAACACTCACAAGTTATGAGACCACCATCTCCCCTCCGTGCAATACAACACTCAACAGATATCAGTACACCATTACCCCTCCATGCAATACAACACTCACCAGTTATCAGTCCACCATCTCCCCTCCGTGCAATACAACACTCACCAGTTATCAGTCCACCATCTCCCTCCGTGCAATACAACACTCACCAGTTATCAGCCCACTATCTCCCCTCCGTGGAAAACAACTCTCACCAGTTATCAGCCTACCGTCCTTCCCTCCGTGCAATACAACACTCACCAGTTATCAGTCTACCATCTCCCCTCCGTGCAATACAACACTCACCAGTTATCAGTCCACAATCGTACCTCCGTGCAATACAACACTCACCAGTTATCAGTCCACCATCTCCCCTCAATGCAATACAAGACTCACCAGTTATAAGTCCAGCATCTCCCTCCGTGCAATACAACACTCAGCAGTTATCAGTCCACCATCTCCCCTCCGTGGAATACAACACTCACCAGCTATCCGTCCACCATCTCCCTCCGTGCAATACAACACTCACCAGTTATCAGTCCACCATCTCTCTCCGTGCAATACAACACTCACCAGTTATCAGTCCACCATCTCCCCTCCGTGCAATACAACACTCACCAGTTATCAGCCCACCATATCCCCTCCGTGCAATACAACACTCACCAATTATCAGCCCTCCATCTTCACTCCATGCAATACAACACTCACCAGTTATCAGTCCACCATCTTCCCTCCATGCAATACAACACTCACCAGGTATCAGTCCACCATCTTCCCTCCGTGGAATACAACACTCACCAGTTATCAGTCTACCATCTCCCCTCCGTGCAATACAACACTCACCAGTTATCAGTCCACCATCTCCCCTCCGTGGAATACAACTCTCACCAGTTATCAGCCTACCGTCCTTCCCTCCGTGCAATACAACACTCACCAGTTATCAGTCCACCATCTCCCCTCCGTGAAAATACAACACTCACCAGCTATCCGTCCACCATCTCCCTCCGTGCAATACAACAATCACCAGTTATCAGTCCACCATCTCTCTCCGTGCAATACAACACTCACCAGTTATCAGTCCAGCATCTCCGTCCGTGCAATACAACACTCACCAGTTATCAGTCCACTATCTCCCCTCCGTGCAGTACAACACTCACCAGTTATCCGTCCAACATCTTCCCTCCGTGGAATACAACACTCACAAGTTATGAGACCACCATCTCCCCTCCGTGCAATACAACACTCAACAGAAATCAGTACACCATTACCCCTCCATGCAATACAACACTCACCAGTTATCAGTCCACCATCTCCCCTCCGTGCAATACAACACTCACCAGTTATCAGTCCACCATCTCCCTCCGTGCAATACAACACTCACCAGTTATCAGTCCACCATCTCCCCTCCGTGAAAATACAACACTCACCAGCTATCCGTCCACCATCTCCCTCCGTGAAATACAACAATCACCAGTTATCAGTCCACCATCTCTCTCCGTGCAATACAACACTCACCAGTTATCAGTCCAGCATCTCCGTCCGTGCAATACAACACTCACCAGTTATCAGTCCACTATCTCCCCTCCGTGCAGTACAACACACACCAGTTATCAGTCCAACATCTTCCCTCCGTGGAATACAACACTCACAAGTTATGAGACCACCATCTCCCCTCCGTGCAATACAACACTCAACAGATATCAGTACACCATTACCCCTCCATGCAATACAACACTCACCAGTTATCAGTCCATCATCTCCCCTCCGTGCAATACAACACTCACCAGTTATCAGTCCACCATCTCCCCTCCGTGCAATACAACACTCACCAGTTATCAGTCCACCATCTCCCTCCGTGCAATACAACACTCACCAGTTATCAGCCCACTATCTCCCCTCCGTGGAAAACAACTCTCACCAGTTATCAGCCTACCGTCCTTCCCTCCGTGCAATACAACACTCACCCGTTATCAGTCTACCATCTCCCCTCCGTGCAATACAACACTCACCAGTTATTAGTCCACAATCGTACCTCCGTGCAATACAACACTCACCAGTTATCAGTCCACCATCTCCCCTCAATGCAATACAAGACTCACCAGTTATAAGTCCAGCATCTCCCTCCGTGCAATACAACACTCACCAATTATCAGCCCACCAGTTTCCCTCCGTGCAATACAACACTCACCTGTTATCGGTCCACCATCTCTGTCCGTGCAATACAACTCTCACCAGTTATCAGCCTACCGTCCTCCCCTACGTGCAATACAACACTCACCAGTTATCAGTCCAACATCTTCCCTCCGTGCAATACAACACTCAGCAGTTATCAGTCCACCATCTCCCCTCCGTGGAATACAACACTCACCAGCTATCCGTCCACCATCTCCCTCCGTGCAATACAACACTCACCAGTTATCAGTCCACCATCTCTCTCCGTGCAATACAACACTCACCAGTTATCAGTCCAGCATCTCCGTCCGTGCAATACAGCACTCACCAGTTATCAGTCCACTATCTCCCCTCCGTGCAGTACAACTCTCACCAGTTATCAGTCCAACATCTTCCCTCCGTGGAATACAACACTCACAAGTTATGAGACCACCATCTCCCCTCCGTGCAATACAACACTCAACAGATATCAGTACACCATCACCCCTCCATGCAATACAACACTCACCAGTTATCAGTCCACCATCTCCCCTCCGTGCAATACAACACTCACCAGTTATCAGTCCACCATCTCCCTCCGTGCAATACAACACTCAGCAGTTATCAGCCCACTATCTCCCCTCCGTGGAAAACAACTCTCACCAGTTATCAGCCTACCGTCATTCCCTCCGTGCAATACAACACTCACCAGTTATCAGTCTACCATCTCCCCTCCATGCAATACAACACTCACCAGTTATTAGTCCAGAATCGTACCTCCGTGCAATACAACACTCACCAGTTATAAGTCCACCATCTCCCCTCAATGCAATACAAGACTCACCAGTTATAAGTCCACCATCTCCCTCCGTTCAATACAACACTCACCAATTATCAGCCCACCAGTTTCCCTCCGTGCAATACAACACTCACCAGTTAGCGGTCCACCATCTCTGTCCGTGCAATACAACTCTCACCAGTTATCAGCCTACCGTCCTCCCCTCCGTGCAATACAACACTCACCAGTTATCAGTCCAACATCTTCCCTCCGTGCAATACAACACTCAGCAGGTATCAGCCCACCATATCCGCTCCGTGCAATACAACACTCACCAGTTATCCGTCCACCATCTGCCTCCGTGCAATACAACTCTCACTAGTTATCAGTCCAGCATCTCCGTCCGTGCAATACAACACTCACGAGTTATCAGACCACCATCTTCCCTCTGTGCAATACAACACTCACCAGTTATCAGTCCACCATCTCCCCTCCGTGCAATACAACTCTCACCAGTTATCAGCCCACCATCTCCCCTCCGTGCAATACAACACTCACCAGTTATCAGTCCACCATCTCCCTCCAAGCAATACAACACTCAACAGTTATTAGTCCAACATCTCCCTCCGTGCAATACAACACTCACCAGTTATCAGCCTACCGTCCTTCCCTCCGTGCAATACAACACTCACCCGTTATCAGTCTACCATCTCCCCTCCGTGCAATACAACACTCACCAGTTATTAGTCCACAATCGTACCTCCGTGCAATACAACACTCACCAGTTATCAGTCCACCATCTCCCCTCAATGCAATACAAGACTCACCAGTTATAAGTCCAGCATCTCCCTCCGTGCAATACAACACTCACCAATTATCAGCCCACCAGTTTCCCTCCGTGCAATACAACACTCACCAGTTATCGGTCCACCATCTCTGTCCGTGCAATACAACTCTCACCAGTTATCAGCCTACCGTCCTCCCCTACGTGCAATACAACACTCACCAGTTATCAGTCCAACATCTTCCCTCCGTGCAATACAACACTCAGCAGTTATCAGTCCACCATCTCCCCTCCGTGGAATACAACACTCACCAGCTATCCGTCCACCATCTCCCTCCGTGCAATACAACACTCACCAGTTATCAGTCCACCATCTCTCTCCGTGCAATACAACACTCACCAGTTATCAGTCCAGCATCTCCGTTCGTGCAATACAGCACTCACCAGTTATCAGTCCACTATCTCCCCTCCGTGCAGTACAACACTCACCAGTTATCAGTCCAACATCTTCCCTCCCTGGAATACAACACTCACAAGTTATGAGACCACCATCTCCCCTCCGTGCAATACAGCACTCAACAGATATCAGTACACCATCACCCCTCCATGCAATACAACACTCACCAGTTATCAGTCCACCATCTCCCCTCCGTGCAATACAACACTCACCAGTTATCAGTCCACCATCTCCCTCCGTGCAATACAACACTCACCAGTTATCAGCCCACTATCTCCCCTCCGTGGAAAACAACTCTCACCAGTTATCAGCCTACCGTCCTTCCCTCCGTGCAATACAACACTCACCAGTTATCAGTCTACCATCTCCCCTCCATGCAATACAACACTCACCAGTTATTAGTCCACAATCGTACCTCCGTGCAATACAACACTCACCAGTTATCAGTCCACCATCTCCCCTCAATGCAATACAAGACTCACCAGTTATAAGTCCACCATCTCCCTCCGTTCAATACAACACTCACCAATTATCAGCCCACCAGTTTCCCTCCGTGCAATACAACACTCACCAGTTATCGGTGCACCATCTCTGTCCGTGCAATACAACTCTCAGCAGTTATCAGCCTACCGTCCTCCCCTCCGTGCAATACAACACTCACCAGTTATCAGTCCAACATCTTCCCTCCGTGCAATACAACACTCAGCAGGTATCAGCCCACCATATCCGCTCCGTGCAATACAACACTCACCAGTTATCCGTCCACCATCTGCCTCCGTGCAATACAACTCTCACTAGTTATCAGTCCAGCATCTCCGTCCGTGCAATACAACACTCACCAGTTATCAGACCACCATCTCCCCTCTGTGCAATACAACACTCACCAGTTATCAGTCCACCATATCCCCTCCGTGCAATACAACACTCACCAATTATCAGCCCACCAACTTCCCTCCATGCAATACAACTCTCACCAGTTATCAGCCCACCATCTCCCCTCCGTGCAATACAACACTCACCAATTATCAGCCCACCATCTTCACTCCATGCAATACAACACTCACCAGTTATCAGTCCACCATCTTCCCTCCATGCAATACAACACTCACCAGGTATCAGTCCACCATCTTCCCTCCGTGGAATACAACACTCACCAGTTATCAGTCTACCATCTCCCCTCCGTGCAATACAACACTCACCAGTTATCAGTCCACCATCTCCCCTCCGTGGAATACAACTCTCACCAGTTATCAGCCTACCGTACTTCCCTCCGTGCAGTACAACACTCACCAGTTATCAGTCCAACATCTTCCCTCCGTGGAATACAACACTCACAAGTTATGAGACCACCATCTCCCCTCCGTGCAATACAACACTCAACAGATATCAGTACACCATCACCCCTCCATGCAATACAACACTCACCAGTTATCAGTCCACCATCTCCCCTCCGTGCAATACAACACTCACCAGTTATCAGTCCACCATCTCCCTCCGTGCAATACAACACTCACCAGTTATCAGCCCACTATCTCCCCTCCGTGGAAAACAACTCTCACCAGTTATCAGCCTACCGTCCTTCCCTCCGTTCAATACAACACTCACCAGTTATCAGTCTACCATCTCCCCTCCGTGCAATACAACACTCACCAGTTATTAGTCCACAATCGTACCTCCGTGCAATACAACACTCACCAGTTATCAGTCCACCATCTCCCCTCAATGCAATACAAGACTCACCAGTTATAAGTCCACCATCTCCCTCCGTTAAATACAACACTCACCAATTATCAGCCCACCAGTTTCCCTCCGTGCAATACAACACTCACCAGTTATCGGTCCACCATCTCTGTCCGTGCAATACAACACTCACCAGTTATCAGTCCAACATCCTCCCTCCGTGCAATACAACACTCAGCAGTTATCAGTCCACCATCTCCCCTCCGTGGAATACAACACTCACCAGCTATCCGTCCACCATCTTTCTCCGTGCAATACAACACTCACCAGTTATCAGTCCACCATCTCTCTCCGTGCAATACAACACTCACCAGTTATCAGTCCAGCATCTCCGTCCGTGCAATACAACACTCACCAGTTATCAGTCCACCATCTCCCCTCAATGCAATACAACACTCACCAGTTATCAGTCCACCATCTCCCCTCCGTGGAATACAACACTCACCAGCTATCCGTCCACCATCTCCCTCCGTGCAATACAACACTCACCAGTTATCAGTCCACCATCTCTCTCCGTGCAATACAACACTCACCAGTTATCAGTCCAGCATCTCCGTCCGTGCAATACAACACTCACCAGTTATCAGTCCACTATCTCCCCTCCGTGCAGTACAACACTCACCAGTTAGCAGTCCAACATCTTCCCTCCGTGGAATACAACACTCACAAGTTATGAGACCACCATCTCCCCTCCGTGCAATACAACACTCAACAGATATCAGTACACCATCACCCCTCCATGCAATACAACACTCACCAGTTATCAGTCCACCATCTCCCCTCCGTGCAATACAACACTCACCAGTTATCAGTCCACCATCTCCCTCCGTGCAATACAACACTCACCAGTTATCAGCCCACTATCTCCCCTCCGTGGAAAACAACTCTCACCAGTTATCAGCCTACCGTCCTTCCCTCCGTGCAATACAACACTCACCAGTTATCAGTCTACCATCTCCCCTCCATGCAATACAACACTCACCAGTTATTAGTCCAGAATCGTACCTCCGTGCAATACAACACTCACCAGTTATAAGTCCACCATCTCCCCTCAATGCAATACAAGACTCACCAGTTATAAGTCCACCATCTCCCTCCGTTCAATACAACACTCACCAATTATCAGCCCACCAGTTTCCCTCCGTGCAATACAACACTCACCAGTTATCGGTCCACCATCTCTGTCCGTGCAATACAACTCTCACCAGTTATCAGCCTACCGTCCTCCCCTCCGTGCAATACAACACTCACCAGTTATCAGTCCAACATCTTCCCTCCGTGCAATACAACACTCAGCAGTTATCAGACCACCATCTCCCCTCCGTGGAATACAACACTCACCAGCTATCCGTCCACCATCTCCCTCCGTGCAATACAACACTCACCAGTTATCAGTCCACCATCTCTCTCCGTGCAATACAACACTCACCAGTTATCAGTCCAGCATCTCCGTCCGTGCAATACAGCACTCACCAGTTATCAGTCCACTATCTCCCCTCCGTGCAGTACAACACTCACCAGTTATCAGTCCAACATCTTCCCTCCGTGGAATACAACACTCACAAGTTATGAGACCACCATCTCCCCTCCGTGCAATACAACACTCAACAGATATCAGTACACCATCACCCCTCCATGCAATACAACACTCACCAGTTATCAGTCCACCATCTCCCCTCCGTGCAATACAACACTCACCAGTTATCAGTCCACCATCTCCCTCCGTGCAATACAACACTCACCAGTTATCAGCCCACTATCTCCCCTCCGTGGAAAACAACTCTCACCAGTTATCAGCCTACCGTCCTTCCCTCCGTGCAATACAACACTCACCAGTTATCAGTCTACCATCTCCCCTCCATGCAATACAACACTCACCAGTTATTAGTCCAGAATCGTACCTCCGTGCAATACAACACTCACCAGTTATAAGTCCACCATCTCCCCTCAATGCAATACAAGACTCACCAGTTATAAGTCCACCATCTCCCTGCGTTCAATACAACACTCACCAATTATCAGCCCACCAGTTTCCCTCCGTGCAATACAACACTCACCAGTTATCGGTCCACCATCTCTGTCCGTGCAATACAACTCTCACCAGTTATCAGCCTACCGTCCTCCCCTCCGTGCAATACAACACTCACCAGTTATCAGTCCAACATCTTCCCTCCGTGCAATACAACACTCAGCAGGTATCAGCCCACCATATCCGCTCTGTGCAATACAACACTCACCAGTTATCCGTCCACCATCTGCCTCCGTGCAATACAACTCTCACTAGTTATCAGTCCAGCATCTCCGTCCGTGCAATACAACACTCACCAGTTATTAGTCCACAATCGTACCTCCGTGCAATACAACACTCACCAGTTATCAGTCCACCATCTCCCTCAATGCAATACAAGACTCACCAGTTATAAGTCCACCATCTCCCTCCGTTAAATACAACACTCACCAATTATCAGCCCACCAGTTTCCCTCCGTGCAATACAACACTCACCAGTTATCGGTCCACCATCTCTGTCCGTGCAATACAACACTCACCAGTTATCAGTCCAACATCTTCGCTCCGTGCAATACAACACTCAGCAGTTATCAGTCCACCATCTCCCCTCCGTGGAATACAACACTCACCAGCTATCCGTCCACCATCTTTCTCCGTGCAATACAACACTCACCAGTTATCAGTCCACCATCTCTCTCCGTGCAATACAACACTCACCAGTTATCAGTCCAGCATCTCCGTCCGTGCAATACAACACTCACCAGTTATCAGTCCACCATCTCCCCTCAATGCAATACAACACTCACCAGTTATCAGTCCACCATCTCCCCTCCGTGGAATACAACACTCACCAGCTATCCGTCCACCATCTCCCTCCGTGCAATACAACACTCACCAGTTATCAGTCCACCATCTCTCTCCGTGCAATACAACACTCACCAGTTATCAGTCCAGCATCTCCGTCCGTGCAATACAACACTCACCAGTTATCAGTCCACTATCTACCCTCCGTGCAGTACAACACTCACCAGTTAGCAGTCCAACATCTTCCCTCCGTGGAATACAACACTCACAAGTTATGAGACCACCATCTCCCCTCCGTGCAATACAACACTCAACAGATATCAGTACACCATCACCCCTCCATGCAATACAACACTCACCAGTTATCAGTCCACCATCTCCCCTCCGTGCAATACAACACTCACCAGTTATCAGTCCACCATCTCCCTCCGTGCAATACAACACTCACCAGTTATCAGCCCACTATCTCCCCTCCGTGGAAAACAACTCTCACCAGTTATCAGCCTACCGTCCTTCCCTCCGTGCAATACAACACTCACCAGTTATCAGTCTACCATCTCCCCTCCATGCAATACAACACTCACCAGTTATTAGTCCAGAATCGTACCTCCGTGCAATACAACACTCACCAGTTATAAGTCCACCATCTCCCCTCAATGCAATACAAGACTCACCAGTTATAAGTCCACCATCTCCCTCCGTTCAATACAACACTCACCAATTATCAGCCCACCAGTTTCCCTCCGTGCAATACAACACTCACCAGTTATCGGTCCACCATCTCTGTCCGTGCAATACAACTCTCACCAGTTATCAGCCTACCGTCCTCCCCTCCGTGCAATACAACACTCACCAGTTATCAGTCCAACATCTTCCCTCCGTGCAATACAACACTCAGCAGTTATCAGTCCACCATCTCCCCTCCGTGGAATACAACACTCACCAGCTATCCGTCCACCATCTCCCTCCGTGCAATACAACACTCACCAGTTATCAGTCCACCATCTCTCTCCGTGCAATACAACACTCACCAGTTATCAGTCCAGCATCTCCGTCCGTGCAATACAGCACTCACCAGTTATCAGTCCACTATCTCCCCTCCGTGCAGTACAACACTCACCAGTTATCAGTCCAACATCTTCCCTCCGTGGAATACAACACTCACAAGTTATGAGACCACCATCTCCCCTCCGTGCAATACAACACTCAACAGATATCAGTACACCATCACCCCTCCATGCAATACAACACTCACCAGTTATCAGTCCACCATCTCCCCTCCGTGCAATACAACACTCACCAGTTATCAGTCCACCATCTCCCTCCGTGCAATACAACACTCACCAGTTATCAGCCCACTATCTCCCCTCCGTGGAAAACAACTCTCACCAGTTATCAGCCTACCGTCCTTCCCTCCGTGCAATACAACACTCACCAGTTATCAGTCTACCATCTCCCCTCCATGCAATACAACACTCACCAGTTATTAGTCCAGAATCGTACCTCCGTGCAATACAACACTCACCAGTTATATGTCCACCATCTCCCCTCAATGCAATACAAGACTCACCAGTTATAAGTCCACCATCTCCCTGCGTTCAATACAACACTCACCAATTATCAGCCCACCAGTTTCCCTCCGTGCAATACAACACTCACCAGTTATCGGTCCACCATCTCTGTCCGTGCAATACAACTCTCACCAGTTATCAGCCTACCGTCCCCCCCTCCGTGCAATACAACACTCACCAGTTATCAGTCCAACATCTTCCCTCCGTGCAATACAACACTCAGCAGGTATCAGCCCACCATATCCGCTCCGTGCAATACAACACTCACCAGTTATCCGTCCACCATCTGCCTCCGTGCAATACAACTCTCACTAGTTATCAGTCCAGCATCTCCGTCCGTGCAATACAACACTCACCAGTTATCAGACCACCATCTCCCCTCTGTGCAATACAACACTCACCAGTTATCAGTCCACCATCTCCCCTCCGTGCAATACAACTCTCACCAGTTATCAGCCCACCATCTCCCCTCCGTGCAATACAACACTCACCAGTTATCAGTCCACCATCTCCCTCCAAGCAATACAACACTCAACAGTTATTAGTCCAACATCTCCCTCCGTGCAATACAACACTCACCAGTTATCAGTCCACCATATCCCCTCCGTGCAATACAACACTCACCAGTTATCAGTCTACCATCTCCCCTCCATGCAATACAACACTCACCAGTTATTAGTCCAGAATCGTACCTCCGTGCAATACAACACTCACCAGTTATATGTCCACCATCTCCCCTCAATGCAATACAAGACTCACCAGTTATAAGTCCACCATCTCCCTGCGTTCAATACAACACTCACCAATTATCAGCCCACCAGTTTCCCTCCGTGCAATACAACACTCACCAGTTATCGGTCCACCATCTCTGTCCGTGCAATACAACTCTCACCAGTTATCAGCCTACCGTCCCCCCCTCCGTGCAATACAACACTCACCAGTTATCAGTCCAACATCTTCCCTCCGTGCAATACAACACTCAGCAGGTATCAGCCCACCATATCCGCTCCGTGCAATACAACACTCACCAGTTATCCGTCCACCATCTGCTTCCGTGCAATACAACTCTCACTAGTTATCAGTCCAGCATCTCCGTCCGTGCAATACAACACTCACCAGTTATCAGACCACCATCTCCCCTCTGTGCAATACAACACTCACCAGTTATCAGTCCACCATCTCCCCTCCGTGCAATACAACTCTCACCAGTTATCAGCCCACCATCTCCCCTCCGTGCAATACAACACTCACCAGTTATCAGTCCACCATCTCCCTCCAAGCAATACAACACTCAACAGTTATTAGTCCAACATCTCCCTCCGTGCAATACAACACTCACCAGTTATCAGTCCACCATATCCCCTCCGTGCAGTACAACACTCACCAGTTAGCAGTCCAACATCTTCCCTCCGTGGAATACAACACTCACAAGTTATGAGACCACCATCTCCCCTCCGTGCAATACAACACTCAACAGATATCAGTACACCATCACCCCTCCATGCAATACAACACTCACCAGTTATCAGTCCACCATCTCCCCTCAATGCAATACAACACTCACCAGTTATCAGTCCACCATCTCCCCTCCGTGGAATACAACACTCACCAGCTATCCGTCCACCATCTCCCTCCGTGCAATACAACACTCACCAGTTATCAGTCCACCATCTCTCTCCGTGCAATACAACACTCACCAGTTATCAGTCCAGCATCTCCGTCCGTGCAATACAACACTCACCAGTTATCAGTCCACTATCTACCCTCCGTGCAGTACAACACTCACCAGTTAGCAGTCCAACATCTTCCCTCCGTGGAATACAACACTCACAAGTTATGAGACCACCATCTCCCCTCCGTGCAATACAACACTCAACAGATATCAGTACACCATCACCCCTCCATGCAATACAACACTCACCAGTTATCAGTCCACCATCTCCCCTCCGTGCAATACAACACTCACCAGTTATCAGTCCACCATCTCCCTCCGTGCAATACAACACTCACCAGTTATCAGCCCACTATCTCCCCTCCGTGGAAAACAACTCTCACCAGTTATCAGCCTACCGTCCTTCCCTCCGTGCAATACAACACTCACCAGTTATCAGTCTACCATCTCCCCTCCATGCAATACAACACTCACCAGTTATTAGTCCAGAATCGTACCTCCGTGCAATACAACACTCACCAGTTATAAGTCCACCATCTCCCCTCAATGCAATACAAGACTCACCAGTTATAAGTCCACCATCTCCCTCCGTTCAATACAACACTCACCAATTATCAGCCCACCAGTTTCCCTCCGTGCAATACAACACTCACCAGTTATCGGTCCACCATCTCTGTCCGTGCAATACAACTCTCACCAGTTATCAGCCTACCGTCCTCCCCTCCGTGCAATACAACACTCACCAGTTATCAGTCCAACATCTTCCCTCCGTGCAATACAACACTCAGCAGTTATCAGTCCACCATCTCCCCTCCGTGGAATACAACACTCACCAGCTATCCGTCCACCATCTCCCTCCGTGCAATACAACACTCACCAGTTATCAGTCCACCATCTCTCTCCGTGCAATACAACACTCACCAGTTATCAGTCCAGCATCTCCGTCCGTGCAATACAGCACTCACCAGTTATCAGTCCACTATCTCCCCTCCGTGCAGTACAACACTCACCAGTTATCAGTCCAACATCTTCCCTCCGTGGAATACAACACTCACAAGTTATGAGACCACCATCTCCCCTCCGTGCAATACAACACTCAACAGATATCAGTACACCATCACCCCTCCATGCAATACAACACTCACCAGTTATCAGTCCACCATCTCCCCTCCGTGCAATACAACACTCACCAGTTATCAGTCCACCATCTCCCTCCGTGCAATACAACACTCACCAGTTATCAGCCCACTATCTCCCCTCCGTGGAAAACAACTCTCACCAGTTATCAGCCTACCGTCCTTCCCTCCGTGCAATACAACACTCACCAGTTATCAGTCTACCATCTCCCCTCCATGCAATACAACACTCACCAGTTATTAGTCCAGAATCGTACCTCCGTGCAATACAACACTCACCAGTTATATGTCCACCATCTCCCCTCAATGCAATACAAGACTCACCAGTTATAAGTCCACCATCTCCCTGCGTTCAATACAACACTCACCAATTATCAGCCCACCAGTTTCCCTCCGTGCAATACAACACTCACCAGTTATCGGTCCACCATCTCTGTCCGTGCAATACAACTCTCACCAGTTATCAGCCTACCGTCCCCCCCTCCGTGCAATACAACACTCACCAGTTATCAGTCCAACATCTTCCCTCCGTGCAATACAACACTCAGCAGGTATCAGCCCACCATATCCGCTCCGTGCAATACAACACTCACCAGTTATCCGTCCACCATCTGCCTCCGTGCAATACAACTCTCACTAGTTATCAGTCCAGCATCTCCGTCCGTGCAATACAACACTCACCAGTTATCAGACCACCATCTCCCCTCTGTGCAATACAACACTCACCAGTTATCAGTCCACCATCTCCCCTCCGTGCAATACAACTCTCACCAGTTATCAGCCCACCATCTCCCCTCCGTGCAATACAACACTCACCAGTTATCAGTCCACCATCTCCCTCCAAGCAATACAACACTCAACAGTTATTAGTCCAACATCTCCCTCCGTGCAATACAACACTCACCAGTTATCAGTCCACCATATCCCCTCCGTGCAATACAACACTCACCAGTTATCAGTCCACCATCTCCCTCCAAGCAATACAACACTCAACAGTTATTAGTCCAACATCTCCCTCCGTGCAATAGAACACTCACCAGTTATCAGTCTACCATCTCCCCTCCATGCAATACAACACTCACCAGTTATTAGTCCAGAATCGTACCTCCGTGCAATACAACACTCACCAGTTATAAGTCCACCATCTCCCCTCAATGCAATACAAGACTCACCAGTTATAAGTCCACCATCTCCCTCCGTTCAATACAACACTCACCAATTATCAGCCCACCAGTTTCCCTCCGTGCAATACAACACTCACCAGTTATCGGTCCACCATCTCTGTCCGTGCAATACAACTCTCACCAGTTATCAGCCTACCGTCCTCCCCTCCGTGCAATACAACACTCACCAGTTATCAGTCCAACATCTTCCCTCCGTGCAATACAACACTCAGCAGTTATCAGTCCACCATCTCCCCTCCGTGGAATACAACACTCACCAGCTATCCGTCCACCATCTCCCTCCGTGCAATACAACACTCACCAGTTATCAGTCCACCATCTCTCTCCGTGCAATACAACACTCACTAGTTATCAGTCCAGCATCTCCGTCCGTGCAATACAGCACTCACCAGTTATCAGTCCACTATCTCCCCTCCGTGCAGTACAACACTCACCAGTTATCAGTCCAACATCTTCCCTCCGTGGAATACAACACTCACAAGTTATGAGACCACCATCTCCCCTCCGTGCAATACAACACTCAACAGATATCAGTACACCATCACCCCTCCATGCAATACAACACTCACCAGTTATCAGTCCACCATCTCCCCTCCGTGCAATACAACACTCACCAGTTATCAGTCCACCATCTCCCTCCGTGCAATACAACACTCACCAGTTATCAGCCCACTATCTCCCCTCCGTGGAAAACAACTCTCACCAGTTATCAGCCTACCGTCCTTCCCTCCGTGCAATACAACACTCACCAGTTATCAGTCTACCATCTCCCCTCCATGCAATACAACACTCACCAGTTATTAGTCCAGAATCGTACCTCCGTGCAATACAACACTCACCAGTTATAAGTCCACCATCTCCCCTCAATGCAATACAAGACTCACCAGTTATAAGTCCACCATCTCCCTCCGTTCAATACAACACTCACCAATTATCAGCCCACCAGTTTCCCTCCGTGCAATACAACACTCACCAGTTATCGGTCCACCATCTCTGTCCGTGCAATACAACTCTCACCAGTTATCAGCCTACCGTCCTCCCCTCCGTGCAATACAACACTCACCAGTTATCAGTCCAACATCTTCCCTCCGTGCAATACAACACTCAGCAGGTATCAGCCCACCATATCCGCTCCGTGCAATACAACACTCACCAGTTATCCGTCCACCATCTGCCTCCGTGCAATACAACTCTCACTAGTTATCAGTCCAGCATCTCCGTCCGTGCAATACAACACTCACCAGTTATCAGACCACCATCTCCCCTCTGTGCAATACAACACTCACCAGTTATCAGTCCACCATCTCCCCTCCGTGCAATACAACTCTCACCAGTTATCAGCCCACCATCTCCCCTCCGTGCAATACAAGACTCACCAGTTATAAGTCCACCATCTCCCTCCGTTCAATACAACACTCACCAATTATCAGCCCACCAGTTTCCCTCCGTGCAATACAACACTCACCAGTTATCGGTCCACCATCTCTGTCCGTGCAATACAACTCTCACCAGTTATCAGCCTACCGTCCTCCCCTCCGTGCAATACAACACTCACCAGTTATCAGTCCAACATCTTCCCTCCGTGCAATACAACACTCAGCAGGTATCAGCCCACCATATCCGCTCCGTGCAATACAACACTCACCAGTTATCCGTCCACCATCTGCCTCCGTGCAATACAACTCTCACTAGTTATCAGTCCAGCATCTCCGTCCGTGCAATACAACACTCACCAGTTATCAGACCACCATCTCCCCTCTGTGCAATACAACACTCACCAGTTATCAGTCCGCCATCTCCCCTCCGTGCAATACAACTCTCACCAGTTATCAGCCCACCATCTCCCCTCCCTGCAATACAACACTCACCAGTTATCAGTCCACCATCTCCCTCCAAGCAATACAACACTCAACAGTTATTAGTCCAACATCTCCCTCCGTGCAATACAACTCTCACCAGTTATCAGCCTACCGTCCTCCCCTCCGTGCAATACAACACTCACCAGTTATCAGTCCAACATCTTCCCTCCGTGCAATACAACACTCAGCAGTTATCAGTCCACCATCTCCCCTCCGTGGAATACAACACTCACCAGCTATCCGTCCACCATCTCTCTCCGTGCAATACAACACTCACCAGTTATCAGTCCACCATCTCTCTCCGTGCAATACAACACTCACTAGTTATCAGTCCAGCATCTCCGTCCGTGCAATACAGCACTCACCAGTTATCAGTCCACTATCTCCCCTCCGCGCAGTACAACACTCACCAGTTATCAGTCCAACATCTTCCCTCCGTGGAATACAACACTCACAAGTTATGAGACCACCATCTCCCCTCCGTGCAATACAACACTCAACAGATATCAGTACACCATCACCCCTCCATGCAATACAACACTCACCAGTTATCAGTCCACCATCTCCCCTCCGTGCAATACAACACTCACCAGTTATCAGTCCACCATCTCCCTCCGTGCAATACAACACTCACCAGTTATCAGCCCACTATCTCCCCTCCGTGGAAAACAACTCTCACCAGTTATCAGCCTACCGTCCTTCCCTCCGTGCAATACAACACTCACTAGTTATCAGTCTACCATCTCCCCTCCATGCAATACAACACTCACCAGTTATTAGTCCAGAATCGTACCTCCGTGCAATACAACACTCACCAGTTATAAGTCCACCATCTCCCCTCAATGCAATACAAGACTCACCAGTTATAAGTCCACCATCTCCCTCCGTTCAATACAACACTCACCAATTATCAGCCCACCAGTTTCCCTCCGTGCAATACAACACTCACCAGTTATCGGTCCACCATCTCTGTCCGTGCAATACAACTCTCACCAGTTATCAGCCTACCGTCCTCCCCTCCGTGCAATACAACACTCACCAGTTATCAGTCCAACATCTTCCCTCCGTGCAATACAACACTCAGCAGGTATCAGCCCACCATATCCGCTCCGTGCAATACAACACTCACCAGTTATCCGTCCACCATCTGCCTCCGTGCAATACAACTCTCACTAGTTATCAGTCCAGCATCTCCGTCCGTGCAATACAACACTCACCAGTTATCAGACCACCATCTCCCCTCTGTGCAATACAACACTCACCAGTTATCAGTCCACCATCTCCCCTCCGTGCAATACAACTCTCACCAGTTATCAGCCCACCATCTCCCCTCCGTGCAATACAACACTCACCAGTTATCAGTCCACCCTCTCCCTCCAAGCAATACAACACTCAACAGTTATTAGTCCAACATCTCCCTCCGTGCAATACAACACTCACCAGTTATCAGTCCACCATATCCCCTCCGTGCAATACAACACTCACCAATTATCAGCCCACCAACTTCCCTCCATGCAATACAACTCTCACCAGTTATCAGCCCACCATCTCCCCTCCGTGAAATACAACACTCACCAATTATCAGCCCACCATCTCCCTCCGTGCAATACAACACTCACCAGTTATCAGTCCACCATCTCGCCTCCGTGCAATACAACACTCACCAGTTATCAGTCCACCATCTCCCCTCCGTGGAATACAACACTCACAAGTTATGAGACCACCATCTCCCCTCCGTGCAATACAACACTCAACAGATATCAGTACACCATCACCCCTCCATGCAATACAACACTCACCAGTTATCAGTCCACCATCTCCCCTCCGTGCAATACAACACTCACCAGTTATCAGTCCACCATCTCCCTCCGTGCAATACAACACTCACCAGTTATCAGCCCACTATCTCCCCTCCGTGGAAAACAACTCTCACCAGTTATCAGCCTACCGTCCTTCCCTCCGTTCAATACAACACTCACCAGTTATCAGTCTACCATCTCCCCTCCGTGCAATACAACACTCACCAGTTATTAGTCTACAATCGTACCTCCGTGCAATACAACACTCACCAGTTATCAGTCCACCATCTCCCCTCAATGCAATACAAGACTCACCAGTTATAAGTCCACCATCTCCCTCCGTTAAATACAACACTCACCAATTATCAGCCCACCAGTTTCCCTCCGTGCAATACAACACTCACCAGTTATCGGTCCACCATCTCTGTCCGTGCAATACAACACTCACCAGTTATCAGTCCAACATCTTCCCTCCGTGCAATACAACACTCAGCAGTTATCAGTCCACCATCTCCCCTCCGTGGAATACAACACTCACCAGCTATCCGTCCACCATCTTTCTCCGTGCAATACAACAATCACCAGTTATCAGTCCACCATCTCTCTCCGTGCAATACAACACTCACCAGTTATCAGTCCAGCATCTCCGTCCGTGCAATACAACACTCACCAGTTATCAGTCCACCATCTCCCCTCAATGCAATACAACACTCACCAGTTATCAGTCCACCATCTCCCCTCCGTGGAATACAACACTCACCAGCTATCCGTCCACCATCTCCCTCCGTGCAATACAACACTCACCAGTTATCAGTCCACCATCTCTCTCCGTGCAATACAACACTCACCAGTTATCAGTCCAGCATCTCCGTCCGTGCAATACAACACTCACCAGTTATCAGTCCACTATCTCCCCTCCGTGCAGTACAACACTCACCAGTTAGCAGTCCAACATCTTCCCTCCGTGGAATACAACACTCACAAGTTATGAGACCACCATCTCCCCTCCGTGCAATACAACACTCAACAGATATCAGTACACCATCACCCCTCCATGCAATACAACACTCACCAGTTATCAGTCCACCATCTCCCCTCCGTGCAATACAACACTCACCAGTTATCAGTCCACCATCTCCCTCCGTGCAATACAACACTCACCAGTTATCAGCCCACTATCTCCCCTCCGTGGAAAACAACTCTCACCAGTTATCAGCCTACCGTCCTTCCCTCCGTGCAATACAACACTCACCAGTTATCAGTCTACCATCTCCCCTCCATGCAATACAACACTCACCAGTTATTAGTCCAGAATCGTACCTCCGTGCAATACAACACTCACCAGTTATAAGTCCACCATCTCCCCTCAATGCAATACAAGACTCACCAGTTATAAGTCCACCATCTCCCTCCGTTCAATACAACACTCACCAATTATCAGCCCACCAGTTTCCCTCCGTGCAATACAACACTCACCAGTTATCGGTCCACCATCTCTGTCCGTGCAATACAACTCTCACCAGTTATCAGCCTACCGTCCTCCCCTCCGTGCAATACAACACTCACCAGTTATCAGTCCAACATCTTCCCTCCGTGCAATACAACACTCAGCAGTTATCAGCCCACCATATCCGCTCCGTGCAATACAACACTCACCAGTTATCCGTCCACCATCTGCCTCCGTGCAATACAACTCTCACTAGTTATCAGTCCAGCATCTCCGTCCGTGCAATACAACACTCACCAGTTATCAGACCAACATCTCCCCTCTGTGCAATACAACACTCACCAGTTATCAGTCCACCATCTCCCCTCCGTGCAATACAACTCTCACCAGTTATCAGCCCACAATCTCCCCTCCGTGCTATACAACACTCACCAGTTATCAGTACACCATCTCCCTCCAAGCAATACAACACTCAACAGTTATTAGTCCAACATCTCCCTCCGTGCAATACAACACTCACCAGTTATCAGTCCACCATATCCCCTCCGTGCAATACAACACTCACCAATTATCAGCCCACCAACTTCCCTCCATGCAATACAACTCTCACCAGTTATCAGCCCACCATCTCCCCTCCGTGCAATACAACATTCACCAGTTATCAGTCCACCATCTCCACTCCGTGCAATACAACACTCACCAGTTATCAGCCCACCATATCCCCTCCGTGCAATACAACACTCACCAATTATCAGCCCACCATCTTCACTCCATGCAATACAACACTCACCAGGTATCAGTCCACCATCTTCCCTCCGTGGAATACAACACTCACCAGTTATCAGTCTACCATCTCCCCTCCGTGCAATACAACACTCACCAGTTATCAGTCCACCATCTCCCCTCCGTGGAATACAACTCTCACCAGTTATCAGCCTACCGTCCTTCCCTCCGTGCAATACAACACTCACCAGTTATCAGTCCACCATCTCCCCTCCGTGAAAATACAACACTCACCAGCTATCCGTCCACCATCTCCCTCCGTGCAATACAACAATCACCAGTTATCAGTCCACCATCTCTCTCCGTGCAATACAACACTCACCAGTTATCAGTCCACCATCTCCCTCCGTGCAATACAACACTCACCAGTTATCAGCCCACTATCTCCCCTCCGTGGAAAACAACTCTCACCAGTTATCAGCCTACCGTCCTTCCCTCCGTGCAGTACAACACTCACCAGTTAGCAGTCCAACATCTTCCCTCCGTGGAATACAACACTCACAAGTTATGAGACCACCATCTCCCCTCCGTGCAATACAACACTCAACAGATATCAGTACACCATCACCCCTCCATGCAATACAACACTCACCAGTTATCAGTCCACCATCTCCCCTCCGTGCAATACAACACTCACCAGTTATCAGTCCACCATCTCCCTCCGTGCAATACAACACTCACCAGTTATCAGCCCACTATCTCCCCTCCGTGGAAAACAACTCTCACCAGTTATCAGCCTACCGTCCTTCCCTCCGTGCAATACAACACTCACCAGTTATCAGTCTAACATCTCCCCTCCATGCAATACAACACTCACCAGTTATTAGTCCAGAATCGTACCTCCGTGCAATACAACACTCACCAGTTATAAGTCCACCATCTCCCCTCAATGCAATACAAGACTCACCAGTTATAAGTCCACCATCTCCCTCCGTTCAATACAACACTCACCAATTATCAGCCCACCAGTTTCCCTCCGTGCAATACAACACTCACCAGTTATCGGTCCACCATCTCTGTCCGTGCAATACAACTCTCACCAGTTATCAGCCTACCGTCCTCCCCTCCGTGCAATACAACACTCACCAGTTATCAGTCCAACATCTTCCCTCCGTGCAATACAACACTCAGCAGTTATCAGCCCACCATATCCGCTCCGTGCAATACAACACTCACCAGTTATCCGTCCACCATCTGCCTCCGTGCAATACAACTCTCACTAGTTATCAGTCCAGCATCTCCGTCCGTGCAATACAACACTCACCAGTTATCAGACCAACATCTCCCCTCTGTGCAATACAACACTCACCAGTTATCAGTCCACCATCTCCCCTCCGTGCAATACAACTCTCACCAGTTATCAGCCCACCATCTCCCCTCCGTGCTATACAACACTCACCAGTTATCAGTACACCATCTCCCTCCAAGCAATACAACACTCAACAGTTATTAGTCCAACATCTCCCTCCGTGCAATACAACACTCACCAGTTATCAGTCCACCATATCCCCTCCGTGCAATACAACACTCACCAATTATCAGCCCACCAACTTCCCTCCATGCAATACAACTCTCACCAGTTATCAGCCCACCATCTCCCCTCCGTGCAATACAACATTCACCAGTTATCAGTCCACCATCTCCCCTCCGTGCAATACAACACTCACCAGTTATCAGCCCACCATATCCCCTCCGTGCAATACAACACTCACCAATTATCAGCCCACCATCTTCACTCCATGCAATACAACACTCACCAGGTATCAGTCCACCATCTTCCCTCCGTGGAATACAACACTCACCAGTTATCAGTCTACCATCTCCCCTCCGTGCAATACAACACTCACCAGTTATCAGTCCACCATCTCCCCTCCGTGGAATACAACTCTCACCAGTTATCAGCCTACCGTCCTTCCCTCCGTGCAATACAACACTCACCAGTTATCAGTCCACCATCTCCCCTCCGTGAAAATACAACACTCACCAGCTATCCGTCCACCATCTCCCTCCGTGCAATACAACAATCACCAGTTATCAGTCCACCATCTCTCTCCGTGCAATACAACACTCACCAGTTATCAGTCCAGCATGTCCGTCCGTGCAATACAACACTCAGCAGTTATCAGTCCACTATCTCCCCTCCGTGCAGTACAACACTCACCAGTTATCAGTCCAACATCTTCCCTCCGTGGAATACAACACTCACAAGTTATGAGACCACCATCTCCCCTCCGTGCAATACAACACTCAACAGATATCAGTACACCATCACCCCTCCATGCAATACAGCACTCACCAGTTATCAGTCCACCATCTCCCCTCCGTGCAATACAACACTCACCAGTTATCAGTCCACCATCTGCCTCCGTGCAATACAACACTCACCAGTTATCAGCCCACTATCTCCCCTCCGTGGAAAACAACTCTCACCAGTTATCAGCCTACCGTCCTTCCCTCCGTTCAATACAACACTCACCAGTTATCAGTCTACCATCTCCCCTCCGTGCAATACAACACTCACCAGTTATTAGTCCACAATCGTACCTCCGTGCAATACAACACTTACCAGTTATCAGTCCACCATCTCCCCTCAATGCAATACAAGACTCACCAGTTATAAGTCCACCATCTCATTCCGCGCAATACAACACTCACCAATTATCAGCCCACCAGTTTCCCTCCGTGCAATACAACACTCACCAGTTATCGGTCCACCATCTCTGTCCGTGCAATACAACTCTCACCAGTTATCAGCCTACCGTCCTCCCCTCCGTGCAATACAACACTCACCAGTTATCAGTCCAACATCTTCCCTCCGTGCAATACAACACTCAGCAGTTATCAGTCCACCATCTCCCCTCCGTGGAATACAACACTCACCAGCTATCCGTCCACCATCTCCCTCCGTGCAATACAACACTCACCAGTTATCAGTCCACCATCTCTCTCCGTGCAATACAACACTCACCAGTTATCAGTCCACCATCTCCCCTCCGTGCAATACAACACTCACCAGTTATCAGCCCACCATATCCCCTCCGTGCAATACAACACTCAGCAGGTATCAGCCCACCATATCCGCTCCGTGCAATACAACACTCACCAGTTATCCGTCCAGCATCTGCCTCCGTGCAATACAACTCTCACTAGTTATCAGTCCAGCATCTCCGTCCGTGCAATACAACACTCACCAGTTATCAGACCACCATCTCCCCTCTGTGCAATACAACACTCACCAGTTATCAGTCCACCATCTCCCCTCCGTGCAATACAACTCTCACCAGTTATCAGCCCACCATTTCCCCTCCGTGCAATACAACATTCACCAGTTATCAGTCCACCATCTCCCCTCCGTGCAATAGAACATGCACCAGTTATCAGCCTACCATATCCCCTGCGTGCAATACAACACTCACCAATTATCAGCCCACCAACTTCCCTCCATGCAATACAACACTCATCAGTTATCAGTCCACCATCTTCCCTCCATGCAATACAACACTCACCAGTTATCAGACCACCATCTTCCCTCCGTGGAATACAACACTCCCCAGTTATAAGTCCACCATCTCCCCTCCGTGCAATACAACACTCCCCAGTTATCAGTCCACCATCTCCCCTCCGTGCAAAACAACTCTCACCAGTTATCAGCCCACCATCTCCCCTCCGTGCAATACAACACTCACCAGTTATCAGTCCACCATCTCCCACCAAGCAATACAACACTCAACAGTTATTAGTCCAACGTATCCCTCCGTGCAATACAACACTCACCAATTATCAGCCCACCATCTTCACTCCATGCAATACAACACTCACCAGTTATCAGTCCACCATCTTCCCTCCATGCAATACAACACTCACCAGGTATCAGTCCACCATCTTCCCTCAGTGGAATACAACACTCACCAGTTATCAGTCTACCATCTCCTCTCTGTGCAATACAACACTCACCAGTTATCAGTCCACCATCTCCCCTCCGTGGAATACAACTCTCACCAGTTATCAGCCTACCGTCCTTCCCTCCGTGCAATACAACAATCACCAGTTATCAGTCCACCATCTCCCCTCCGTGCAATACATCACTCAGCAGTTATCAGCGCACCATCTCCCCTCCGTGCAATACAACATTCACCAGTTATCAGTCCACCATCTCCGCTCCGTGCAATACAACACTCACCAGTTATAAGCCCACCATATCCCCTCCGTGCAATACAACACTCACCAATTATCAGCCCACCATCTTCACTCCATGCAATACAACACTCACCAGTTATCAGTCCACCATCTTCCCTCCATGCAATACAACACTCACCAGGTATCAGTCCACCATCTTGTTTCCGTGGAATACAAAACTCACCAGTTATCAGTCCACCATCTTCACTCTATGCAATACAACACTCAACAGCTATCCGTCCAACATCTCCCTCCGTGCAATACAACACTCACCAGTTATCAGTCCACCATCTCGCTCCGTGCAATACAACACTCACCAGTTATCAGTCCAGCATCTCCCTCCGTGCAATACAACACTCACCAGTTATCAGTCCACCATCATCCCTCCTTGCAATACAACACTCACCAGTTACCAATCCACCATCTCCCCTCCGTGCAATACAAGACTCACCAGTTATCAGTCCACCATCTCCCTCCGTGCAATACAACACTCACCAGTTACCAGCCCACCATCTCGCCTCCGTGCAATACAACTCTCACCAGTTATCAGCCTACCGACCTTCCCTCCGTGCAATACAACACTCACCAGTTATCAGTCTACCATCTCCACTCCGTGCAAAACAACACTCTCCAGTTATCAGTCCACAATCGTCCCTCCGTGAAATACAACACTCATCAGTTATCAGTCCACCATCTCCCCTCAATGCAATAACATGCTCACCAGTTATCAGTCCACCATCTCCCTCCGTGCAATACAACACTCAGCAATTATCAGCCCACCATCTTCCCTCCGTGCAATACAACACTCACCAGTTATCAGTCCACCATCTTATCTCCGTGGAATACAACACTCACCAGATATCAGTCCACCATCTCCCCTCCGTGCAATACAACACTCACCAGTTATCAGTCCACCATCTCCCCTCCGTGGAATACAACTCTGACCAGTTATCAGCCTAACGTCCTTCCCTCCGTGCAATACAACACTCACCTGTTATCAGTCCACTATCTCCCCTCCGTGCAATACATCACTCACCAGTTATCCGTCCAGCATCTCCCTCCGTGCAATGCAAAACTCACCAGTTATCAGCCCACCATCTACCTTCAGTGTAATAGAACATTCACCAGTTATCAGTCTACCATCTCCCCTCTGTGCAATACAACTCTCACCAGTTATCAGCCCACCATCTCCTCTCCGTGCAATACAACATTCACCAGTTATCAGTCCACCATCTCCCCTCCGTGCAATACAACACTCACCAGTTATCAGCCCACCATATCCCCTCCGTGCAATACAAAACTCACCAATTATCAGCCCACCATCTTCACTCCATGCAATACAACACTCACCAGGTATCAGTCCACCATCTTCCCTCCGTGGAATACAACACTCACCAGTCATCAGTCTACCATCTCCCCTCCGTGCAATACAAGACTCACCAGTTATCAGTCCAGCATCTCCGTCCGTGCAATACAACACTCACCAGTTATCAGTCCACCATCTCCCTCCAAGCAATACAACACTCAACAGTTATCAGACCACCATATCCCCTCCGTGCAATACAACACTCACCAATTATCAGCCCACCAACTTCCCTCCATGCAATACAACTCTCACCAGTTATCAGCCCACCATCTCCCCTCCGTGCAATACAACATTCACCAGTTATCAGTCCACCATCTCCCCTCCGTGCAATACAACACTCACCAGTTATCAGCCCACCATATCCCCTCCGTGCAATACAACACTCACCAATTATCAGCCCACCATCTTCACTCCATGCAATACAACACTCACCAGTTATCAGTCCACCATCTTCCCTCCATGCAATACAACACTCACCAGGTATCAGTCCACCATCTTCCCTCCGTGGAATACAACACTCACCAGTTATCAGTCTACAATCTCCCCTCCGTGCAATACAACACTCACCAGTTATCAGTCCAACATCTTCCCTCCGTGGAATACAACACTCACAAGTTATGAGACCACCATCTCCCCTCCGTGCAATACAACACTCAACAGATATCAGTACACCATCACCCCTCCATGCAATACAGCACTCACCAGTTATCAGTCCACCATCTCCCCTCCGTGCAATACAACACTCACCAGTTATCAGTCCACCATCTGCCTCCGTGCAATACAACACTCACCAGTTATCAGCCCACTATCTCCCCTCCGTGGAAAACAACTCTCACCAGTTATCAGCCTACCGTCCTTCCCTCCGTTCAATACAACACTCACCAGTTATCAGTCTACCATCTCCCCTCCGTGCAATACAACACTCACCAGTTATTAGTCCACAATCGTACCTCCGTGCAATACAACACTTACCAGTTATCAGTCCACCATCTCCCCTCAATGCAATACAAGACTCACCAGTTATAAGTCCACCATCTCCCTCCGTGCAATACAACACTCACCAATTATCAGCCCACCAGTTTCCCTCCGTGCAATACAACACTCACCAGTTATCGGTCCACCATCTCTGTCCGTGCAATACAACTCTCACCAGTTATCAGCCTACCGTCCTCCCCTCCGTGCAATACAACACTCACCAGTTATCAGTCCAACATCTTCCCTCCGTGCAATACAACACTCAGCAGTTATCAGTCCACCATCTCCCCTCCGTGGAATACAACACTCACCAGCTATCCGTCCACCATCTCCCTCCGTGCAATACAACACTCACCAGTTATCAGTCCACCATCTCTCTCCGTGCAATACAACACTCACCAGTTATCAGTCCACCATCTCCCCTCCGTGCAATACAACACTCACCAGTTATCAGCCCACCATATCCCCTCCGTGCAATACAACACTCAGCAGGTATCAGCCCACCATATCCGCTCCGTGCAATACAACACTCACCAGTTATCCGTCCAGCATCTGCCTCCGTGCAATACAACTCTCACTAGTTATCAGTCCAGCATCTCCGTCCGTGCAATACAACACTCACCAGTTATCAGACCACCATCTCCCCTCTGTGCAATACAACACTCACCAGTTATCAGTCCACCATCTCCCCTCCGTGCAATACAACTCTCACCAGTTATCAGCCCACCATTTCCCCTCCGTGCAATACAACATTCACCAGTTATCAGTCCACCATCTCCCCTCCGTGCAATAGAACATGCACCAGTTATCAGCCTACCATATCCCCTGCGTGCAATACAACACTCACCAATTATCAGCCCACCAACTTCCCTCCATGCAATACAACACTCATCAGTTATCAGTCCACCATCTTCCCTCCATGCAATACAACACTCACCAGTTATCAGACCACCATCTTCCCTCCGTGGAATACAACACTCCCCAGTTATAAGTCCACCATCTCCCCTCCGTGCAATACAACACTCCCCAGTTATCAGTCCACCATCTCCCCTCCGTGCAAAACAACTCTCACCAGTTATCAGCCCACCATCTCCCCTCCGTGCAATACAACACTCACCAGTTATCAGTCCACCATCTCCCACCAAGCAATACAACACTCAACAGTTATTAGTCCAACGTATCCCTCCGTGCAATACAACACTCACCAGTTATCAGTCCACCATATCCCCTCCGTGCAATACAACACTCACCAATTATCAGCCCACCAACTTCCCTCCATGCAATACAACTCTCACCAGTTATCAGGCCACCATCTCCCCTCCGTGCAATACAACACTCACCAATTATCAGCCCACCATCTTCACTCCATGCAATACAACACTCACCAGTTATCAGTCCACCATCTTCCCTCCATGCAATACAACACTCACCAGGTATCAGTCCACCATCTTCCCTCAGTGGAATACAACACTCACCAGTTATCAGTCTACCATCTCCTCTCTGTGCAATACAACACTCACCAGTTATCAGTCCACCATCTCCCCTCCGTGGAATACAACTCTCACCAGTTATCAGCCTACCGTCCTTCCCTCCGTGCAATACAACAATCACCAGTTATCAGTCCACCATCTCCCCTCCGTGCAATACATCACTCAGCAGTTATCAGCGCACCATCTCCCCTCCGTGCAATACAACATTCACCAGTTATCAGTCCACCATCTCCGCTCCGTGCAATACAACACTCACCAGTTATAAGCCCACCATATCCCCTCCGTGCAATACAACACTCACCAATTATCAGCCCACCATCTTCACTCCATGCAATACAACACTCACCAGTTATCAGTCCACCATCTTCCCTCCATGCAATACAACACTCACCAGGTATCAGTCCACCATCTTGTTTCCGTGGAATACAAAACTCACCAGTTATCAGTCCACCATCTTCACTCTATGCAATACAACACTCAACAGCTATCCGTCCAACATCTCCCTCCGTGCAATACAACACTCACCAGTTATCAGTCCACCATCTCGCTCCGTGCAATACAACACTCACCAGTTATCAGCCCAGCATCTCCCTCCGTGCAATACAACACTCACCAGTTATCAGTCCACCATCATCCCTCCTTGCAATACAACACTCACCAGTTACCAATCCACCATCTCCCCTCCGTGCAATACAAGACTCACCAGTTATCAGTCCACCATCTCCCTCCGTGCAATACAACACTCACCAGTTACCAGCCCACCATCTCGCCTCCGTGCAATACAACTCTCACCAGTTATCAGCCTACCGACCTTCCCTCCGTGCAATACAACACTCACCAGTTATCAGTCTACCATCTCCACTCCGTGCAAAACAACACTCTCCAGTTATCAGTCCACAATCGTCCCTCCGTGAAATACAACACTCATCAGTTATCAGTCCACCATCTCCCCTCAATGCAATAACATGCTCACCAGTTATCAGTCCACCATCTCCCTCCGTGCAATACAACACTCAGCAATTATCAGCCCACCATCTTCCCTCCGTGCAATACAACACTCACCAGTTATCAGTCCACCATCTTATCTCCGTGGAATACAACACTCACCAGATATCAGTCCACCATCTCCCCTCCGTGCAATACAACACTCACCAGTTATCAGTCCACCATCTCCCCTCCGTGGAATACAACTCTGACCAGTTATCAGCCTAACGTCCTTCCCTCCGTGCAATACAACACTCACCTGTTATCAGTCCACTATCTCCCCTCCGTGCAATACATCACTCACCAGTTATCCGTCCAGCATCTCCCTCCGTGCAATGCAAAACTCACCAGTTATCAGCCCACCATCTACCTTCCGTGTAATAGAACATTCACCAGTTATCAGTCTACCATCTCCCCTCTGTGCAATACAACTCTCACCAGTTATCAGCCCACCATCTCCTCTCCGTGCAATACAACATTCACCAGTTATCAGTCCACCATCTCCCCTCCGTGCAATACAACACTCACCAGTTATCAGCCCACCATATCCCCTCCGTGCAATACAAAACTCACCAATTATCAGCCCACCATCTTCACTCCATGCAATACAACACTCACCAGGTATCAGTCCACCATCTTCCCTCCGTGGAATACAACACTCACCAGTCATCAGTCTACCATCTCCCCTCCGTGCAATACAAGACTCACCAGTTATCAGTCCAGCATCTCCGTCCGTGCAATACAACACTCACCAGTTATCAGTCCACCATCTCCCTCCAAGCAATACAACACTCAACAGTTATCAGACCACCATATCCCCTCCGTGCAATACAACACTCACCAATTATCAGCCCACCAACTTCCCTCCATGCAATACAACTCTCACCAGTTATCAGCCCACCATCTCCCCTCCGTGCAATACAACATTCACCAGTTATCAGTCCACCATCTCCCCTCCGTGCAATACAACACTCACCAGTTATCAGCCCACCATATCCCCTCCGTGCAATACAACACTCACCAATTATCAGCCCACCATCTTCACTCCATGCAATACAACACTCACCAGTTATCAGTCCACCATCTTCCCTCCATGCAATACAACACTCACCAGGTATCAGTCCACCATCTTCCCTCCGTGGAATACAACACTCACCAGTTATCAGTCTACAATCTCCCCTCCGTGCAATACAACACTCACCAGTTATCAGTCCACCATCTCCCCTCCGTGGAATACAACACTCACCAGTTATCAGTCCACCATCTCCCCTCCGTGGAATACAACACTCACCAGCTATCCGTCCACCATCTCCCTCCGTGCAATACCACAGTCACCAGTTATCAGTCCACCATCTCTCTCCGTGCAATACAACACTCACCAGTTATCAGTCCAGCATCTCCGTCCGTGCAATACAACACTCACCAGTTATCAGTCCACTATCTCCCCTCCGTGCAGTACAACACTCACCAGTTATCAGTCCAACATCTTCCCTCCGTGGAATACAACACTCACAAGTTATGAGACCACCATCTCCCCTCCGTGCAATACAACACTCAACAGATATCAGTACACCATCACCCCTCCATGCAATACAACACTCACCAGTTATCAGTCCACCATCTCCCCTCCGTGCAATACAACACTCACCAGTTATCAGACCACCATCTCCCTCCGTGCAATACAACACTCACCAGTTATCAGCCCACTATCTCCCCTCCGTGGAAAACAACTCTCACCAGTTATCAGCCTACCGTCCTTCCCTCCGTGCAATACAACACTCAACAGTTATCAGTCTACCATCTCCCCTCCGTGCAATACAACACTCACCAGTTATTAGTCCACAATCGTACCTCCGTGCAATACAACACTCACCAGTTATCAGTCCACCATCTCCCCTCAATGCAATACAAGACTCACCAGTTATAAGTCCACCATCTCCCTCCGTGCAATACAACACTCACCAATTATCAGCCCACCAGTTTCCCTCCGTGCAATACAACACTCACCAGTTATCTGTCCACCATCTCTGTCCGTGCAATACAACTCTCACCAGTTATCAGCCTACCGTCCTCCCCTCCGTGCAATACAACACTCACCAGTTATCAGTCCAACATCTTCCCTCCGTGCAATACAACACTCAGCAGGTATCAGCCCACCATATCCGCTCCGTGCAATACAACACTCACCAGCTATCCGTCCACCATCTGCCTCCGTGCAATACAACTCTCACTAGTTATCAGTCCAGCATCTCCGTCCTTGCAATACAACACTCACCAGTTATCAGACCACCATCTCCCCTCTGTGCAATACAACACTCACCAGATATCAGTCCACCATCTTCCCTCCGTGCAATACATCTCTCACCAGTTATCAGCCCACCATCTCCCCTCCGTGCAATACAACATTCACCAGTTATCAGTCCACCATCTCCCCTCCGTGCAATAGAACATGCACCAGTTATCAGCCTACCATATCCCCTGCGTGCAATACAACGCTCACCAATTATCAGCCCACCAACTTCCCTCAATGCAATACAACACTCATTAGTTATCAGTCCACCATCTTCCCTCCATGCAATACAACACTCACCAGTTATCAGTCCACCATCTTCCCTCCGTGGAATACAACACTCCCCAGTTATAAGTCCACCATCTTCCCTCCATGCAATACAACACTCATCAGTTATCAGTCCACCATCTCCCCTCAATGCAATAACATGCTCACCAGGTATCAGTCCACCATCTCCCTCCGTGCAATACAACACTCAGCAATTATCAGCCCACCATCTTCCCTCCGTGCAATACAACACTCACCAGTTATCAGTCCACGATCTTATCTCCGTGGAAGACAACACTCACCAGATATCAGTCCACCATCTCCCCTCCGTGCAATACAACACTCACCAGTTATCAGTCCACCATCTCCCCTCCGTGGAATACAACACTCACCAGTTATCAGCCTACCGTCCTTCCCTCCGTGCAATACAACACTCACCTGTTATGAGTCCACCATCTCCCCTCCGTGCAATACATCACTCACCAGTTATCCGTACAGCATCTCCCTCCGTGCAATGCAAAACTCACCAGTTATCAGCCCACCATCTCCCTTCCGTGTAATAGAACACTCACCAGTTATCAGTCTACCATCTCCCCTCTGTGCAATACAAATCTCACCAGTTATCAGCCCACCATCTCCCCTCCGTGCAATACAACATTCACCAGTTATCAGTCCACCATCTCCCCTCCGTGCAATACAACACTCACCAGTTATCAGGCCACCATATACCCTCCGTGCAATACAACACTCCCCAGTTATCAGTCCACCATCTACCCTCCGTGCAATACCACACTCACCAGTTATAAGTCCACCATCTCCCCTCCGTGCAATACAACACTCACCAGTTATCAGCCCACCATCTCGCCTCCGGGGAATACAACTCTCACCAGTTATAAGGCTACCGTCCTTCCCTCAGTGCAATACAACACTCACCAGTTATATGTCTACCATCTCCCCTCCGTGCAATACAACACTCACCAGTTATCAGTCCACATTCGTCCCTCCATGCAATACATCACTCACCAGTTATCAGTCCACCATCTCCCTTCCGTGCAATACAAGACTCACCAGTTATCAGTCCATCATGTTCCCTCCATGGAATACAACACTCACCAGCTATCCGTCCACCATATCCCTCCGTGCAATACAACACTCACCAGTTATCAGTCCACCATCTCGCCTCGTGCAATACAACACTCACCAGTGATCAGTCCACCATCTCCACTCCGTGCAGTACAACTCTCACCAGTTATCAGTCCAACATCTTCCCTCCGTGGCATACAACACTCACCAGTTATGAGACCACCATCTCCCCTCCGTGCAATACAACACTCAACAGATATCAGTACACCATCTCCCCTCCATGCAATACAACACTCACCAGTTATCAGTCCACCATCTCCCCTCCGTGCAATACAACCCTCAACAGATATCAGTACACCATCTCCCCTCCATGCAATACAACACTCACCAGTTATCCGTCCACCATCTCCCTCCGTGCAATACAACACTCACCAGTTATCAGCCCACCATCTCCCCTCTGTGCAATACAACACTCACCAGTTATCAGTTCACCATCTCCCTCCATGCAATACATCACTCACCAGTTGTCAGTCCACCATCTCCCTCCGTGCAATACAACACTCACCAGTTATCAGTCCAGCATCACCCCTCCGTGCAATACAACACTCCCCAGTTATCAGTACACCATCTCCCCTCAATGCAATACAACACTCAACAGTTACCAATCCACCATCTCCCCTCCGTGCAATACAAGACTCACCAGTTATCAGCCCACCAGTTTCCCTCCGTGCAATACAACACTCACCAGTTATCGGTCCACCATCTCTGTCCGTGCAATACAACTCTCACCAGTTATCAGCCTACCGTCCTCCCCTCCGTGCAATACAACACTCACCAGTTATCAGTCCAACATCTTCCCTCCGTGCAATACAACACTCAGCAGGTATCAGCCCACCATATCCGCTCCGTGCAATACAACACTCACCAGTTATCCGTCCACCATCTGCCTCCGTGCAATACAACTCTCACTAGTTATCAGTCCAGCATCTCCGTCCGTGCAATACAACACTCACCAGTTATCAGACCACCATCTCCCCTCTGTGCAATACAACACTAACCAGTTATCAGTCCACCATCTCCCCTCCGTGCAATACAACTCTCACCAGTTATCAGCCCACCATCTCCCCTCCGTGCAATACAACATTCACCAGTTATCAGTCCACCATCTCCCCTCCGTGCAATAGAACATGCACCAGTTATCAGCCTACCATATCCCCTGCGTGTAATACAACACTCACCAATTATCAGCCCACCAACTTCCCTCCATGCAATACAACAGTCATCAGTTATCAGTCCACCATCTTCCCTCCATGCAATACAACACTCACCAGTTATCAGTCCACCATCTTCCCTCCGTGGAATACAACACTCCCCAGTTATAAGTCCACCATCTCCCCTCCGTGCAGTAGAACACTCCCCAGTTATCAGTACACCATCTCCCCTCCGTGCAAAACAACTCTCACCAGTTATCAGCCCACCATCTCCCCTCTGTGCAATACAACACTCACCAGTTATCAGTTCACCATCTCCCTCCATGCAATACATCACTCACCAGTTGTCAGTCCACCATCTCCCTCCGTGCAATACAACACTCACCAGTTATCAGTCCAGCATCACCCCTCCGTGCAATACAACACTCCCCAGTTATCAGTACACCATCTCCCCTCAATGCAATACAACACTCAACAGTTACCAATCCACCATCTCCCCTCCGTGCAATACAAGACTCACCAGTTATCAGCCCACCAGTTTCCCTCCGTGCAATACAACACTCACCAGTTATCGGTCCACCATCTCTGTCCGTGCAATACAACTCTCACCAGTTATCAGCCTACCGTCCTCCCCTCCGTGCAATACAACACTCACCAGTTATCAGTCCAACATCTTCCCTCCGTGCAATACAACACTCAGCAGGTATCAGCCCACCATATCCGCTCCGTGCAATACAACACTCACCAGTTATCCGTCCACCATCTGCCTCCGTGCAATACAACTCTCACTAGTTATCAGTCCAGCATCTCCGTCCGTGCAATACAACACTCACCAGTTATCAGACCACCATCTCCCCTCTGTGCAATACAACACTAACCAGTTATCAGTCCACCATCTCCCCTCCGTGCAATACAACTCTCACCAGTTATCAGCCCACCATCTCCCCTCCGTGCAATACAACATTCACCAGTTATCAGTCCACCATCTCCCCTCCGTGCAATAGAACATGCACCAGTTATCAGCCTACCATATCCCCTGCGTGTAATACAACACTCACCAATTATCAGCCCACCAACTTCCCTCCATGCAATACAACAGTCATCAGTTATCAGTCCACCATCTTCCCTCCATGCAATACAACACTCACCAGTTATCAGTCCACCATCTTCCCTCCGTGGAATACAACACTCCCCAGTTATAAGTCCACCATCTCCCCTCCGTGCAGTAGAACACTCCCCAGTTATCAGTACACCATCTCCCCTCCGTGCAAAACAACTCTCACCAGTTATCAGCCCACCATCTCCCCTCCGTGCAATACAACACACACCAGTTATCAGTCCACCATCTCCCACCAAGCAATACAACACTCAACAGTTATTAGTCCAACGTATCCCTCCGTGCAATACAACACTCACCAGTTATCAGTCCACCATATCCCCTCCGTGCAATACAACACTCACCAATTATCAGCCCACCAGCTTCCCTCCATGCAATACAACTCTCACCAGTTATCAGCCCACCATCTCCCCTCCGTGCAATACAACATTCACCAGTTATCAGTCCACCATCTCCCCTCCGTGCAATACAACACTCACCAGTTATCAGCCCACCATATCCCCTCCGTGCAATACAACACTCACCAATTATCAGCCCACCATCTTCACTCCATGCAATACAACACTCACCAGTTATCAGTCCACCATCTTCCCTCCATGCAATACAACACTCACCAGGTATCAGTCCACCATCTTCCCTCCGTGGAATACAACACTCACCAGTTATCAGTCTACCATCTCCTCTCTGTGCAATACAACACTCACCAGTTATCAGTCCACCATCTCCCCTCCGTGGAATACAACTCTCACCAGTTATCAGCCTAGCGTCCTTCCCTCCGTGCAATACAACAATCACCAGTTATCAGTCCACCATCTCCCCTCCGTGCAATACATCACTCACCAGTTATCAGCCCATCATCTCCCCTCCGTGTAATACAACACTCACCAGTTATCAGTCTACCATCTCCCCTCTGTGCAATACAACTCTCACCAGTTATCAGCCCACCATCTCCCCTCCGTGCAATGCAACACTCACCAGTTATCAGTCCACCATCTTCCCTCCATGCAATACAACACTCACCAGGTATCAGTCCACCATCTTGTCTCCGTGGAATACAACACTCACCAGTTATCAGTCCACCATCTTCACTCTATGCAATACAACACTCACCAGCTATCCGTCCAACATCTCCCTCCGTGCAATACAACACTCACCAGTTATCAGTCCACCATCTCGCTCCGTGCAATACAACACTCACCAGTTATCAGTCCAGCATCTCCCTCCGTGCAATACAACACTCACCAGTTATCAGTCCACCATCATCCCTCCTTGCAATACAACACTCACCAGTTATCAATCCACCATCTCCCCTCCGTGCAATACAAGACTCACCAGTTATCAGTCCACCATCTCCCTCCGTGCAATACAACACTCACCAGTTATCAGCCCACCATCTCGCCTCCGTGGAATACAACTCTCACCAGTTATCAGCCTACCGACCTTCCCTCCGTGCAATACAACACTCACCAGTTATCAGTCTACAATCTCCACTCCGTGCAAAACAACACTCACCAGTTATCAGTCCACAATCGTCCCTCCGTGCAATACAACACTCATCAGTTATCAGTCCACCATCTCCCCTCAATGCAATAACATGCTCACCAGGTATCAGTCCACCATCTCCCTCCGTGCAATACAACACTCAGCAATTATCAGCCCACCATCTTCCCTCCGTGCAATACAACACTCACCAGTTATCAGTCCACGATCTTATCTCCGTGGAATACAACACTCACCAGATATCAGTCCACCATCTCCCCTCCGTGCAATACAACACTCACCAGTTATCAGTCCACCATCACCCCTCCGTGGAATACAACACTCACCAGTTATCAGCCTACCGTCCTTCCCTCCGTGCAATACAACACTCACCTGTTATCAGTCCACCATCTCCCCTCCGTGCAATACATCACTCACCAGTTATCCGTACAGCATCTCCCTCCGTGCAATGCAAAACTCACCAGTTATCAGCCCACCATCTCCCTTCCGTGTAATAGAACACTCACCAGTTATCAGTCTACCATCTCCCCTCTGTGCAATACAACTCTCACCAGTTATCAGCCCACCATCTCCCCTCCGTGCAATACAACATTCACCAGTTATCAGTCCACCATCTCCCCTCCGTGCAATACAACACTCACCAGTTATCAGGCCACCATATACCCTCCATGCAATACAACACTCCCCAGTTATCAGTCCACCATCTACCCTCCGTGCAATACAACACTTACCAGTTATAAGTCCACCATCTCCCCTCCGTGCAATACAACACTCACCAGTTATCAGCCCACCATCTCGCCTCCGTGGAATACAACTCTCACCAGCTATAAGGCTACCGTCCTTCCCTCAGTGCAATACAACACTCACCAGTTATCAGTCTACCATCTCCCCTCCGTGCAATACAACACTCACCAGTTATCAGTCGACAATCGTCCCTCCATGCAATACATCACTCACCAGTTATCAGTCCACCATCTCCCCTCCGTGCAATACAAGACTCACCAGTTGTCAGTCCACCATCTCCCTCCGTGCAATACAACACTCACCAGTTATCAGTCCAGCATCTCCCCTCCGTGCAATACAACACTCCCCAGTTATCTGTCCACCATCTCCCCTCCGTGCAATACAACACTCACCAGTTATCAGTCCAACATCTTCCCTCCGTGGAATACAACACTCACCAGCTATCCGTCCACCATCTCCCTCCGTGCAATACAACACTCACCAGTCATCAGTCCACCATCTCGCCTCGTGCAATACAACACTCACCAGTTATCAGTCCAGCATCTCCCTCCGTGCAATACAACACTCACCAGTGATCAGTCCACCATCTCCCCTCCGTGCAGTACAACTCTCACCAGTTATCAGTCCAACATCTTCCCTCCGTGGCATACAACACTCACCAGTTATGAGACCACCATCTCCCCTCCGTGCAATACAACACTCAACAGATATCAGTACACCATCTCCCCTCCATGCAATACAACACTCACCAGTTATCAGTCCACCATCTTCCCTCCGTGCAATACAACAATCACCAGTTATCAGTCCACCATCTCCCCTCCGTGCAATACAACACTCACCAGTTATCAGTCCACCATCTCCCTCCGTGCAATACAACACTCACCAGTTATCAGCCCACTATCTCACCTCCGTGGAATACAACTCTCACCAGTTATCAGTCTACCGTCCTTCCCTCCGTGCAATACAACACTCAGCAGTTATCAGTCTACCATCTCCCCTCCGTGCAATACAATACTCAACAGTTATTAGTCCACAATCGTACCTCCGTGCAATACAACACTCACCAGTTATCAGTCCACCATCTCCCCTCAATGCAATACAACACTCACAAAGTATCAGCCCACCAGTTTCCCTCCGTGCAATACAACACTCACCAGTTATCGGTCCACCATGTCTGTCCGTGCAATACAACACTCACCAGTTATCAGCCTACCGTCCTCCCCTCCGTGCAATACAACACTCACCAGTTATCAGTCCACCATCTTCCCTCCGTGCAGTACAACACTCAGCAGGTATCAGCCCACGATATCCGCTCCGTGCAATACAACACTCACCAGTTATCCGTCCACCATCTACCTCCTTGCAATACAACACTCACCAGTTATCAGTCCACCATCTCGCTCCGTGCAATACAACACGCACCAGTTATCAGTCCAGCATTTCCCTCCGTGCAATACAACACTCACCAGTTAACAGTCCACCATCTCCCTCCAAGCAATACAACACTCCCCAGTTATCAGTCCAACATCTCCCCTCCGTGCAAAACAACTCTCACCAGTTATCAGCCCACCATCTCCCCTCCGTGCAATACAACACTCACCAGTTATCAGTCCACCATCTCCCTCCAAGCAATACAACACTCAACAGTTATCAGTCCAACATCTCCCTCTGTGCAATACAACACTCACCAGTTATCAGTCCACCATATCCCCTCCGTGCAATACAACACTCACCAATTATCAGACCACCATCTTCCCTCCATGCAATACAACACTCATCAGTTATCAGTCCACCATCTTCCCTCCATGCAATACAACACTCACCAGTTATCAGTCCACCATCTCCCCTCCGTGCAATACAAGACTCACCAGTTATCAGTCCACCATCTCCCTCCGTGCAATACAACACTCACCAGTTATCAGTCCAGCATCCCTCCGTGCAATACAACACTCCCCAGTTATCAGTCCACAATCTCCCCTCCGTGCAATACAACACTCAGCAGTTATCAGTCCAACATCTTCCCTCCGTGGAATACAACACTCACCAGCTATCCGTCCACCATCTCCCTCCGTGCAATTCTCACCAGTTATCAGTCCATCATCTCCCTCCATGCAATACAACACTCACGAGCTATCAGTCCACCATCTACCCTCCGTGCAGTACAACTCTCACCAGTTATCAGTCCAACATCTTCCCTCCGTGGCATAAAACACTCACCAGTTATGAGACCGCCATCTCCCCTCCGTGCAATACAACACTCAACAGATATCAGTACACCATCTCCCCTCCATGCAATACAACACTCACCAGTTATCAGTCCACCATCTTCCCTCCGTGCAATACAACAATCACCAGTTATAAGTCCACCATCTCCCCTCCGTGCAATACAACACTCACCAGTTATCAGTCCACCATCTCCCCTCCGTGCAATACAACACTCACCAGTTATCAGTCCAACATCTTCCCTCCGTGGAATACAACACTCTCCAGTTATCAGTCCACCATCTCCCCTCCGTGCAATACAACACTCCCCAGTTATCAGTCCAGCATCTCTATCCGTGCAATACAACACTCAACAGTTATCAGCCTAACGTCCTCCCCTCCGTGCAATACAACACTCACCAGTTATCAGTCCACCATCTCCCCTCCATGCAATACAACACTCCCCAGTTATCAGTCCACCATCTCCCCTCCGTGCAATACAACACTCACCAGTTATCAGTCCAACATCTTCCCTCCGTGGAATACAACACTCACCAGCTATCTGTCCACCATCTCCCTCCGTGCAATACAACACTCACCAGTTATCAGCCCACCATCTCCCCTCTGTGCAATACAACAATCACCAGTTATCAGTCCACCATCTCCCTCCAAGCAATACAACACTCAAAAGTTATCAGTCCAACATCTCCCTCCGTGCAATACAACACTCACCAGTTATCAGTCCACCATATCCCCTCCGTGCATTACAACACTCACCAATTATCAGCCCACCAACTTCCCTCCATGCAATACATCACTCACCAGTTATCAGTCCAGCATCTCCCCTCCGTGCAATACAAAACTCACCAGTTGTCAGTCCACCATCTCCCTCCGTGCAATACAACACTCACCAGTTATCAGTCCAGCATCTCCCCTCCGTGCAATACAACACTCCCCAGTTATCAGTCCACCATCTCCACTCCGTGCAATACAACACTCACCAGTTATCAGTCCAACATCTTCCCACCGTGGAATACAACACTCACCAGCTATCCGTCCACCATCTCCCTCCGTGGAATACAACACTCACCAGTCATCAGTCCACCATCTCGCCTCATGCAATACAACACTCACCAGTTATCAGTCCAGCATCTCCCTCCGTGCAATACAACACTCACCAGTGATCAGTCCACCATCTCCCCTCCGTGCAGTACAACTCTCACCAGTTATCAGTCCAACATCTTCCCTCCGTAGCATACAACACTCACCAGTTATGAGACCACCATCTCCCCTCCGTGCAATACAACACTCAACAGATATCAGTACACCATCTCCCCTCCATGCAATAGAACACTCACCAGTTATCAGTCCACCATGTTCCCTCCGTGCAATACAACACTCACCAGTTTTCAGTCCACCATCTCCCCTCGGTGCAATACAATACTCACCAGTTATTAGTCCACAATCGTACCTCCGTGCAATACAACTCTCACCAGTTATCAGTCCACCATCTCCCCTCTGTGCAATACAACACTCACCAGTTATCAGTCCACGATCTCCCCTCCGTGCAATACAACTCTCACCAGTTATAAGCCCACCATCTCCCCTCCGTGCAATACAACATTCACCAGTTATCAGTCCACCATCTCCCCTCCATGCAATAGAACACGCACCAGTTATCAGCCCACCATATCCCCTCCGTGCAATACAACACTCACCAATTATCAGCCCACCAACTTCCCTCCATGCAATACAAAACTCATCAGTTATCAGTCCACCATATCCCTCCGTGCAATACCACACTCACAAATTATCAGCCCACCAGTTTCCCTCCGTGCAATACAACACTCACCAGTTATCAGTCCACCATCTCCCCTCAATGCAATACAACACTCACCAGTTATAAGTCCACCATATCCCTCCGTGCAATACAACACTCACAAATTATCAGCCCACCAGTTTCCCTCCGTGCAATACAACACTCACCAGTTATCGGTCCACCATGTCTGTCCGTGCAATACAACACTCACCAGTTATCAGCCTACCGTCCTCCCCTTCGTGCAATACAACACTCACCAGTTATCAGCCCACCATATCCGCTCCGTGCAATACAACACTCACCAGTTATCCGTCCAGCATCTACCTCCGTGCAATACAACACTCACCAGTTATCAGTCCAGCATCTCCCTCCGTGCAATACAACATTCACCAGTTATCAGTCCACCATCTCCCTCCAAGCAATACAACACTCAACAGTTATCAGTCCAACATCTCCCTGCGTGCAATACAACACTCACCAGTTATCAGTCCACCATCTCCCTCCGTGCAATACAACTCTCACTAGTTATCAGTCCACCATCTCCGTCCGTGCAATACAACACTCACCAGTTATCAGACCACCATCTCCCCTCTGTGCAAAACAACACTCACCAGTTATCAGTCCACGATCTCCCCTCCGTGCAATACAACTCTCACCAGTTATCAGCCCACCATCTCCCCTCCGTGCAATACAACATTCACCAGTTATCAGTCCACCATCTCCCCTCCATGCAATAGAACACGCACCAGTTATCAGCCCACCATATCCCCTCCGTGCAATACAACACTCACCAATTATCAGCCCACCAACTTCCCTCCATGCAATACAAAACTCATCAGTTATCAGTCCACCATCTTCCCTCCATGCAATACAACACTCACTAGTTATCAGTCCACCATCTTCCCGCCGTAAAATACAACACTCACCAGTTATCAGTCCACCATCTCCCCTCCGTGCGATACAACACTCCCCAGTTATCAGTCCACCATCTCCCCTCCGTGCAATACAACACTCACCAGTTATCAGTCCAACATCTTCCCTCCGTTTAATACAACACTCATCAGTTATCAGACCAACATCTACCCTCCGTGCAATACAACACTCACCAGATATCAGTCCTCCATCTCCACTCCAGGCAATACAACACTCACCAGTTATCAGTCCACCATCTCCCCTCAATGCAATACAACACTCACCAGTTATAAGTCCACCATATCCCTCCGTGCAATACAACACTCACAAATTATCAGCCCACCAGTTTCCCTCCGTGCAATACAACACTCACCAGTTATCGGTCCACCATGTCTGTCCGTGCAATACAACACTCACCAGTTATCAGCCTACCGTCCTCCCCTTCGTGCAATACAACACTCACCAGTTATCAGCCCACCATCTCCCCTCCATGCAATACTACACTCACTTGTTATCCATCCACCATCTCCCTCCGTGCAATACAACACTCACCAGTTATCAGCCTACCGTCCTTCCCTCCGTGCAATACAACACTGACCAGTTATCAGTCTACAATCTTCCCTCCGTGCAATACAACACTCACCAGTTATCAATCCACAATCGTCCCTCCGTGCAATACAACACTCACCAGTTATCAGTCCACCATCTCCCCTCAATTCAATACAACACTCACCAGTTATCAGTCCAGCATCTCCCTCCGTGCAATACAACATTCACCAGTTATCATTCCACCATCTCCCTCCAAGCAATACAACACTCAACAGTTACCAGTCCAACATCTCCCTGCGTGCAATAGAACACTCAACAGTTATCAGTCCAACATCTCCCTCCGTGCAATACAACACTCACCAGTTATCAGTCCACCATATCCCCTCCGTGCAATACAACACTCACCAATTATCAGACCACTAACTTCCCTCCATGCAATACAACACTCATCAGTTATCAGTCCACCATCTTCCCTCCATGCAATACAACACTCACCAGTTATCAGTCCACCATCTTCCCTCCGTGGAATACAACACTCACCAGTTATCAGTCCACCATCTCCCCTCCGTGCAATACAACACTCCCCAGTTATCAGTCCAACATCTCCCCTCCGTGTAATACAACTCTCACCAGTTATCAGACCACCATCTCCCCTCCGTGCAATACAACATTCAGCAGTTATCAGTGCACCATCTCCCCTCCATGCAATACAACACTCACCAGTTATCAGGCCACCATATCCCCTCCGTGCAATACAACACTCACCAATTATCAGCCCACCATTTTCACTCCATGCAATACAACACTCACCAGTTATCAGTCCACCATCTTCCCTCCATGCAATACAACACTCACCAGTTATCAGTCCACCATGTTCCCTCCGTGGAATACAACACTCACCTGTTATCAGTCCAACATCTCCCCTCCGTGCAATACAACACTCCCCAGTTATCAGTCCACCATCTCCCCTCCGTGGAATACAACACTCACCAGTTATCAGTCCAACATCTTCCCTCCGTGGAATACAACACTCACCAGCTATCCGTCCACCATCTCCCTCCGTGCAATACAACACTGACCAGTTATCAGTCCACCATCTCGCCTCGTGCAATACAACACTCACCAGTTATCAGTCCAGCATCTCCCTCCGTGCAATACAACTCTCACCGGTTATCAGTCCAACATCTTCCCTCCGTGGCATACAACACTCACCAGTTATGAGACCACCATCTCCCCTCCGTGCAATACAACAATCAACAGATATCAGTACACCATCTCCCCTCCATGCAATTCAACACTCACCAGTTATCAGTCCACCATCTTCCCTCCGTGCAATACAACACTCACCAGTTATCAGTCCACCATCTCCCCTCCGTGCAATACAACACTCACCAGTTATAAGTCCACTATCTCCCTCCGTGCAATACAACACTCACCAGTTATCAGCCCACTATCTCACCTCCGTGGAATACAACTGTCACCAGTTATCAGCCTACCGTCCTTCCCTCCGTGCAATACAACACTCACCAGTTATCAGTCTACCATCTTCCTTCGGTGCAATACAATACTCACCAGTTATTAGTCCACAATCGAACCTCCGTGCAATACAACACTCACCAGTTATCAGTCCACCATCTCCCCTCAATGCAATACAACACTCACCAGTTATAAGTCCACCATATCCCTCCGTGCAATACAACACTCACAAATTATCAGCCCACCAGTTTCCCTCCGTGCAATACAACACTCACCAGTTATCGGTCCACCATGTCTGTCCGTGCAATACAACACTCACCAGTTATCAGCCTACCGTTCTCCCCTCCGTGCAATACAACACTCACCAGTTATCAGCCCACCATATCCGCTCCGTGCAATACAACACTCACCAGTTATCCGTCCACCATCTACCTCCGTGCAATACAACACTCACCAGTTATCAGTCCAGCATCTCCCTCCGTGCAATACAACATTCACCAGTTATCAGTCCACCATCTCCCTCCAAGCAATACAACACTCAACAGTTATCAGTCCAACATCTCCCTGCGTGCAATACAACACTCACCAGTTATCAGTCCACCATCTCCCTCCGTGCAATACAACTCTCACTAGTTATCAGTCCACCATCTCCGTCCGTGCAATACAACACTCACCAGTTATCAGACCACCATCTCCCCTCTGTGCAATACAACACTCACCAGTTATCAGTCCACGATCTCCCCTCCGTGCAATACAACTCTCTCCAGTTATCAGCCCACCATCTCCCCTCTGTGCAATACAACATTCACCAGTTATCAGTCCACCATCTCCCCTCCATGCAATAGAACACGCACCAGTTATCAGCCCACCATATCCCCTCCGTGCAATACAACACTCACCAATTATCAGCCCACCAACTTCCCTCCATGCAATACAAAACTCATCAGTTATCAGTCCACCATCTTCCCTCCATGCAATACAACACTCACTAGTTATCAGTCCACCATCTTCCCTCCGTAAAATACAACACTCACCAGTTATCAGTCCACCATCTCCCCTCCGTGCAATACAACACTCCCCAGTTATCAGTCCACCATCTCCCCTCCGTGCAATACAACACTCACCAGTTATCAGTCCAACATCTTCCCTCCTTGGAATACAACACTCACCAGTTATCAGACCAACATCTACCCTCTGTGCAATACAACACTCACCAGATATCAGTCCTCCATCTCCACTCCATGCAATACAACACTCACCAGTTATCAGTCCACCATCTTCCCTCCGTGCAATACAACACTCACCAGTTATCAGTCCACCATCTCCCCTCCATGCAATACTACACTCACTTGTTATCCATCCACCATCTCCCTCCGTGCAATACAACACTCACCAGTTATCAGCCTACCGTCCTTCCCTCCGTAAAATACAACACTCACCAGTTATCAGTCCACCATCTCCCCTCCGTGCAATACAACACTCCCCAGTTATCAGTCCACCATCTCCCCTCCATGCAATACAACACTCACCAGTTATCAGTCCAACATCTTCCCTCCTTGGAATACAACACTCACCAGTTATCAGACCAACATCTACCCTCTGTGCAATACAACACTCACCAGATATCAGTCCTCCATCTCCACTCCATGCAATACAACACTCACCAGTTATCAGTCCACCATCTTCCCTCCGTGCAATACAACACTCACCAGTTATCAGTCCACCATCTCCCCTCCATGCAATACTACACTCACTTGTTATCCATCCACCATCTCCCTCCGTGCAATACAACACTCACCAGTTATCAGCCTACCGTCCTTCCCTCCGTGCAATACAACACTGACCAGTTATCAGTCTACCATCTCCCCTCCGTGCAATACAACACTCACCAGTTATCAGTCCACAATCATCCCTCCGTGCAATACAACACTCACCAGTTATCAGTCCACCATCTCCCCTCAATTCAATACAACGCTCACCAGTTATCAGTCCACCATCTCCCTCCGTGCAATACAACACTCAGCAATTATCAGCCCACCATTTTCCCTCCGTGCAATACAACACTCACCAGTTATCAGTCCACCATCTTATCTCCGTGGAATACAACACTCACCAGATATCAGTCCACCATCTCCCCTCCGTGCAATACAACACTCACCAGTTATCAGTCCACCATCTCCCCTCCGTGGAATACAACTCTCACCAGTTATCAGCCTACCGTCGTTCCCTCCGTGCAATAAAACACTCACCAGTTATCAGTCCACCATCTCCCCTCCGTGCAATACATCACTCACCAGTTATCCGTCCAGCATCTCCCGCCGTGCAATGCAAAACTCACCAGTTATCAACCCACCATCTCCCCTCCGTGTAATAAAACACTCACCAGTTATCAGTCTACCATCTCCCCTCTGTGCAATACAACTCTCACCAGTTATCAGCCCACCATCTCCCCTCCGTGCAATACAACGTTCACCAGTTATCAGTCCACCATCTCCCCTACGTGCATTACAACACTCACCAGTTATCAGGCCACCATATCCCCTCCGTGCAATACAACACTCAACAATTATCAGCCCACCATCTTCACTCCATGCAATACAACACTCACCAGTTATCAGTCCACCATCTTCCCTCCATGCAATACAACACTCACCAGTTATCAGTCCACCATCTTCCCTCCGTGGAATACAACACTCACCAGTTATCAGTCCACCATCTCCCCTCCGTGCAATACAACACTCCCCAGTTATCAGTCCACCATCTCCCCTCCGTGCAATACAACACTCAACAGTTATCAGTCCACCATCTCGCTCCGTGCAATAGAACACTCACCAGTTATCAGTCGAGCATCTCCCTCCGTGCAATACAACACTCACCAGTTATCAGTCCACCATCTCCCCTCCGTGCAATACAACACTCACCAGTTATCTGTCCAACATCTTCTTTCCGTGGAATACAACACTCACCAGTTATGAGACCACCATCTCCCCTCCGTGCAATACAACACTCAACAGATATCAGTACACAATCTCCCCTCCATGCAATACAACACTCACCAGTTATCAGTCCACCATCTTCCCTCCGTGCAATACAACACTCACCAGTTCTCAGTCCACCATCTCCCCTCCGTGCAATACAACACTCACCAGTTATCAGTCCTCCATCTCCACTCCAGGCAATACAACACTCACCAGTTATCAGTCCACCATCTTCCCTCCGTGCAATACAACACTCACCAGTTATCAGTCCACCATCTCCCCTCCATGCAATACTACACTCACTTGTTATCCATCCACCATCTCCCTCCGTGCAATACAACACTCACCAGTTATCAGCCTACCGTCCTTCCCTCCGTGCAATACAACACTGACCAGTTATCAGTCTACAATCTTCCCTCCGTGCAATACAACACTCACCAGTTATCAATCCACAATCGTCCCTCCGTGCAATACAACACTCACCAGTTATCAGTCCACCATCTCCCCTCAATTCAATACAACACTCACCAGTTATCAGTCCAGCATCTCCCTCCGTGCAATACAACATTCACCAGTTATCATTCCACCATCTCCCTCCAAGCAATACAACACTCAACAGTTACCAGTCCAACATCTCCCTGCGTGCAATAGAACACTCAACAGTTATCAGTCCAACATCTCCCTCCGTGCAATACAACACTCACCAGTTATCAGTCCACCATATCCCCTCCGTGCAATACAACACTCACCAATTATCAGACCACTAACTTCCCTCCATGCAATACAACACTCATCAGTTATCAGTCCACCATCTTCCCTCCATGCAATACAACACTCACCAGTTATCAGTCCACCATCTTCCCTCCGTGGAATACAACACTCACCAGTTATCAGTCCACCATCTCCCCTCCGTGCAATACAACACTCCCCAGTTATCAGTCCAACATCTCCCCTCCGTGTAATACAACTCTCACCAGTTATCAGACCACCATCTCCCCTCCGTGCAATACAACATTCAGCAGTTATCAGTGCACCATCTCCCCTCCATGCAATACAACACTCACCAGTTATCAGGCCACCATATCCCCTCCGTGCAATACAACACTCACCAATTATCAGCCCACCATTTTCACTCCATGCAATACAACACTCACCAGTTATCAGTCCACCATCTTCCCTCCATGCAATACAACACTCACCAGTTATCAGTCCACCATGTTCCCTCCGTGGAATACAACACTCACCTGTTATCAGTCCAACATCTCCCCTCCGTGCAATACAACACTCCCCAGTTATCAGTCCACCATCTCCCCTCCGTGGAATACAACACTCACCAGTTATCAGTCCAACATCTTCCCTCCGTGGAATACAACACTCACCAGCTATCCGTCCACCATCTCCCTCCGTGCAATACAACACTGACCAGTTATCAGTCCACCATCTCGCCTCGTGCAATACAACACTCACCAGTTATCAGTCCAGCATCTCCCTCCGTGCAATACAACTCTCACCGGTTATCAGTCCAACATCTTCCCTCCGTGGCATACAACACTCACCAGTTATGAGACCACCATCTCCCCTCCGTGCAATACAACAATCAACAGATATCAGTACACCATCTCCCCTCCATGCAATTCAACACTCACCAGTTATCAGTCCACCATCTTCCCTCCGTGCAATACAACACTCACCAGTTATCAGTCCACCATCTCCCCTCCGTGCAATACAACACTCACCAGTTATCAGTCCACTATCTCCCTCCGTGCAATACAACACTCACCAGTTATCAGCCCACTATCTCACCTCCGTGGAATACAACTGTCACCAGTTATCAGCCTACCGTCCTTCCCTCCGTGCAATACAACACTCACCAGTTATCAGTCTACCATCTTCCTTCGGTGCAATACAATACTCACCAGTTATTAGTCCACAATCGAACCTCCGTGCAATACAACACTCACCAGTTATCAGTCCACCATCTCCCCTCAATGCAATACAACACTCACCAGTTATAAGTCCACCATATCCCTCCGTGCAATACAACACTCACAAATTATCAGCCCACCAGTTTCCCTCCGTGCAATACAACACTCACCAGTTATCGGTCCACCATGTCTGTACGTGCAATACAACACTCACCAGTTATCAGCCTACCGTTCTCCCCTCCGTGCAATACAACACTCACCAGTTATCAGCCCACCATATCCGCTCCGTGCAATACAACACTCACCAGTTATCCGTCCACCATCTACCTCCGTGCAATACAACACTCACCAGTTATCAGTCCAGCATCTCCCTCCGTGCAATACAACATTCACCAGTTATCAGTCCACCATCTCCCTCCAAGCAATACAACACTCAACAGTTATCAGTCCAACATCTCCCTGCGTGCAATACAACACTCACCAGTTATCAGTCCACCATCTCCCTCCGTGCAATACAACTCTCACTAGTTATCAGTCCACCATCTCCGTCCGTGCAATACAACACTCACCAGTTATCAGACCACCATCTCCCCTCTGTGCAATACAACACTCACCAGTTATCAGTCCACGATCTCCCCTCCGTGCAATACAACTCTCTCCAGTTATCAGCCCACCATCTCCCCTCCGTGCAATACAACATTCACCAGTTATCAGTCCACCATCTCCCCTCCATGCAATAGAACACGCACCAGTTATCAGCCCACCATATCCCCTCCGTGCAATACAACACTCACCAATTATCAGCCCACCAACTTCCCTCCATGCAATACAAAACTCATCAGTTATCAGTCCACCATCTTCCCTCCATGCAATACAACACTCACTAGTTATCAGTCCACCATCTTCCCTCCGTAAAATACAACACTCACCAGTTATCAGTCCACCATCTCCCCTCCGTGCAATACAACACTCCCCAGTTATCAGTCCACCATCTCCCCTCCGTGCAATACAACACTCACCAGTTATCAGTCCAACATCTTCCCTCCTTGGAATACAACACTCACCAGTTATCAGACCAACATCTACCCTCTGTGCAATACAACACTCACCAGATATCAGTCCTCCATCTCCACTCCATGCAATACAACACTCACCAGTTATCAGTCCACCATCTTCCCTCCGTGCAATACAACACTCACCAGTTATCAGTCCACCATCTCCCCTCCATGCAATACTACACTCACTTGTTATCCATCCACCATCTCCCTCCGTGCAATACAACACTCACCAGTTATCAGCCTACCGTCCTTCCCTCCGTAAAATACAACACTCACCAGTTATCAGTCCACCATCTCCCCTCCGTGCAATACAACACTCCCCAGTTATCAGTCCACCATCTCCCCTCCGTGCAATACAACACTCACCAGTTATCAGTCCAACATCTTCCCTCCTTGGAATACAACACTCACCAGTTATCAGACCAACATCTACCCTCTGTGCAATACAACACTCACCAGATATCAGTCCTCCATCTCCACTCCATGCAATACAACACTCACCAGTTATCAGTCCACCATCTTCCCTCCGTGCAATACAACACTCACCAGTTATCAGTCCACCATCTCCCCTCCATGCAATACTACACTCACTTGTTATCCATCCACCATCTCCCTCCGTGCAATACAACACTCACCAGTTATCAGCCTACCGTCCTTCCCTCCGTGCAATACAACACTGACCAGTTATCAGTCTACCATCTCCCCTCCGTGCAATACAACACTCACCAGTTATCAGTCCACAATCATCCCTCCGTGCAATACAACACTCACCAGTTATCAGTCCACCATCTCCCCTCAATTCAATACAACGCTCACCAGTTATCAGTCCACCATCTCCCTCCGTGCAATACAACACTCAGCAATTATCAGCCCACCATTTTCCCTCCGTGCAATACAACACTCACCAGTTATCAGTCCACCATCTTATCTCCGTGGAATACAACACTCACCAGATATCAGTCCACCATCTCCCCTCCGTGCAATACAACACTCACCAGTTATCAGTCCACCATCTCCCCTCCGTGGAATACAACTCTCACCAGTTATCAGCCTACCGTCGTTCCCTCCGTGCAATAAAACACTCACCAGTTATCAGTCCACCATCTCCCCTCCGTGCAATACATCACTCACCAGTTATCCGTCCAGCATCTCCCGCCATGCAATGCAAAACTCACCAGTTATCAAGCCACCATCTCCCCTCCGTGTAATAAAACACTCACCAGTTATCAGTCTACCATCTCCCCTCTGTGCAATACAACTCTCACCAGTTATCAGCCCACCATCTCCCCTCCGTGCAATACAACGTTCACCAGTTATCAGTCCACCATCTCCCCTACGTGCATTACAACACTCACCAGTTATCAGGCCACCATATCCCCTCCGTGCAATACAACACTCAACAATTATCAGCCCACCATCTTCACTCCATGCAATACAACACTCACCAGTTATCAGTCCACCATCTTCCCTCCATGCAATACAACACTCACCAGTTATCAGTCCACCATCTTCCCTCCGTGGAATACAACACTCACCAGTTATCAGTCCACCATCTCCCCTCCGTGCAATACAACACTCCCCAGTTATCAGTCCACCATCTCCCCTCCGTGCAATACAACACTCAACAGTTATCAGTCCACCATCTCGCTCCGTGCAATAGAACACTCACCAGTTATCAGTCGAGCATCTCCCTCCGTGCAATACAACACTCACCAGTTATCAGTCCACCATCTCCCCTCCGTGCAATACAACACTCACCAGTTATCTGTCCAACATCTTCTTTCCGTGGAATACAACACTCACCAGTTATGAGACCACCATCTCCCCTCCGTGCAATACAACACTCAACAGATATCAGTACACAATCTCCCCTCCATGCAATACAACACTCACCAGTTATCAGTCCACCATCTTCCCTCCGTGCAATACAACACTCACCAGTTCTCAGTCCACCATCTCCCCTCCGTGCAATACAACACTCACCAGTTATCAGTCCATCATCTCCCGCCGTGCAATACAACACTCACCAGTTATCAGCCCACCATCGCACCTCTGTGGAATACAACTCTCACCAGTTATCAGCCTTACCGTCCTCCCATCCGTGCAATACAACTCTCAGCAATTATCAGCCCAGCATTTTCCCTCCGTGCAATAGAACACTCACCAGTTATCAGCCTACCGTCCTCCCCTCCGTGCAATACAACACTCACCAGTTATCTGTCCAACATTTTCCCTCCGTGGAATACAACTCTCACCAGTTATGAGACCACCATCTCCCCTCCGTGCAATACAACACGCAACAGATATCAGTACACCATCTCCCCTCCATGCAATACAGCACTCACCAGTTATCAGTCCACCATCTTCCCTCCGTGCAATACAACACTCACCAGTTCTCAGTCCACCATCTTCCCTCCATGCAATACAACACTCACCAGTTATCAGTCCACCATCTCCGTCCGTGCAATACAACACTCACCAGTTATCAGATCACCATCTCCCCTCTGTGCAATACAACAATCACCAGTTATCAGTCCACCAACTCCCCTCCGTGCAATACAACTCTCACCAGTTATCAGCCCACCATCTCCCCTCCGTGCAATACAACATTCACCAGTTATCAGTCCACCATCTCCCCTCCATGCAATAGAAGACGGACCAGTTATCAGCCCACCATATCCCCTCCGTGCAATACAACACTCACCAATTATCAGTACACCATCTCCCCTCCATGCAATACAACACTCACCAGTTATCAGTCCACCATCTTCCCTCCGTGCAATACAACACTCACCAGTTCTCAGTCCACCATCTCCCCTCCGTGCAATACAAAACTCACCAGTTATCAGTCCACCATCTCCCGCCGTGCAATACAACACTCACCAGTTATCATCCCACCATCTCACCTCTGTGGAATACAACTCTCACCAGTTATCAGCCTACCGTCCTCCCATCCGTGCAATACAACACTCACTAATTATCAGTCCACCAACTTCCCTCCATGCAATACAACACTCAACAGTTATCTGTCCAACATCTTCCCTCCGTGGAATACAACACTCACCAGTTATGAGACCACCATCTCCCCTCCGTGCAATACAACACGCAACAGATATCAGTACACCATCTCCCCTCCATGCAATACAGCACTCACCAGTTATCAGTCCACCATCTTCCCTCCGTGCAATACAACACTCAACAGTTCTCAGTCCACCATCTCCCCTCCGTGCAATACAACACTCACCAGTTATCGGTCCACCATGTCTGTCCGTGCAATACAACACTCACCAGTTATCAGCCTACCGTCCTCCCCTCCGTGCAATACAACACTCACCATTTATCAGTCCACCATCTTCCCTCCGTGCAATACAACACTCAGCAGGTATCAGCCCACCATATCCGCTCCGTGCAATACAACACTCACCAGTTATCCATCCACCATCTACCTCCATGCAATACAACACTCACCAGTTATCAGTCCACCATCTCGCTCCGTGCAATACAACACGCACCAGTTATCAGTCCAGCATCTCCCTCCGTGCAATACAACACTCACCAGTTATCAGTCCACCATCTCCCTCCAAGCAATACAACACTCCCCAGGTATCAGTCCACCATCTCCCCTCCGTGCAAAACAACTCTCACCAGTTATCAGCCCACCATCTCCCCTCCGTGCAATACAACACTCACCAGTTATCAGTCCACCATCTCCCTCCAAGCAATACAACACTCAACAGTTATCAGTCCAACATCTCCCTCCGTGCAATACAACACTCACCAGTTATCAGTCCACCATATCCCTTCCGTGCAATACAACACTCACCAATTATCAGACCACCAACTTCCCTCCATGCAATACAACACTCATCAGTTATCAGTCCACCATCTTCCCTCCATGCAATACAACACTCACCAGTTATCAGTCGAGCATCTCCCTCCGTGCAATACAACACTCACCAGTTATCAGTCCACCATCTCCCCTCCGTGCAATACAACACTCACCAGTTATCTGTCCAACATCTTCTTTCCGTGGAATACAACACTCACCAGTTATGAGACCACCATCTCCCCTCCGTGCAATACAACACTCAACAGATATCAGTACACCATCTCCCCTCCATGCAATACAACACTCACCAGTTATCAGTCCACCATCTTCCCTCCGTGCAATACAACACTCACCAGTTCTCAGTCCACCATCTCCCCTCCGTGCAATACAACACTCACCAGTTATCAGTCCATCATCTCCCGCCGTGCAATACAACACTCACCAGTTATCAGCCCACCATCGCACCTCTGTGGAATACAACTCTCACCAGTTATCAGCCTTACCGTCCTCCCATCCGTGCAATACAACTCTCAGCAATTATCAGCCCAGCATTTTCCCTCCGTGCAATAGAACACTCACCAGTTATCAGCCTACCGTCCTCCCCTCCGTGCAATACAACACTCACCAATTATCAGTCCACCAACTTCCCTCCATGCAATACAACACTCAACAGTTATCTGTCCAACATTTTCTCTCCGTGGAATACAACTCTCACCAGTTATGAGACCACCATCTCCCCTCCGTGCAATACAACACGCAACAGATATCAGTACACCAACTCCCCTCCATGCAATACAGCACTCACCAGTTATCAGTCCACCATCTTCCCTCCGTGCAATACAACACTCACCAGTTCTCAGTCCACCATCTTCCCTCCATGCAATACAACACTCACCAGTTATCAGTCCACCATCTCCGTCCGTGCAATACAACACTCACCAGTTATCAGATCACCATCTCCCCTCTGTGCAATACAACAATCACCAGTTATCAGTCCACCATCTCCCCTCCGTGCAATACAACTCTCACCAGTTATCAGCCCACCATCTCCCCTCCGTGCAATACAACATTCACCAGTTATCAGTCCACCATCTCCCCTCCATGCAAGAGAAGACGGACCAGTTATCAGCCCACCATATCCCCTCCGTGCAATACAACACTCACCAATTATCAGTACACCATCTCCCCTCCATGCAATACAACACTCACCAGTTATCAGTCCACCATCTTCCCTCCGTGCAATACAACACTCACCAGTTCTCAGTCCACCATCTCCCCTCCGTGCAATACAAAACTCACCAGTTATCAGTCCACCATCTCCCGCCGTGCAATACAACACTCACCAGTTATCATCCCACGATCTCACCTCTGTGGAATACAACTCTCACCAGTTATCAGCCTACCGTCCTCCCATCCGTGCAATACAACTCTCAGCAATTATCAGCCCAGCATTTTCCCTCCGTGCAATAGAACACTCACCAGTTATCAGCCTACCGTCCTCCCCTCCGTGCAATACAACACTCACTAATTATCAGTCCACCAACTTCCCTCCATGCAATACAACACTCAACAGTTATCTGTCCAACATCTTCCCTCCGTGGAATACAACACTCACCAGTTATGAGACCACCATCTCCCCTCCGTGCAATACAACACGCAACAGATATCAGTACACCATCTCCCCTCCATGCAATACAGCACTCACCAGTTATCAGTCCACCATCTTCCCTCCGTGCAATACAACACTCAACAGTTCTCAGTCCACCATCTCCCCTCCTTGCTATACAACACTCACCAGTTATCGGTCCACCATGTCTGTCCGTGCAATACAACAGTCACCAGTTATCAGCCTACCGTCCTCCCCTCCGTGCAATACAACACTCACCATTTATCAGTCCACCATCTTCCCTCCGTGCAATACAACACTTAGCAGGTATCAGCCCACCATATCCGCTCCGTGCAATACAACACTCACCAGTTATCCATCCACCATCTACCTCCGTGCAATACAACACTCACCAGTTATCAGTCCACCATCTCGCTCCGTGCAATACAACACGCACCAGTTATCAGTCCAGCATCTCCCTCCGTGCAATACAACACTCACCAGTTATCAGTCCACCATCTCCCTCCAAGCAATACAACACTCCCCAGGTATCAGTCCACCATCTCCCCTCCGTGCAAAACAACTCTCACCAGTTATCAGCCCACCATCTCCCCTCCGTGCAATACAACACTCACCAGTTATCAGTCCACCATCTCCCTCCAAGCAATACAACACTCAACAGTTATCAGTCCAACATCGTGCAATACAACACTCACCAGTTATCAGTCCACCATATCCCTTCCGTGCAATACAACACTCACCAATTATCAGACCACCAACTTCCCTCCATGCAATACAACACTCATCAGTTATCAGTCCACCATCTTCCCTCCATGCAATACAACACTCACCAGTTATCAGTCCACCATCTTCCCTCCGTGGAATACAACACTCACCAGTTATCAGTCCACCATCTCCCCTCCGTGCAATACAACACTCCCCAGTTATCAGTCCAACATCTCCCCTCCGTGTAATACAACTCTCACCAGTTATCAGACCACCATCTCCCCTCCGTGCAATACAACATTCACTAGTTATCAGTGCACCATCTCCCCTCCGTGCAATACAACACTCACCAGTTATCAGGCCACCATATCCCCTCCGTGCAATACAACACTCACCAATTATCAGCCCACCATATTCACTCCATGCAATACAACACTCACCAGTTATCAGTCCACAATCTTCCCTCCATGCAATACAACACTCACCAGTTATCAGTCCACCATCTTCCCTCCGTGGAATACAACACTCACCAGTTATCAGTCCACCATCTCCCCTCCGTGCAATACAACACTCCCCAGTTATCAGTCCACCATCTCCCCTCCGTGCAATACAACACTCACCAGTTATCAGTCCAACATCTTCCCTCCGTGGAATACAACACTCACCAGCTAACCGTCCACCATCTCCCTCCGTGCAAATCAACACTAACCAGTTATCAGTCCACCATCTCGCCTCGTGCAATACAACACTCACCAGTTATCAGTCCAGCAAATCCCTCCGTGCAATACAACACTCACCAGTTATCAGTCCACCATCTCCCCTCCGTGCAGTACAACTCTCACCAGTTATCAGTCCAGCATCTTCCCTCCGTGGCATACAACACTCACCAGTTATGAGACCACCATCTCCCCTCCGTGCAATACAACACTCAACAGATATCAGTACACCATCTCCCCTCCATGCAATTCAACACTCACCAGTTATCAGTCCACCATCTTCCCTCCGTGCAATACAACACTCACCAGTTATCAGTCCACCATCTCCCCTCCGTGCAATACAACACTCACCATTTATCAGTCCAGCATCTCCCTCCGTGCAATACAACACTCACCAGTTATCAGCCCACTATCTCACCTCCGTGGAATACAACTCTCACCAGTCATCAGCCTACCGTCCTTCCCTCCGTGCAATACAACACTCACCAGTTATCAGTCTACCATTTCCCCTCGGTGCAATACAATACTCACCAGTTATTAGTCCACAATCGTACCTCCGTGCAATACAACACTCACCAGTTATCAGTCCACCATCTCCCCTCAATGCAATACAACACTCACCAGTTATAAGTCCACCATATCCCTCCGTGCAATACAACACTCACAAATTATCAGCCCACCAGTTTCCCTCCGTGCAATACAACACTCACCAGTTATCGGTCCACCATGTCTGTCCGTGCAATACAACACTCACCAGTTATCAGCCTACCGTCCTCCCCTCCGTGCAATACAACACTCACCAGTTATCAGCCCACCATATCCGCTCCGTGCAATACAACACTCACCAGTTATCCGTCCATCATCTACCTCCGTGCAATACAACACTCACCAGTTATCAGTCCACCATCTCGCCTCGTGCAATACAACACGCACCAGTTATCAGTCCAGAATCTCCCTCCGTTCAATACAACATTCACCAGTTATCAGTCCACCATCTCCCTCCAAGCAATACAACACTCAACAGTTATCAGTCCAACATCTCCCTGCGTGCAATACAACACTCACCAGTTATCAGTCCACCATCTCCCTCCGTGCAATACAACTCTCACTAGTTATCAGTCCACCATCTCCGTCCGTGCAATAGAACACTCACCAGTTATCAGACCACCATCTCCCCTCTGTGCAATACAACACTCACCAGTTATCAGTCCACGATCTCCCCTCCGTGCAATACAACTCTCACCAGTTATCAGGACACCATCTCCCCTCCGCGCAATACAACATTCACCAGTTATCAGTCCACCATCTCCCCTCCATGCAATAGAAAACGCACCAGTTATCAGCCCACCATCTCCCCTGTGTGCAATACAACACTCCCCAGTTATCAGTCCACCATCTCCCCTCCGTGCAATACGACACTCACCAGTTATTAGTCCAACATCTTCCCTCCGTGGAATACAACACTCACCAGCTATCCGTCCACCATCTCCCTCCGTGCAATACAACACTCACCAGTTATCAGTCCATCATCTCGCTCCGTGCAATACAACACTCACCAGTTATCAGTCGAGCATCTCCCTCCGTGCAATACAACACTCACCAGTTATCAGTCCACCATCTCCCCTCCGTGCAATACAACACTCACCAGTTATCTGTCCAACATCTTCTTTCCGTGGAATACAACACTCACCAGTTATGAGACCACCATCTCCCCTCCGTGCAATACAACACTCACCAGTTCTCAGTCCACCATCTCCCCTCCATGCAATACAACACTCACCAGTTATCAGTCCACCATCTCCCGCCGTGCAATACAACACTCACCATTTATCAGCCCACCATCTCACCTCTGTGGAATACAACTCTCACCAGTTATCAGCCTACCGTCCTCCCATCCGTGCAATACAACTCTCAGCAATTATCAGCCCACCATTTTCCCTCCGTGCAATAGAACACTCACCAGTTCTCAGCCTACCGTCCTCCCCTCCGTGCAATAGAACACTCACCAGTTATCAGCCTACCGTCCTCCCCTCCGTGCAATACAACACTCACCAATTATCAGTTCACCAACTTCCCTCCATGCAATACAACACTCAACAGTTATCTGTCCAACATCTTCCCTCCGTGGAATACAACAATCACCAGTTATGAGACCACCATCTCCCCTCCGTGCAATACAACACGCAACAGATATCAGTACACCATCTCCCCTCCATGCAATACAGCACTCACCAGTTATCAGTCCACCATCTTCCCTCCGTGCAATACAACACTCACCAGTTATCAGTCCACCATCTCCGTCCGTGCAATACAACACTCACCAGTTATCAGACCACCATCTCCCCTCTGTGCAATACAACAATCACCAGTTATCAGTCCACCATCTCCCCCCCATGCAATACAACATTCACCATTTATCAGTCCACCATCTCCCCTCCATGCAATAGAAGATGCACCAGTTATCAGCCCACCATATCCCCTCCGTGCTATACAACACTCTCCAATTATCAGTCCAGCATCTCCCTCCGTGCAATACAACACTCACCAGTTATCAGTCCACCATCTCCCCTCCGTGCAGTACAACTCTCACCAGTTATCAGTCCAACATCTTCCCTCCGTGGCATACAACACTCACCAGTTATGAGACCACCATCTCCCCTCCGTGCAATACAACACTCAACAGATATCAGTACACCATCTCCCCTCCATGCAATTCAACACTCACCAGTTATCAGTCCACCATCTTCCCTCCGTGCAATACAACACTCACCAGTTATCAGTCCACCATCTCCCCTCCGTGCAATACAACACTCACCATTTATCAGTCCAGCATCTCCCTCCGTGCAATACAACACTCACCAGTTATCAGCCCACTATCTCACCTCCGTGCAATACCACACTCACCAGTTATCAGCCCACTATCTCACCTGCATGCAATACAACACTCACCAGTTATCAGTCCACCATCTCCCGCCGTGCAATACAACACTCACCATTTATCAGCCCACCATCTCACCTCTGTGGAATACAACTCTCACCAGTTATCAGCCTACCGTCCTCCCATCCGTGCAATACAACTCTCAGCAATTATCTGCCCACCATTTTCCCTCCGTGCAATAGAACACTCACCAGTTCTCAGCCTACCGTCCTCCCCTCCGTGCAATAGAACACTCACCAGTTATCAGCCTACCGTCCTCTCCTCCGTGCAATACAACACTCACCAATTATCAGTTCACCAACTTCCCTCCATGCAATACAACACTCAACAGTTATCTGTCCAACATCTTCCCTCCGTGGAATACAACAATCACCAGTTATGAGACCACCATCTCCCCTCCGTGCAATACAACACGCAACAGATATCAGTACACCATCTCCCCTCCATGCAATACAGCACTCACCAGTTATCAGTCCACCATCTTCCCTCCGTGCAATACAACACTCACCAGTTATCAGTCCACCATCTCCGTCCGTGCAATACAACACTCACCAGTTATCAGACCACCATCTCCCCTCTGTGCAATACAACAATCACCAGTTATCAGTCCACCATCTCCCCTCCGTGCAATACAACATTCACCAGTTATCAGTCCACCATCTCCCCTCCATGCAATAGAAGATGCACCAGTTATCAGCCCACCATATCCCCTCCGTGCAATACAACACTCTCCAATTATCAGTCCAGCATCTCCCTCCGTGCAATACAACACTCACCAGTTATCAGTCCACCATCTCCCCTCCGTGCAGTACAACTCTCACCAGTTATCAGTCCAACATCTTCCCTCCGTGGCATACAACATTCACCAGTTATCAGTCCACCATCTCCCCTCCGTGCAATACAACACTCAACAGATATCAGTACACCATCTCCCCTCCATGCAATTCAACACTCACCAGTTATCAGTCCACCATCTCCCTCCGTGCAATACAACTCTCACTAGTTATCAGTCCACCATCTCCGTCCGTGCAATACAACACTCACCAGTTATCAGACCACCATCTCCCCTCTGTGCAATACAACACTCACCAGTTATCAGTCCACGATCTCCCCTCCGTGCAATACAACTCTCACCAGTTATCAGGACACCATCTCCCCTCCGCGCAATACAACATTCACCAGTTATCAGTCCACCATCTCCCCTCCATGCAATAGAAAACGCACCAGTTATCAGCCCACCATCTCCCCTGTGTGCAATACAACACTCCCCAGTTATCAGTCCACCATCTCCCCTCCGTGCAATACGACACTCACCAGTTATTAGTCCAACATCTTCCCTCCGTGGAAGACAACACTCACCAGCTATCCGTCCACCATCTCCCTCCGTGCAATACAACACTCACCAGTTATCAGTCCATCATCTCGCTCCGTGCAATACAACACTCACCAGTTATCAGTCGAGCATCTCCCTCCGTGCAATACAACACTCACCAGTTATCAGTCCACCATCTCCCCTCCGTGCAATACAACACTCACCAGTTATCTGTCCAACATCTTCTTTCCGTGGAATACAACACTCACCAGTTATGAGACCACCATCTCCCCTCCGTGCAATACAACACTCACCAGTTCTCAGTCCACCATCTCCCCTCCATGCAATACAACACTCACCAGTTATCAGTCCACCATCTCCCGCCGTGCAATACAACACTCACCATTTATCAGCCCACCATCTCACCTCTGTGGAATACAACTCTCACCAGTTATCAGCCTACCGTCCTCCCATCCGTGCAATACAACTCTCAGCAATTATCAGCCCACCATTTTCCCTCCGTGCAATAGAACACTCACCAGTTCTCAGCCTACCGTCCTCCCCTCCGTGCAATAGAACACTCACCAGTTATCAGCCTACCGTCCTCCCCTCCGTGCAATACAACACTCACCAATTATCAGTTCACCAACTTCCCTCCATGCAATACAACACTCAACAGTTATCTGTCCAACATCTTCCCTCCGTGGAATACAACAATCACCAGTTATGAGACCACCATCTCCCCTCCGTGCAATACAACACGCAACAGATATCAGTACACCATCTCCCCTCCATGCAATACAGCACTCACCAGTTATCAGTCCACCATCTTCCCTCCGTGCAATACAACACTCACCAGTTATCAGTCCACCATCTCCGTCCGTGCAATACAACACTCACCAGTTATCAGACCACCATCTCCCCTCTGTGCAATACAACAATCACCAGTTATCAGTCCACCATCTCCCCCCCATGCAATACAACATTCACCATTTATCAGTCCACCATCTCCCCTCCATGCAATAGAAGATGCACCAGTTATCAGCCCACCATATCCCCTCCGTGCTATACAACACTCTCCAATTATCAGTCCAGCATCTCCCTCCGTGCAATACAACACTCACCAGTTATCAGTCCACCATCTCCCCTCCGTGCAGTACAACTCTCACCAGTTATCAGTCCAACATCTTCCCTCCGTGGCATACAACACTCACCAGTTATGAGACCACCATCTCCCCTCCGTGCAATACAACACTCACCAGTTCTCAGTCCACCATCTCCCCTCCATGCAATACAACACTCACCAGTTATCAGTCCACCATCTCCCGCCGTGCAATACAACACTCACCATTTATCAGCCCACCATCTCACCTCTGTGGAATACAACTCTCACCAGTTATCAGCCTACCGTCCTCCCATCCGTGCAATACAACTCTCAGCAATTATCAGCCCACCATTTTCCCTCCGTGCAATAGAACACTCACCAGTTCTCAGCCTACCGTCCTCCCCTCCGTGCAATAGAACACTCACCAGTTATCAGCCTACCGTCCTCCCCTCCGTGCAATACAACACTCACCAATTATCAGTTCACCAACTTCCCTCCATGCAATACAACACTCAACAGTTATCTGTCCAACATCTTCCCTCCGTGGAATACAACAATCACCAGTTATGAGACCACCATCTCCCCTCCGTGCAATACAACACGCAACAGATATCAGTACACCATCTCCCCTCCATGCAATACAGCACTCACCAGTTATCAGTCCACCATCTTCCCTCCGTGCAATACAACACTCACCAGTTATCAGTCCACCATCTCCGTCCGTGCAATACAACACTCACCAGTTATCAGACCACCATCTCCCCTCTGTGCAATACAACAATCACCAGTTATCAGTCCACCATCTCCCCCCCATGCAATACAACATTCACCATTTATCAGTCCACCATCTCCCCTCCATGCAATAGAAGATGCACCAGTTATCAGCCCACCATATCCCCTCCGTGCTATACAACACTCTCCAATTATCAGTCCAGCATCTCCCTCCGTGCAATACAACACTCACCAGTTATCAGTCCACCATCTCCCCTCCGTGCAGTACAACTCTCACCAGTTATCAGTCCAACATCTTCCCTCCGTGGCATACAACACTCACCAGTTATGAGACCACCATCTCCCCTCCGTGCAATACAACACTCAACAGATATCAGTACACCATCTCCCCTCCATGCAATTCAACACTCACCAGTTATCAGTCCACCATCTTCCCTCCGTGCAATACAACACTCACCAGTTATCAGTCCACCATCTCCCCTCCGTGCAATACAACACTCACCATTTATCAGTCCAGCATCTCCCTCCGTGCAATACAACACTCACCAGTTATCAGCCCACTATCTCACCTCCGTGCAATACAACACTCACCAGTTATCAGCCCACTATCTCACCTGCATGCAATACAACACTCACCAGTTATCAGTCCACCATCTCCCGCCGTGCAATACAACACTCACCATTTATCAGCCCACCATCTCACCTCTGTGGAATACAACTCTCACCAGTTATCAGCCTACCGTCCTCCCATCCGTGCAATACAACTCTCAGCAATTATCAGCCCACCATTTTCCCTCCGTGCAATAGAACACTCACCAGTTCTCAGCCTACCGTCCTCCCCTCCGTGCAATAGAACACTCACCAGTTATCAGCCTACCGTCCTCCCCTCCGTGCAATACAACACTCACCAATTATCAGTTCACCAACTTCCCTCCATGCAATACAACACTCAACAGTTATCTGTCCAACATCTTCCCTCCGTGGAATACAACAATCACCAGTTATGAGACCACCATCTCCCCTCCGTGCAATACAACACGCAACAGATATCAGTACACCATCTCCCCTCCATGCAATACAGCACTCACCAGTTATCAGTCCACCATCTTCCCTCCGTGCAATACAACACTCACCAGTTATCAGTCCACCATCTCCGTCCGTGCAATACAACACTCACCAGTTATCAGACCACCATCTCCCCTCTGTGCAATACAACAATCACCAGTTATCAGTCCACCATCTCCCCTCCGTGCAATACAACATTCACCAGTTATCAGTCCACCATCTCCCCTCCATGCAATAGAAGATGCACCAGTTATCAGCCCACCATATCCCCTCCGTGCAATACAACACTCTCCAATTATCAGTCCAGCATCTCCCTCCGTGCAATACAACACTCACCAGTTATCAGTCCACCATCTCCCCTCCGTGCAGTACAACTCTCACCAGTTATCAGTCCAACATCTTCCCTCCGTGGCATACAACACTCACCAGTTATGAGACCACCATCTCCCCTCCGTGCAATACAACACTCAACAGATATCAGTACACCATCTCCCCTCCATGCAATTCAACACTCACCAGTTATCAGTCCACCATCTTCCCTCCGTGCAATACAACACTCACCAGTTATCAGTCCACCATCTCCCCTCCGTGCAATACAACACTCACCATTTATCAGTCCAGCATCTCCCTCCGTGCAATACAACACTCACCAGTTATCAGCCCACTATCTCACCTCCGTGCAATACAACACTCACCAGTTATCAGTCTACCATTTCCCCTCGGTGCAATACAATACTCACCAGTTATTAGTCCACAATTGTACCTCCGTGCAATACAACACTCACCAGTTATCAGTCCACCATCTCCCCTCAATGCAATACAACACTCACCAGTTATAAGTCCACCATATCCCTCCGTGCAATACAACACTCACAAATTATCAGCCCACCAGTTTCCTTCCGTGCAATACAACACTCACCAGTTATCAGCCTACCGTCCTCCCCTCCGTGCAATACAACACTCACCAGTTATCAGCCCACCATATCCGCTCCGTGCAATACAACACTCTCAAGTTATCCGTCCATCATCTACCTCCGTGCAATACAACACTCACCAGTTATCAGTCCACCATCTCGCCTCGTGCAATACAACACGCACCAGTTATCAGTCAAGCATCTCCCTCCGTGCAATACAACATTCACCAGTTATCAGTCCACCATCTCCCTCCAAGCAATACAACACTCAACAGTTATCAGTCCAACATCTCCCTGCGTGCAATACAACACTCACCAGTTATGAGACCACCATCTCCCCTCCGTGCAATACAACACTCAACAGATATCAGTACACCATCTCCCCTCCATGCAATTCAACACTCACCAGTTATCAGTCCACCATCTTCCCTCCGTGCAATACAACACTCACCAGTTATCAGTCCACCATCTCCCCTCCGTGCAATACAACACTCACCATTTATCAGTCCAGCATCTCCCTCCGTGCAATACAACACTCACCAGTTATCAGCCCACTATCTCACCTCCGTGCAATACAACACTCACCAGTTATCAGTCTACCATTTCCCCTCGGTGCAATACAATACTCACCATTTATTAGTCCACAATTGTACCTCCGTGCAATACAACACTCACCAGTTATCAGTCCACCATCTCCCCTCAATGCAATACAACACTCACCAGTTATAAGTCCACCATATCCCTCCGTGCAATACAACACTCACAAATTATCAGCCCACCAGTTTCCTTCCGTGCAATACAACACTCACCAGTTATCAGCCTACCGTCCTCCCCTCCGTGCAATACAACACTCACCAGTTATCAGCCCACCATATCCGCTCCGTGCAATACAACACTCTCAAGTTATCCGTCCATCATCTACCTCCGTGCAATACAACACTCACCAGTTATCAGTCCACCATCTCGCCTCGTGCAATACAACACGCACCAGTTATCAGTCCACCATCTCCCTCCGTGCAATACAACTCTCACTAGTTATCAGTCCACCATCTCCGTCCGTGCAATACAACACTCCCCAGTTATCAGTCCACCATCTCCCCTCCGTGCAATACAACACTCACCAGTTATCTGTCCAACATCTTCTTTCCGTGGAATACAACACTCACCAGTTATGAGACCACCATCTCCCCTCCATGCAATAGAAAACGCACCAGTTATCAGCCCACCAACTCCCCTCCGTGCAATACAACACTCCCCAGTTATCAGTCCACCATCTCCCCTCCGTGCAATACGACACTCACCAGTTATTAGTCCAACATCTTCCCTCCGTGGAAGACAACACTCACCAGCTATCCGTCCACCATCTCCCTCCGTGCAATACAACACTCACCAGTTATCAGTCCACCATCTCGCTCCGTGCAATACAACACTCACCAGTTATCAGTCGAGCATCTCCCTCCGTGCAATACAACACTCACCAGTTATCAGTCCACCATCTCCCCTCCGTGCAATACAACACTCACCAGTTATCTGTCCAACATCTTTTTTTCCGTGGAATACAACACTCACCAGTTATGAGACCACCATCTCCCCTCCGTGCAATACAACACTCACCAGTTCTCAGTCCACCATCTCCCCTCCGTGCAATACAACACTCACCAGTTATCAGTCCACCATCTCCCACCGTGCAATACAACACTCACCAGTTATCAGCCCACCATCTCTGTGGAATACAACTCTCACCAGTTATCAGCCTACCGTCCTCCCATCCGTGCAATACAACTCTCAGCAATTATCAGCCCACCATTTTCCCTCCGTGCAATAGAACACTCACCAGTTATCAGCCTACCGTCCTCCCCTCCGTGCAATACAACACTCACCAATTATCAGTCCACCAACTTCCCTCCATGCAATACAACACTCAACAGTTATCTGTCCAACATCTTCCCTCCGTGGAATACAACAATCACCAGTTATGAGACCACCATCTCCCCTCTGTGCAATACAACAATCACCAGTTATCAGTCCACCATCTCCCCTCCGTGCAATACAACTCTCACCAGTTATCAGCCCACCATCTCCCCTCCGTGCAATACAACATTCACCAGTTATCAGTCCACCATCTCCCCTCCATGCAATAGAAGATGCACCAGTTATCAGCCCACCATATCCCCTCCGTGCAATACAACACTCTCCAATTATCAGTCCAGCATCTCCCTCCGTGCAATACAACACTCACCAGTTATCAGTCCACCATCTCCCCTCCGTGCAGTACAACTCTCACCAGTTATCAGTCCAACATCTTCCCTCCGTGGCATACAACACTCACCAGTTATGAGACCACCATCTCCCCTCCGTGCAATACAACACTCAACAGATATCAGTACACCATCTCACCTCCATGCAATTCAACACTCACCAGTTATCAGTCCACCATCTTCCCTCCGTGCAATACAACACTCACCAGTTATCAGTCCACCATCTCCCCTCCGTGCAATACAACACTCACCATTTATCAGTCCAGCCTCTCCCTCCGTGCAATACAACACTCACCAGTTATCAGTCCACTATCTCACCTCCGTGGAATACAACTCTCACCAGTCATCAGCCTACCGTCCTTCCCTCCGTGCAATACAACACTCATCAGTTATCAGTCTACCATTTCCCCTCGGTGCAATACAATACTCACCAGTTATTAGTCCACAATTGTACCTCCGTGCAATACAACACTCACCAGTTATCAGTCCAACATCTCCCCTCAATGCAATACAACACTCACCAGTTATAAGTCCACCATATCCCTCCGTGCAATACAACACTCACAAATTATCAGCCCACCAGTTTCCCTCCGTGCAATACAACACTCACCAGTTATCAGCCTACCGTCCTCCCCTCCGTGCAATACAACACTCACCAGTTATCAGCCCACCATATCCGCTCCGTGCAATGCAACACTCTCCAGTTATCCGTCCATCATCTACCTCCGTGCAATACAACACTCACCAGTTATCAGTCCACCATCTCGCCTCGTGCAATACAACACGCACCAGTTATCAGTCCAGCATCTCCCTCCGTGCAATACAACATTCACCAGTTATCAGTCCACCATCTCCCTCCAAGCAATACAACACTCAACAGTTATCAGTCCAACATCTCCCTGCGTGCAATACAACACTCACCAGTTATCAGTCCACCATCTCCCTCCGTGCAATACAACTCTCACTAGTTATCAGTCCACCATCTCCGTCCGTGCAATACAACACTCCCCAGTTATCAGTCCACCATCTCCCCTCCGTGCAATACAACACTCACCAGTTATCTGTCCAACATCTTCTTTCCGTGGAATACAACACTCACCAGTTATGAGACCACCATCTCCCCTCCATGCAATAGAAAACGCACCAGTTATCAGCCCACCATCTCCCCTCCGTGCAATACAACACTCCCCAGTTATCAGTCCACCATCTCCCCTCTGTGCAATACGACACTCACCAGTTATTAGTCCAACATCTTCCCTCCGTGGAAAACAACACTCACCAGCTATCCGTCCACCATCTCCCTCCGTGCAATACAACACTCACCAGTTATCAGTCCACCATCTCGCTCCGTGCAATACAACACTCACCAGTTATCAGTCGAGCATCTCCCTCCGTGCAATACAACACTCACCAGTTATCTGTCCAACATCTTCTTTCCGTGGAATACAACACTCACCAGTTATCAGACCACCATCTCCCCTCTGTGCAATACAACAATCACCAGTTATCAGTCCACCATCTCCCCTCCGTGCAATACAACACTCACCAGTTATCTGTCCAACATCTTCTTTCCGTGGAATACAACACTCACCAGTTATGAGACCACCATCTCCCCTCCGTGCAATACAACACTCACCAGTTCTCAGTCCACCATCTCCCCTCCGTGCAATACAACACTCACCAGTTATCAGTCCACCATCTCCCGCCGTGCAATACAACACTCACCAGTTATCAGCCCACCATCTCACCTCTGTGGAATACAACTCTCACCAGTTATCAGCCTACCGTCCTCCCATCCGTGCAATACAACTCTCAGCAATTATCAGCCCAGCATTTTCCCTCCGTGCAATACAACACTCACCAATTATCAGTCCACCATTTTCCCTCCGTGCAATACAACACTCACCAGTTATCAGTCCACCATCTCCGTCCGTGCAATAGAACACTCACCAGTTATCAGCCTACCGTCCTCCCCTCCGTGCAATACAACACTCACTAATTATCAGTCCACCAACTTCCCTCCATGCAATACAACACTCAACAGTTATCTGTCCAACATCTTCCCACCGTGGAATACAACACTCACCAGTTATGAGACCACCATCTCCCCTCCGTGCAATACAACACGCAACAGATATCAGTACACCATCTCCCCTCCATGCAATACAGCACTCACCAGTTATCAGTCCACCATCTCCCCTCCGTGCAATACAACACTCACCAGTAATCAGTCCACCATCTCCGTCCGTGCAATACAACACTCACCAGTTATCAGACCACCATCTCCCCTCTGTGCAATACAACAATCACCAGTTATCAGTCCACCATCTCCCCTCCGTGCAATACAACTCTCACCAGATATCAGCCCACCATCTCCCCTCCGTGCAATACAACATTCACCAGTTATCAGTCCAACATCTCCCCTCCATGCAATAGAAGACGGACCAGTTATCAGCCCACCATATCCCCTCCGTGCAATACAACACTCACCAATTATCAGCCCACCAACTTCCCTCCATGCAATACAACACTCACCAGTTATCAGTCCACCATCTTCCCTCCGTGGAATATAACACTCACCAGTTATGAGACCACCATCTCCCCTCCGTGCAATACAACACTCAACAGATATCAGTACACCATCTCCCCTCCATGCAATACAACACTCACCAGTTATCAGTCCACCATCTTCCCTCCGTGCAATACAACACTCACCAGTTCTCTGTCCACCATCTCCCCTCCATGCAATACAACACTCACCAGTTATCAGTGCACAATCTCCCGCCGTGCAATACAACTCTCACCAGTTATCAGCCTACCGTCCTTCCCTCCGTGCAATACAACACTCACCAGTTATCTGTCCACCATGTCTGTCCGTGCAATACAACACTCACCAGTTATCAGCCTACCGTCCTCCCCTCGTGCAATACAACACTCACCATTTATCAGTCCACCATCTTCCCTCCGTGCAATACAACACTCAGCAGGTATCAGCCCACCATATCCGCTCCGTGCAATACAACACTCACCAGTTATCCATCCACCATCTACCTCCGTGCAATACAACACTCACCAGTTATCAGTCCACCATCTCGCTCCGTGCAATACAACACGCACCAGTTATCAGTCCAGCATCTCCCTCCGTGCAATACAACACTCACCAGTTATCAGTCCACCATCTCCCTCCAAGCAATACAACACTCCCCAGGTATCAGTCCACCATCTCCCCTCCGTGCAAAACAACTCTCACCAGTTATCAGCCCACCATCTCTCCTCCGTGCAATACAACACTCACCAGTTATCAGTCCACCATCTCCCTTCAAGTAATACAACACTCAACAGTTATCAGTCCAACATCTCCCTCCGTGCAATACAACACTCACCAGTTATCAGTCCACCATATCCCCTCCGTGCAATACAACACTCACCAATTATCAGACCACCAACTTCCCTCCATGCAATACAACACTCATCAGTTATCAGTCCACCATCTTCCCTCCATGCAATACAACACTCACCAGTTATCAGTCCACCATCTCCCCTCCGTGCAATACAACACTCACCAGTTATCTGTCCAACATCTTCTTTCCGTGGAATACAACACTCACCAGTTATGAGACCACCATCTCCCCTCCGTGCAATACAACACTCACCAGTTCTCAGTCCACCATCTCCCCTCCGTGCAATACAACACTCACCAGTTATCAGTCCACCATCTCCCGCCGTGCAATACAACACTCACCAGTTATCAGCCCACCATCTCACCTCTGTGGAATACAACTCTCACCAGTTATCAGCCTACCGTCCTCCCATCCGTGCAATACAACTCTCAGCAATTATCAGCCCAGCATTTTCCCTCCGTGCAATACAACACTCACCAATTATCAGTCCACCATTTTCCCTCCGTGCAATACAACACTCACCAGTTATCAGTCCACCATCTCCGTCCGTGCAATAGAACACTCACCAGTTATCAGCCTACCGTCCTCCCCTCCGTGCAATACAACACTCACTAATTATCAGTCCACCATCTCCCCTCTGTGCAATACAACAATCACCAGTTATCAGTCCACCATCTCCCCTCCGTGCAATACAACTCTCACCAGATATCAGCCCACCATCTCCCCTCCGTGCAATACAACATTCACCAGTTATCAGTCCAACATCTCCCCTCCATGCAATAGAAGACGGACCAGTTATCAGCCCACCATATCCCCTCCGTGCAATACAACACTCACCAATTATCAGCCCACCAACTTCCCTCCATGCAATACAACACTCACCAGTTATCAGTCCACCATCTTCCCTCCGTGGAATATAACACTCACCAGTTATGAGACCACCATCTCCCCTCCGTGCAATACAACACTCAACAGATATCAGTACACCATCTCCCCTCCATGCAATACAACACTCACCAGTTATCAGTCCACCATCTTCCCTCCGTGCAATACAACACTCACCAGTTCTCTGTCCACCATCTCCCCTCCATGCAATACAACACTCACCAGTTATCAGTGCACAATCTCCCGCCGTGCAATACAACTCTCACCAGTTATCAGCCTACCGTCCTTCCCTCCGTGCAATACAACACTCACCAGTTATCTGTCCACCATGTCTGTCCGTGCAATACAACACTCACCAGTTATCAGCCTACCGTCCTCCCCTCGTGCAATACAACACTCACCATTTATCAGTCCACCATCTTCCCTCCGTGCAATACAACACTCAGCAGGTATCAGCCCACCATATCCGCTCCGTGCAATACAACACTCACCAGTTATCCATCCACCATCTACCTCCGTGCAATACAACACTCACCAGTTATCAGTCCACCATCTCGCTCCGTGCAATACAACACGCACCAGTTATCAGTCCAGCATCTCCCTCCGTGCAATACAACACTCACCAGTTATCAGTCCACCATCTCCCTCCAAGCAATACAACACTCCCCAGGTATCAGTCCACCATCTCCCCTCCGTGCAAAACAACTCTCACCAGTTATCAGCCCACCATCTCTCCTCCGTGCAATACAACACTCACCAGTTATCAGTCCACCATCTCCCTTCAAGCAATACAACACTCAACAGTTATCAGTCCAACATCTCCCTCCGTGCAATACAACACTCACCAGTTATCAGTCCACCATATCCCCTCCGTGCAATACAACACTCACCAATTATCAGACCACCAACTTCCCTCCATGCAATACAACACTCATCAGTTATCAGTCCACCATCTTCCCTCCATGCAATACAACACTCACCAGTTATCAGTCCACCATCTTCCCTCCGTGGAATACAACACTCACCAGTTATCAGTCCACCATCTCCCCTCCGTGCAATACAACACTCCCCAGTTATCAGTCCAACATCTCCCCTCCGTGTAATACAACACTCACCAGTTATCAGACCACCATCTCCCCTCCGTGCAATACAACATTCACCAGTTATCAGTGCACCATCTCCCCTCCGTGCAAAACAACACTCACCAGTTATCAGGCCACCATATCCCCTCCGTGCAATACAACACTCACCAATTATCAGCCCACCATATTCACTCCATGCAATACAACACTCACCAGTTATCAGTCCACAATCTTCCCTCCATGCAATACAACACTCACCAGTTATCAGTCCACCATCTTCCCTCCGTGGAATACAACACTCACCAGTTATCAGTCCACCATCTCCCCTCCGTGCAATACAACACTCCCCAGTTATCAGTCCACCATCTCCCCTCCGTCCAATACAACACTCACCAGTTATCAGTCCAACATCTTCCCTACGTGGAATACAACACTCACCAGCTAACCGTCCACCATCTCCCTCCGTGCAAATCAACACTCACCAGTTATCAGTCCACCATCTCGCCTCGTGCAATACAACACTCACCAGTTATCAGTCCAGCATCTCCCTCCGTGCAATACAACACTCACCAGTTATCAGTCCACCATCTCCCCTCCGTGCAGTACAACTCTCACCAGTTATCAGTCCAACATCTTCCCTCCGTGGCATACAACACTCACCAGTTATGAGACCACCATCTCCCCTCCGTGCAATACAACACTCAACAGATATCAGTACACCATCTCCCCTCCATGCAATTCAACACTCACCAGTTATCAGTCCACCATCTTCCCTCCGTGCAATACAACACTCACCAGTTATCAGTCCACCATCTCCCCTCCGTGCAATACAACACTCACCATTTATCAGTCCAGCATCTCCCTCCGTGCAATACAACACTCACCAGTTATCAGCCCACTATCTCACCTCCGTGGAATACAACTCTCACCAGTCATCAGCCTACCGTCCTTCCCTCCGTGCAATACAACACTCACCAGTTATCAGTCTACCATTTCCCCTCGGTGCAATACAATACTCACCAGTTATTAGTCCACAATTGTACCTCCGTGCAATACAACACTCACCAGTTATCAGTCCACCATCTCCCCACAATGCAATACAACACTCACCAGTTTTAAGTCCACCATATCCCTCCGTTCAATACAACACTCACAAATTATCAGCCCACCAGTTTCCCTCCGTGCAATACAACACTCACCAGTTATCAGCCTACCGTCCTCCCCTCCGTGCAATACAACACTCACCAATTATCAGCCCACCATATTCACTCCATGCAATACAACACTCACCAGTTATCAGTCCACAATCTTCCCTCCATGCAATACAACACTCACCAGTTATCAGTCCACCATCTTCCCTCCGTGGAATACAACACTCACCAGTTATCAGTCCACCATCTCCCCTCCGTGCAATACAACACTCCCCAGTTATCAGTCCACCATCTCCCCTCCGTGCAATACAACACTCACCAGTTATCAGTCCAACATCTTCCCTACGTGGAATACAACACTCACCAGCTAACCGTCCACCATCTCCCTCCGTGCAAATCAACACTCACCAGTTATCAGTCCACCATCTCGCCTCGTGCAATACAACACTCACCAGTTATCAGTCCAGCATCTCCCTCCGTGCAATACAACACTCACCAGTTATCAGTCCACCATCTCCCCTCCGTGCAGTACAACTCTCACCAGTTATCAGTCCAACATCTTCCCTCCGTGGCATACAACACTCACCAGTTATGAGACCACCATCTCCCCTCCGTGCAATACAACACTCAACAGATATCAGTACACCATCTCCCCTCCATGCAATTCAACACTCACCAGTTATCAGTCCACCATCTTCCCTCCGTGCAATACAACACTCACCAGTTATCAGTCCACCATCTCCCCTCCGTGCAATACAACACTCACCATTTATCAGTCCAGCATCTCCCTCCGTGCAATACAACACTCACCAGTTATCAGCCCACTATCTCACCTCCGTGGAATACAACTCTCACCAGTCATCAGCCTACCGTCCTTCCCTCCGTGCAATACAACACTCACCAGTTATCAGTCTACCATTTCCCCTCGGTGCAATACAATACTCACCAGTTATTAGTCCACAATCGTACCTCCGTGCAATACAACACTCACCAGTTATCAGTCCACCATCTCCCCTCAATGCAATACAACACTCACCAGTAATAAGTCCACCATATCCCTCCGTGCAGTACAACACTCACAAATTATCAGCCCACCAGTTTCCCTCCGTGCAATACAACACTCACCAGTTATCGGTCCACCATGTCTGTCCGTGCAATACAACACTCACCAGTTATCAGCCTACCGTCCTCCCCTCCGTGCAATACAACACTCACCAGTTATCAGCCCACCATATCCGCTCCGTGCAATACAACACTCACCAGTTATCCGTCCATCATCTACCTCCGTGCAATACAACACTCACCAGTTATCAGTCCACCATCTCGCCTCGTGCAATACAACACGCACCAGTTATCAGTCCAGCATCTCCCTCCGTTCAATACAACATTCACCAGTTATCAGTCCACCATCTCCCTCCAAGCAATACAACACTCAACAGTTATCAGTCCAACATCTCCCTGCGTGCAATACAACACTCACCAGTTATCAGTCCACCATCTCCCTCCGTGCAATACAACTCTCACTAGTTATCAGTCCACCATCTCCGTCCGTGCAATACAACACTCACCAGTTATCAGACCACCATCTCCCCTCTGTGCAATACAACATTCACCAGTTATCAGTCCACCATCTCCCTCCAAGCAATACAACACTCAACAGTTATCAGTCCAACATCTCCCTGCGTGCAATACAACACTCACCAGTTATTTGTCCACCATCTCCCTCCGTGCAATACAACTCTCACTAGTTATCAGTCCACCATCTCCGTCCGTGCAATACAACACTCACCAGTTATCAGACCACCATCTCCCCTCTGTGCAATACAACACTCACCAGTTATCAGTCCACGATCTCCCCTCCGTGCAATACAACTCTCACCAGTTATCAGGCCACCATCTCCCCTCCGCGCAATACAGCATTCACCAGTTATCAGTCCACCATCTCCCTTCCATGCAATAGAAAACGCACCAGTTATCAGCCCACCATCTCCCCTCCGTGCAATACAACACTCCCCAGTTATCAGTCCACCATCTCCCCTCCGTGCAATACGACACTCACCAGTCATTAGTCCAACATCTTCCCTCCGTGGAAGACAACACTCACCAGCTATCCATCCACCATCTCCCTCCGTGCAATACAACACTCACCAGTTATCAGTCCACCATCTCGCTCCGTGCAATACAACACTCACCAGTTATCAGTCGAGCATCTCCCTCCGTGCAATACAACACTCACCAGTTATCAGTCCACCATCTCCCCTCCGTGCAATACAACACTCACCAGTTATCTGTCCAACATCTTCTTTCCGTGGAATACAACACTCACCAGTTATGAGACCACCATCTCCCCTCCGTGCAATACAACACTCACCAGTTCTCAGTCCACCATCTCCCCTCCGTGCAATACAACACTCACCAGTTATCAGTCCACCATCTCCCGCCGTGCAATACAACACTCACCATTTATCAGCCCACCATCTCACCTCTGTGGAATACAACTCTCACCAGTTATCAGCCTACCGTCCTCCCATCCGTGCAATACAACTCTCAGCAATTATCAGCCCACCATTTTCCCTCCGTGCAATAGAACACTCACCACTTATCAGCCTACCGTCCTCCCCTCCGTGCAATAGAACACTCACCAGTTATCAGCCTACCGTCCTCCCCTCCGTGCAATACAACACTCTCCAATTATCAGTCCACCAACTTCCCTCCATGCAATACAACACTCAACAGTTATCTGTCCAACATCTTCCCTCCGTGGAATACAACAATCACCAGTTTTGAGACCACCATCTCCCCTCCGTGCAATACAACACGCAACAGATATCAGTACACCATCTCCCCTCCATGCAATACAGCACTCACCAGTTATCAGTCCACCATCTTCCCTCCGTGCAATACAACACTCACCAGTTCTCAGTCCACCATCTCCCCTCCGTGCAATACAACATTCACCAGTTATCAGTCCACCATCTCCGTCCGTGCAATACAACACTCACCAGTTATCAGACCACCATCTCCCCTCTGTGCAATACAACAATCACCAGTTATCAGTCCACCATCTCCCCTCCGTGCAATACAACTCTCACCAGTTATCAGCCCACCATCTCCCCTCCGTGCAATACAACATTCACCAGTTATCAGTCCACCATCTCCCCTCCATGCAATAGAAGATGCACCAGTTGTCAGCCCACCATATCCCCTCCGTGCAATACAACACTCTCCAATTATCAGTCCAGCATCTCCCTCCGTGCAATACAACACTCACCAGTTATCAGTCCACCATCTCCCCTCCGTGCAGTACAACTCTCACCAGTTATCAGTCCAACATCTTCCCTCCGTGGCATACAACACTCACCAGTTATGAGACCACCATCTCCCCTCCGTGCAATACAACACTCAACAGATATCAGTACACCATCTCCCCTCCATGCAATTCAACACTCACCAGTTATCAGTCCACCATCTTCCCTCCGTGCAATACAACACTCACCAGTTATCAGTCCACCATCTCCCCTCCGTGCAATACAACACTCACCATTTATCAGTCCAGCATCTCCCTCCGTGCAATACAACACTCACCAGTTATCAGCCCACTATCTCACCTCCGTGGAATACAACTCTCACCAGTCATCAGCCTACCGTCCTTCCCTCCGTGCAATACAACACTCACCAGTTATCAGTCTACCATTTCCCCTCGGTGCAATACAATACTCACCAGTTATTAGTCCACAATTGTACCTCCGTGCAATACAACACTCACCAGTTATCAGTCCACCATCTCCCCACAATGCAATACAACACTCACCAGTTATAAGTCCACCATATCCCTCCGTTCAATACAACACTCACAAATTATCAGCCCACCAGTTTCCCTCCGTGCAATACAACACTCACCAGTTATCCGTCCATCATCTACCTCCGTGCAATACAACACTCACCAGTTATCAGTCCACCATCTCGCCTCGTGCAATACAACACGCACCAGTTAACAGTCCAGCATCTCCCTCTGTGCAATACAACATTCACCAGTTATCAGTCCACCATCTCCCTCCAAGCAATACAACACTCAACAGTTATCAGTCCAACATCTCCCTGCGTGCAATACAACACTCACCAGTTATCAGTCCACCATCTCTCTCCGTGCAATACAACTCTCACTAGTTATCAGTCCACCATCTCCGTCCGTGCAATACAACACTCCCCAGTTATCAGTCCACCATCTCCCCTCCGTACAATACAACACTCACCAGTTATCTGTCCAACATCTTCTTTCCGTGGAATACAACACTCACCAGTTATCAGTCCACCATCTCGCCTCGTGCAATACAACACGCACCAGTTATCAGTCCAGCATCTCCCTCCGTTCAATACAACATTCACCAGTTATCAGTCCACCATCTCCCTCCAAGCAATACAACACTCAACAGTTATCAGTCCAACATCTCCCTGCGTGCAATACAACACTCACCAGTTATCAGTCCACCATCTCCCTCCGTGCAATACAACTCTCACTAGTTATCAGTCCACCATCTCCGTCCGTGCAATACAACACTCACCAGTTATCAGACCACCATCTCCCCTCTGTGCAATACAACATTCACCAGTTATCAGTCCACCATCTCCCTCCAAGCAATACAAAACTCAACAGTTATCAGTCCAACATCTCCCTGCGTGCAATACAACACTCACCAGTTATCAGTCCACCATCTCCCTCCGTGCAATACAACTCTCACTAGTTATCAGTCCACCATCTCCGTCCGTGCAATACAACACTCACCAGTTATCAGACCACCATCTCCCCTCTGTGCAATACAACACTCACCAGTTATCAGTCCACGATCTCCCCTCCGTGCAATACAACTCTCACCAGTTATCAGGCCACCATCTCCCCTCCGCGCAATACAACATTCACCAGTTATCAGTCCACCATCTCCCTTCCATGCAATAGAAAACGCACCAGTTATCAGCCCACCATCTCCCCTCCGTGCAATACAACACTCCCCAGTTATCAGTCCACCATCTCCCTCCGTGCAATACAACACTCACCAATTATCAGTCCACCAACTTCCCTCCATGCAATACAACACTCAACAGTTATCTGTCCAACATTTTCCCTCCGTGGAATACAACTCTCACCAGTTATGAGACCACCATCTCCCCTCCGTGCAATACAACACGCAACAGATATCAGTACACCATCTCCCCTCCATGCAATACAGCACTCACCAGTTATCAGTCCACCATCTTCCCTCCGTGCAATACAACACTCACCAGTTCTCAGTCCACCATCTTCCCTCCATGCAATACAACACTCACCAGTTATCAGTCCACCATCTCCCTCCGTGCAATACAACACTCACCAGTTATCGGTCCACCATGTCTGTCCGTGCAATACAACAGTCACCAGTTATCAGCCTACCGTCCTCCCCTCCGTGCAATACAACACTCACCATTTATCAGTCCACCATCTTCCCTCCGTGCAATACAACACTCAGCAGGTATCAGCCCACCATATCCGCTCCGTGCAATACAACACTCACCAGTTATCCATCCACCATCTACCTCCGTGCAATACAACACTCACCAGTTATCAGTCCACCATCTCGCTCCGTGCAATACAACACGCACCAGTTATCAGTCCAGCATCTCCCTCCGTGCAATACAACACTCACCAGTTATCAGTCCACCATCTCCCTCCGTTGAATACAACTCTCACTAGTTATCAGTCCACCATCTCCGTCCCTGCAATACAACACTCACCAGTTATCAGACCACCATCTCCCCTCTGTGCAATACAACACTCACCAGTTATCAGTCCACGATCTCCCCTCCGTGCAATACAACTCTCACCAGTTATCAGGCCACCATCTCCCCTCCGCGCAATACAACATTCACCAGTTATCAGTCCACCATCTCCCTTCCATGCAATAGAAAACGCACCAGTTATCAGCCCACCATCTCCCCTCCGTGCTATACAACACTCCCCAGTTATCAGTCCACCATCTCCCCTCCGTGCAATATGACACTCACCAGTTATTAGTCCAACATCTTCCCTCCGTGGAAGACAACACTCACCAGCTATCCATCCACCATCTCCCTCCGTGCAATACAACACTCACCAGTTATCAGTCCACCATCTCGCTCCGTGCAATACAACACTCACCAGTTATCAGTCGAGCATCTCCCTCCGTGCAATACAACACTCACCAGTTATCAGTCCACGATCTCCCCTCCGTGCAATACAACACTCACCAGTTATCTGTCCAACATCTTCTTTCCGTGGAATACAACACTCACCAGTTATGAGACCACCATCTCCCCTCCGTGCAATACAACACTCACCAGTTCTCAGTCCACCATCTCCCCTCCGTGCAATACAACACTCACCAGTTATCAGTCCACCATCTCCCGCCGTGCAATACAACACTCACCATTTATCAGCCCACCATCTCACCTCTGTGGAATACAACTCTCACCAGTTATCAGCCTACCGTCCTCCCATCCGTGCAATAGAACTCTCAGCAATTATCAGCCCACCATTTTCCCTCCGTGCAATAGAACACTCACCAGTTATCAGCCTACCGTCCTCCCCTCCGTGCAATAGAACACTCACCAGTTATCAGCCTACCGTCCTCCCCTCCGTGCAATACAACACTCACCAATTATCAGTCCACCAACTTCCCTCCATGCAATACAACACTCAACAGTTATCTGTCCAACATCTTCCCTCCGTGGAATACAACAATCACCAGTTATGAGACCACCATCTCCCCTCCGTGCAATACAACACGCAACAGATATCAGTACACCATCTCCCCTCCATGCAATACAGCACTCACCAGTTATCAGTCCACCATCTTCCCTCCGTGCAATACAACACTCACCAGTTCTCAGTCCACCATCTCCCCTCCGTGCAATACAACACTCACCAGTTATCAGTCCACCATCTCCGTCCGTGCAATACAACACTCACCAGTTATCAGACCACCATCTCCCCTCTGTGCAATACAACAATCACCAGTTATCAGTCCACCATCTCCCCTCCATGCAATACAACTCTCACCAGTTATCAGCCCACCATCTCCCCTCCGTGCAATACAACATTCACCAGTTATCAGTCCACCATCTCCCCTCCATGCAATAGAAGATGCACCAGTTATCAGCCCACCATATCCCCTCCGTGCAATACAACACTCTCCAATTATCAGTCCAGCATCTCCCTCCGTGCAATACAACACTCACCAGTTATCAGTCCACCATCTCCCCTCCGTGCAGTACAACTCTCACCAGTTATCAGTCCAACATCTTCCCTCCGTGGCATACAACACTCACCAGTTATGAGACCACCATCTCCCCTCCGTGCAATACAACACTCAACAGATATCAGTACACCATCTCCCCTCCATGCAATTCAACACTCACCAGTTATCAGTCCACCATCTTCCCTCCGTGCAATACAACACTCACCAGTTATCAGTCCACCATCTCCCCTCCGTGCAATACAACACTCACCATTTATCAGTCCAGCATCTCCCTCCGTGCAATACAACACTCACCAGTTATCAGCCCACTATCTCACCTCCGTGGAATACAACTCTCACCAGTCATCAGCCTACCGTCCTTCCCTCCGTGCAATACAACACTCACCAGTTATCAGTCTACCATTTCCCCTCGGTGCAATACAATACTCACCAGTTATTAGTCCACAATTGTACCTCCGTGCAATACAACACTCACCAGTTATCAGTCCACCATCTCCCCACAATGCAATACAACACTCACCAGTTATAAGTCCACCATATCCCTCCGTTCAATACAACACTCACAAATTATCAGCCCACCAGTTTCCCTCCGTGCAATACAACACTCACCAGTTATCAGCCTACCGTCCTCCCCTCCGTGCAATACAACACTCACCAGTTATCAGCCCACCATTTCCGCTCCGTGCAATACAACACTCTCCAGTTATCCGTCCATCATCTACCTCCGTGCAATACAACACTCACCAGTTATCAGTCCACCATCTCGCCTCGTGCAATACAACACGCACCAGTTAACAGTCCAGCATCTCCCTCTGTGCAATACAACATTCACCAGTTATCAGTCCACCATCTCCCTCCAAGCAATACAACACTCAACAGTTATCAGTCCAACATCTCCCTGCGTGCAATACAACACTCACCAGTTATCAGTCCACCATCTCTCTCCGTGCAATACAACTCTCACTAGTTATCAGTCCACCATCTCCGTCCGTGCAATACAACACTCCCCAGTTATCAGTCCACCATCTCCCCTCCGTACAATACAACACTCACCAGTTATCTGTCCAACATCTTCTTTCCGTGGAATACAACACTCACCAGTTATCAGTCCACCATCTCGCCTCGTGCAATACAACACGCACCAGTTATCAGTCCAGCATCTCCCTCCGTTCAATACAACATTCACCAGTTATCAGTCCACCATCTCCCTCCAAGCAATACAACAGTCAACAGTTATCAGTCCAACATCTCCCTGCGTGCAATACAACACTCACCAGTTATCAGTCCACCATCTCCCTCCGTGCAATACAACTCTCACTAGTTATCAGTCCACCATCTCCGTCCGTGCAATACAACACTCACCAGTTATCAGACCACCATCTCCCCTCTGTGCAATACAACATTCACCAGTTATCAGTCCACCATCTCCCTCCAAGCAATACAACACTCAACAGTTATCAGTCCAACATCTCCCTGCGTGCAATACAACACTCACCAGTTATCAGTCCACCATCTCCCTCCGTGCAATACAACTCTCACTAGTTATCAGTCCACCATCTCCGTCCGTGCAATACAACACTCACCAGTTATCAGACCACCATCTCCCCTCTGTGCAATACAACACTCACCAGTTATCAGCCTACCGTCCTCCCCTCCGTGCAATAGAACACTCACCAGTTATCAGCCTACCGTCCTCCCCTCCGTGCAATACAACACTCACCAATTATCAGTCCACCAACTTCCCTCCATGCAATACAACACTCAACAGTTATCTGTCCAACATCTTCCCTCCGTGGAATACAACAATCACCAGTTATGAGACCACCATCTCCCCTCCGTGCAATACAACACGCAACAGATATCAGTACACCATCTCCCCTCCATGCAATACAGCACTCACCAGTTATCAGTCCACCATCTTCCCTCCGTGCAATACAACACTCACCAGTTCTCAGTCCACCATCTCCCCTCCGTGCAATACAACACTCACCAGTTATCAGTCCACCATCTCCGTCCGTGCAATACAACACTCACCAGTTATCAGACCACCATCTCCCCTCTGTGCAATACAACAATCACCAGTTATCAGTCCACCATCTCCCCTCCATGCAATACAACTCTCACCAGTTATCAGCCCACCATCTCCCCTCCGTGCAATACAACATTCACCAGTTATCAGTCCACCATCTCCCCTCCATGCAATAGAAGATGCACCAGTTATCAGCCCACCATATCCCCTCCGTGCAATACAACACTCTCCAATTATCAGTCCAGCATCTCCCTCCGTGCAATACAACACTCACCAGTTATCAGTCCACCATCTCCCCTCCGTGCAGTACAACTCTCACCAGTTATCAGTCCAACATCTTCCCTCCGTGGCATACAACACTCACCAGTTATGAGACCACCATCTCCCCTCCGTGCAATACAACACTCAACAGATATCAGTACACCATCTCCCCTCCATGCAATTCAACACTCACCAGTTATCAGTCCACCATCTTCCCTCCGTGCAATACAACACTCACCAGTTATCAGTCCACCATCTCCCCTCCGTGCAATACAACACTCACCATTTATCAGTCCAGCATCTCCCTCCGTGCAATACAACACTCACCAGTTATCAGCCCACTATCTCACCTCCGTGGAATACAACTCTCACCAGTCATCAGCCTACCGTCCTTCCCTCCGTGCAATACAACACTCACCAGTTATCAGTCTACCATTTCCCCTCGGTGCAATACAATACTCACCAGTTATTAGTCCACAATTGTACCTCCGTGCAATACAACACTCACCAGTTATCAGTCCACCATCTCCCCACAATGCAATACAACACTCACCAGTTATAAGTCCACCATATCCCTCCGTTCAATACAACACTCACAAATTATCAGCCCACCAGTTTCCCTCCGTGCAATACAACACTCACCAGTTATCAGCCTACCGTCCTCCCCTCCGTGCAATACAACACTCACCAGTTATCAGCCCACCATTTCCGCTCCGTGCAATACAACACTCTCCAGTTATCCGTCCATCATCTACCTCCGTGCAATACAACACTCACCAGTTATCAGTCCACCATCTCGCCTCGTGCAATACAACACGCACCAGTTAACAGTCCAGCATCTCCCTCTGTGCAATACAACATTCACCAGTTATCAGTCCACCATCTCCCTCCAAGCAATACAACACTCAACAGTTATCAGTCCAACATCTCCCTGCGTGCAATACAACACTCACCAGTTATCAGTCCACCATCTCTCTCCGTGCAATACAACTCTCACTAGTTATCAGTCCACCATCTCCGTCCGTGCAATACAACACTCCCCAGTTATCAGTCCACCATCTCCCCTCCGTACAATACAACACTCACCAGTTATCTGTCCAACATCTTCTTTCCGTGGAATACAACACTCACCAGTTATCAGTCCACCATCTCGCCTCGTGCAATACAACACGCACCAGTTATCAGTCCAGCATCTCCCTCCGTTCAATACAACATTCACCAGTTATCAGTCCACCATCTCCCTCCAAGCAATACAACAGTCAACAGTTATCAGTCCAACATCTCCCTGCGTGCAATACAACACTCACCAGTTATCAGTCCACCATCTCCCTCCGTGCAATACAACTCTCACTAGTTATCAGTCCACCATCTCCGTCCGTGCAATACAACACTCACCAGTTATCAGACCACCATCTCCCCTCTGTGCAATACAACATTCACCAGTTATCAGTCCACCATCTCCCTCCAAGCAATACAACACTCAACAGTTATCAGTCCAACATCTCCCTGCGTGCAATACAACACTCACCAGTTATCAGTCCACCATCTCCCTCCGTGCAATACAACTCTCACTAGTTATCAGTCCACCATCTCCGTCCGTGCAATACAACACTCACCAGTTATCAGACCACCATCTCCCCTCTGTGCAATACAACACTCACCAGTTATCAGTCCACGATCTCCCCTCCGTGCAATACAACTCTCACCAGTTATCAGGCCACCATCTCCCCTCCGCGCAATACAACATTCACCAGTTATCAGTCCACCATCTCCCTTCCATGCAATAGAAAACGCACCAGTTATCAGCCCACCATCTCCCCTCCGTGCAATACAACACTCCCCAGTTATCAGTCCACCATCTCCCTTCGTGCAATACAACACTCACCAATTATCAGTCCACCAACTTCCCTCCATGCAATACAACACTCAACAGTTATCTGTCCAACATTTTCCCTCCGTGGAATACAACTCTCACCAGTTATGAGACCACCATCTCCCCTCCGTGCAATACAACACGCAACAGATATCAGTACACCATCTCCCCTCCATGCAATACAGCACTCACCAGTTATCAGTCCACCATCTTCCCTCCGTGCAATACAACACTCACCAGTTCTCAGTCCACCATCTTCCCTCAATGCAATACAACACTCAGCAGTTATCAGTCCACCATCTCCCTCCGTGCAATACAACACTCACCAGTTATCGGTCCACCATGTCTGTCCGTGCAATACAACAGTCACCAGTTATCAGCCTACCGTCCTCCCCTCCGTGCAATACAACACTCACCATTTATCAGTCCACCATCTTCCCTCCGTGCAATACAACACTCAGCAGGTATCAGCCCACCATATCCGCTCCGTGCAATACAACACTCACCAGTTATCCATCCACCATCTACCTCCGTGCAATACAACACTCACCAGTTATCAGTCCACCATCTCGCTCCGTGCAATACAACACGCACCAGTTATCAGTCCAGCATCTCCCTCCGTGCAATACAACACTCACCAGTTATCAGTCCACCATCTCCCTCCGTGCAATACAACTCTCACTAGTTATCAGTCCACCATCTCCGTCCGTGCAATACAACACTCACCAGTTATCAGACCACCATCTCCCCTCTGTGCAATACAACATTCACCAGTTATCAGTCCACCATCTCCCTCCAAGCAATACAACACTCAACAGTTATCAGTCCAACATCTCCCTGCGTGCAATACAACACTCACCAGTTATCAGTCCACCATCTCCCTCCGTGCAATACAACTCTCACTAGTTATCAGTCCACCATCTCCGTCCGTGCAATACAACACTCACCAGTTATCAGACCACCATCTCCCCTCTGTGCAATACAACACTCACCAGTTATCAGTCCACGATCTCCCCTCCGTGCAATACAACTCTCACCAGTTATCAGGCCACCATCTCCCCTCCGCACAATACAACATTCACTAGTTATCAGTCCACCATCTCCCTTCCATGCAATAGAAAACGCACCAGTTATCAGCCCACCATCTCCCCTCCATGCAATACAACACTCCCCAGTTATCAGTCCACCATCTCCCTCCGTGCAATACAACACTCACCAATTATCAGTCCACCAACTTCCCTCCATGCAATACAACACTCAACAGTTATCTGTCCAACATTTTCCCTCCGTGGAATACAACTCTCACCAGTTATGAGACCACCATCTCCCCTCCGTGCAATACAACACGCAACAGATATCAGTACACCATCTCCCCTCCATGCAATACAGCACTCACCAGTTATCAGTCCACCATCTTCCCTCCGTGCAATACAACACTCACCAGTTCTCAGTCCACCATCTTCCCTCCATGCAATACAACACTCACCAGTTATCAGTCCACCATCTCCGTCCGTGCAATACAACACTCACCAGTTATCAGATCACCATCTCCCCTCTGTGCAATACAACAATCACCAGTTATCAGTCCACCATCTCCCCTCCGTGCAATACAACTCTCACCAGTTATCAGCCCACCATCTCCCCTCCGTGCAATACAACATTCACCAGTTATCAGTCCACCATCTCCCCTCCATGCAATAGAAGACGGACCAGTTATCAGCCCACCATATCCCCTCCGTGCAATAAAACACTCACCAATTATCAGTACACCATCTCCACTCCATGCAATACAACACTCACCAGTTATCAGTCCACCATCTTCCCTCCGTGCAATACAACACTCACCAGTTCTCAGTCCACCATCTCCCCTCCGTGCAATACAAAACTCACCAGTTATCAGTCCACCATCTCCCGCCGTGCAATACAACACTCACCAGTTATCATCCCACCATCTCACCTCTGTGGAATACAACTCTCACCAGTTATCAGCCTACCGTCCTCCCATCCGTGCAATACAACTCTCAGCAATTATCAGCCCAGCATTTTCCCTCCGTGCAATAGAACACTCACCAGTTATCAGCCTACCGTCCTCCCCTCCGTGCAATACAACACTCACTAATTATCAGTCCACCAACTTCCCTCCATGCAATACAACACTCAACAGTTATCTGTCCAACATCTTCCCTCCGTGGAATACAACACTCACCAGTTATGAGACCACCATCTCCCCTCCGTGCAATACAACACGCAACAGATATCAGTACACTATCTCCCCTCCATGCAATACAGCACTCACCAGTTATCAGTCCACCATCTTCCCTCCGTGCAATACAACACTCACCAGTTCTCAGTCCACCATCTCCCCTCCGTGCAATACAACACTCACCATTTATCAGTCCACCATCTTCCCTCCGTGCAATACAACACTCAGCAGGTATCAACCCTCCATATCCGCTCCGTGCAATACAACACTCACCAGTTATCCATCCACCATCTACCTCCGTGCAATACAACACTCACCAGTTATCAGTCCACCATCTCGCTCCGTGCAATACAACACGCACCAGTTATCAGTCCAGCATCTCCCTCCGTGCAATACAACACTCACCAGTTATCAGTCCACCATCTCCCTCCAAGCAATACAACACTCCCCAGGTATCAGTCCACCATCTCCCCTCCGTGCAAAACAACTCTCACCAGTTATCAGCCCACCATCTCCCCTCCGTGCAATACAACACTCACCAGTTATCAGTCCACCATCTCCCTCCAAGCAATACAACACTCAACAGTTATCAGTCCAACATCTCCCTCCGTGCAATACAACACTCACCAGTTATCAGTCCACCATATCCCTTCCGTGCAATACAACACTCACCAATTATCAGACCACCAACTTCCCTCCATGCAATACAACACTCATCAGTTATCAGTCCACCATCTTCCCTCCATGCAATACAACACTCACCAGTTATCAGTCCACCATCTTCCCTCCGTGGAATACAACACTCACCAGTTATCAGTCCACCATCTCCCCTCCGTGCAATACAACACTCCCCAGTTATCAGTCCAACATCTCCCCTCCGTGTAATACAACTCTCACCAGTTATCAGACCACCATCTCCCCTCCGTGCAATACAACACTCACCAGTTATCAGGCCACCATATCCCCTCCGTGCAATACAACACTCACCAATTATCAGCCCACCATATTCACTCCATTCAATACAACACTCACCAGTTATCAGTCCACAATCTTCCCTCCATGCAATACAACACTCACCAGTTATCAGTCCACCATCTTCCCTCCGTGGAATACAACACTCCCCAGTTATCAGTCCACCATCTCCCCTCCGTGCAATACAACACTCACCAGTTATCAGTCCAACATCTTCCCTCCGTGGAATACAACACTCACCAGTTATCAGTCCACCATCTCGCCTCGTGCAATACAACACGCACCAGTTATCAGTCCAGAATCTCCCTCCGTTCAATACAACATTCACCAGTTATCAGTCCACCATCTCCCTCCAAGCAATACAACACTCAACAGTTATCAGTCCAACATCTCCCTGCGTGCAATACAACACTCACCAGTTATCAGTCCACCATCTCCCTCCGTGCAATACAACTCTCACTAGTTATCAGTCCACCATCTCCGTCCGTGCAATACAACACTCACCAGTTATCAGACCACCATCTCCCCTCTGTGCAATACAACACTCACCAGTTATCAGTCCACGATCTCCCCTCCGTGCAATACAACTCTCACCAGTTATCAGGCCACCATCTCCCCTCCGCGCAATACAACATTCACCAGTTATCAGTCCACCATCTCCCCTCCATGCAATAGAAAACGCACCAGTTATCAGCCCACCATCTCCCCTGTGTGCAATACAACACTCCCCAGTTATCAGTCCACCATCTCCCCTCCGTGCAATACGACACTCACCAGTTATTAGTCCAACATCTTCCCTCCGTGGAAGACAACACTCACCAGCTATCCGTCCACCATCTCCCTCCGTGCAATACAACACTCACCAGTTATCAGTCCATCATCTCGCTCCGTGCAATACAACACTCACCAGTTATCAGTCGAGCATCTCCCTCCGTGCAATACAACACTCACCAGTTATCAGTCCACCATCTCTGTCCGTGCAATACAACACTCACCAGTTATCAGTCCACCATCTCGCTCCGTGCAATACAACACGCACCAGTTATCAGTCCAGCATCTCCCTCCGTGCAATACAACACTCACCAGTTATCAGTCCACCATCTCCCTCCGTGCAATACAACTCTCACTAGTTATCAGTCCACCATCTCCGTCCGTGCAATACAACACTCACCAGTTATCAGACCACCATCTCCCCTCTGTGCAATACAACATTCACCAGTTATCAGTCCACCATCTCCCTCCAAGCAATACAACACTCAACAGTTATCAGTCCAACATCTCCCTGCGTGCAATACAACACTCACCAGTTATCAGTCCACCATCTCCCTCCGTGCAATACAACTCTCACTAGTTATCAGTCCACCATCTCCGTCCGTGCAATACAACACTCACCAGTTATCAGACCACCATCTCCCCTCTGTGCAATACAACACTCACCAGTTATCAGTCCACGATCTCCCCTCCGTGCAATACAACTCTCACCAGTTATCAGGCCACCATCTCCCCTCCGCGCAATACAACATTCACCAGTTATCAGTCCACCATCTCCCTTCCATGCAATAGAAAACGCACCAGTTATCAGCCCACCATCTCCCCTCCGTGCAATACAACACTCCCCAGTTATCAGTCCACCATCTCCCTCCGTGCAATACAACACTCACCAATTATCAGTCCACCAACTTCCCTCCATGCAATACAACACTCAACAGTTATCTGTCCAACATTTTCCCTCCGTGGAATACAACTCTCACCAGTTATGAGACCACCATCTCCCCTCCGTGCAATACAACACGCAACAGATATCAGTACACCATCTCCCCTCCATGCAATACAGCACTCACCAGTTATCAGTCCACCATCTTCCCTCCGTGCAATACAACACTCACCAGTTCTCAGTCCACCATCTTCCCTCCATGCAATACAACAATCACCAGTTATCAGTCCACCATCTCCCCTCCGTGCAATACAACTCTCACCAGTTATCAGCCCACCATCTCCCCTCTGTGCAATACAACAATCACCAGTTATCAGTCCACCATCTCCCCTCCGTGCAATACAACTCTCACCAGTTATCAGCCTACCGTCCTCCCATCCGTGCAATACAACTCTCAGCAATTATCAGCCCAGCATTTTCCCTCCGTGCAATAGAACACTCACCAGTTATCAGCCTACCGTCCTCCCCTCCGTGCAATACAACACTCACTAATTATCAGTCCACCAACTTCCCTCCATGCAATACAACACTCAACAGTTATCTGTCCAACATCTTCCCTCCGTGGAATACAACACTCACCAGTTATGAGACCACCATCTCCCCTCCGTGCAATACAACACGCAACAGATATCAGTACACTATCTCCCCTCCATGCAATACAGCACTCACCAGTTATCAGTCCACCATCTTCCCTCCGTGCAATACAACACTCACCAGTTCTCAGTCCACCATCTCCCCTCCGTGCAATACAACACTCACCAGTTATCGGTCCACCATGTCTGTCCGTGCAATACAACAGTCACCAGTTATCAGCCTACCGTCCTCCCCTCCGTGCAATACAACACTCACCATTTATCAGTCCACCATCTTTCCTCCGTGCAATACAACACTCAGCAGGTATCAACCCTCCATATCCGCTCCGTGCAATACAACACTCACCAGTTATCCATCCACCATCTACCTCCGTGCAATACAACACTCACCAGTTATCAGTCCACCATCTCGCTCCGTGCAATACAACACGCACCAGTTATCAGTCCAGCATCTCCCTCCGTGCAATACAACACTCACCAGTTATCAGTCCACCATCTCCCTCCAAGCAATACAACACTCCCCAGGTATCAGTCCACCATCTCCCCTCCGTGCAAAACAACTCTCACCAGTTATCAGCCCACCATCTCCCCTCCGTGCAATACAACACTCACCAATTATCAGTCCACCATCTCCCTCCAAGCAATACAACACTCAACAGTTATCAGTCCAACATCTCCCTCCGTGCAATACAACACTCACCAGTTATCAGTCCACCATATCCCTTCCGTGCAATACAACACTCACCAATTATCAGACCACCAACTTCCCTCCATGCAATACAACACTCATCAGTTATCAGTCCACCATCTTCCCTCCATGCAATACAACACTCACCAGTTATCAGTCCACCATCTTCCCTCCGTGGAATACAACACTCACCAGTTATCAGTCCACCATCTCCCCTCCGTGCAATACAACACTCCCCAGTTATCAGTCCAACATCTCCCCTCCGTGTAATACAACTCTCACCAGTTATCAGACCACCATCTCCCCTCCGTGCAATACAACATTCACCAGTTATCAGTGCACCATCTCCCCTCCGTGCAATACAACACTCACCAGTTATCAGGCCACCATATCCCCTCCGTGCAATACAACACTCACCAATTATCAGCCCACCATATATACTCCATGCAATACAACACTCACCAGTTATCAGTCCACAATCTTCCCTCCATGCAATACAACACTCACCAGTTATCAGTCCACCATCTTCCCTCCGTGGAATACAACACTCACCAGTTATCAGTCCACCATCTCCCCTCCGTGCAATACAACACTCCCCAGTTATCAGTCCACCATCTCCCCTCCGTGCAATACAACACTCACCAGTTATCAGTCCAACATCTTCCCTCCGTGGAATACAACACTCACCAGCTAACCGTCCACCATCTCCCTCCGTGCAAATCAACACTCACCAGTTATCAGTCCACCATCTCGCCTCGTGCAATACAACACTCACCAGTTATCAGTCCAGCAAATCCCTCCGTGCAATACAACACTCACCAGTTATCAGTCCACCATCTCCCCTCCGTGCAGTACAACTCTCACCAGTTATCAGTCCAACATCTTCCCTCCGTGGCATACAACACTCACCAGTTATCAGTCCACCATCTCCCCTCCGTGCAATACAACACTCACCATTTATCAGTCCAGCATCTCCCTCCGTGCAATACAACACTCACCAGTTATCAGCCCACTATCTCACCTCCGTGGAATACAACTCTCACCAGTCATCAGCCTACCGTCCTTCCCTCCGTGCAATACAACACTCACCAGTTATCAGTCTACCATTTCCCCTCGGTGCAATACAATACTCACCAGTTATTAGTCCACAATCGTACCTCCGTGCAATACAACACTCACCAGTTATCAGTCCACCATCTCCCCTCAATGCAATACAACACTCACCAGTTATAAGTCCACCATATCCCTCCGTGCAATACAACACTCACAAATTATCAGCCCACCAGTTTCCCTCCGTGCAATACAACACTCACCAGTTATCGGTCCACCATGTCTGTCCGTGCAATACAACACTCACCAGTTATCAGCCTACCGTCCTCCCCTCCGTGCAATACAACACTCACCAGTTATCAGCCCACCATATCCGCTCCGTGCAATACAACACTCACCAGTTATCCGTCCATCATCTACCTCCGTGCAATACAACACTCACCAGTTATCAGTCCACCATCTCGCCTCGTGCAATACAACACGCACCAGTTATCAGTCCAGAATCTCCCTCCGTTCAATACAACATTCACAAGTTATCAGTCCACCATCTCCCTCCAAGCAATACAACACTCAACAGTTATCAGTCCAACATCTCCCTGCGTGCAATACAACACTCAACAGTTATCAGTCCACCATCTCCCTCCGTGCAATACAACTCTCACTAGTTATCAGTCCACCATCTCCGTCCGTGCAATACAACACTCACCAGTTATCAGACCACCATCTCCCCTCTGTGCAATACAACACTCACCAGTTATCAGTCCACGATCTCCCCTCCGTGCAATACAACTCTCACCAGTTATCAGGCCACCATCTCCCCTCCGCGCAATACAACATTCACCAGTTATCAGTCCACCATCTCCCCTCCATGCAATAGAAAACGCACCAGTTATCAGCCCACCATCTCCCCTGTGTGCAATACAACACTCCCCAGTTATCAGTCCACCATCTCCCCTCCGTGCAATACGACACTCACCAGTTATTAGTCCAACATCTTCCCTCCGTGGAAGACAACACTCACCAGCTATCCGTCCACCATCTCCCTCCGTGCAATACAACACTCACCAGTTATCAGTCCATCATCTCGCTCCGTGCAATACAACACTCACCAGTTATCAGTCGAGCATCTCCCTACGTGCAATACAACACTCACCAGTTATCAGTCCACCATCTCCCCTCCGTGCAATACAACACTCACCAGTTATCTGTCCAACATCTTCTTTCCGTGGAATACAACACTCACCAGTTATGAGACCACCATCTCCCCTCCGTGCAATACAACACTCACCAGTTCTCAGTCCACCATCTCCCCTCCGTGCAATACAACACTCACCAGTTATCAGTCCACCATCTCACGCCGTGCAATACAACACTCACCATTTATCAGCCCACCATCTCACCTCTGTGGAATACAACTCTCACCAGTTATCAGCCTACCGTCCTCCCATCCATGCAATACAACTCTCAGCAATTATCAGACCACCATTTTCCCTCCGTGCAATAGAACACTCACCAGTTCTCAGCCTACCGTCCTCCCCTCCGTGCAATAGAACACTCACCAGTTATCAGCCTACCGTCCTCCCCTCCGTGCAATACAACACTCACCAATTATCAGTTCACCAACTTCCCTCCATGCAATACAACACTCAACAGTTATCTGTCCAACATCTTCACTCCGTGGAATACAACAATCACCAGTTATGAGACCACCATCTCCCCTCCGTGCAATACAACACGCAACAGATATCAGTACACCATCTCCCCTCCATGCAATACAGCGCTCACCAGTTATCAGTCCACCATCTTCCCTCCGTGCAATACAACACTCACCAGTTCTCAGTCCACCATCTCCCCTCCGTGCAATACAACACTCACCAGTTATCAGTCCACCATCTCCGTCCGTGCAATACAACACTCACCAGTTATCAGACCACCATCTCCCCTCTGTGCAATACAACAATCACCAGTTATCAGTCCACCATCTCCCCTCCGTGCAATACAACTCTCACCAGTTATCAGCCCACCATCTCCCCTCCGTGCAATACAACATTCACCAGTTATCAGTCCACCATCTCCCCTCCATGCAATAGAAGATGCACCAGTTATCAGCCCACCATATCCCCTCCGTGCAATACAACACTCTCCAATTATCAGTCCAGCATCTCCCTCCGTGCAATACAACACTCACCAGTTATCAGTCCACCATCTCCCCTCCGTGCAGTACAACTCTCACCAGTTATCAGTCCAACATCTTCCCTCCGTGGCATACAACACTCACAAGTTATGAGACCACCATCTCCCCTCCGTGCAATACAACACTCAACAGATATCAGTACACCATCTCCCCTCCATGCAATTCAACACTCACCAGTTATCAGTCCACCATCTTCCCTCCGTGCAATACATCACTCACCAGTTATCAGTCCACCATCTCCCCTCCGTGCAATACAACACTCACCAATTATCAGTCCAGCATCTCCCTCCGTGCAATACAACACTCACCAGTTATCAGCCCACTATCTCACCTCCGTGCAATACAACACTCACCAGTTATCAGTCTACCATTTCCCCTCGGTGCAATACAATACTCACCAGTTATTAGTCCACAATTGTACCTCCGTGCAATACAACACTCACCAGTTATCAGTCCACCATCTCCCCTCAATGCAATACAACACTCACCAGTTATAAGTCCACCATATCCCTCCGTGCAATACAACACTCACAAATTATCAGCCCACCAGTTTCCCTCCGTGCAATACAACACTCACCAGTTATCAGCCTACCGTCCTCCCCTCCGTGCAATACAACACTCACCAGTTATCAGCTCACCATATCCGCTCCGTGCAATACAACACTCTCAAGTTATCCGTCCATCATCTACCTCCGTGCAATACAACACTCACCAGTTATCAGTCCACCATCTCGCCTCGTGCAATACAACACGCACCAGTTATCAGTCAAGCATCTCCCTCCGTGCAATACAACATTCACCAGTTATCAGTCCACCATCTCCCTCCAAGCAATACAACACTCAACAGTTATCAGTCCAACATCTCCCTGCGTGCAATACAACAATCACCAGTTATCAGTCCACCATCTCCCTCCGTGCAATACAACTCTCACTAGTTATCAGTCCACCATCTCCGTCCGTGCAATACAACACTCCCCAGTTATCAGTCCACCATCTCCCCTCCGTGCAATACAACACTCACCAGTTATCTGTCCAACATCTTCTTTCCGTGGAATACAACACTCACCAGTTATGAGACCACCATCTCCCCTCCATGCAATAGAAAACGCACCAGTTATCAGCCCACCATCTCCCCTCCGTGCAATACAACACTCCCCAGTTATCAGTCCACCATCTCCCCTCCGTGCAATACGACACTCACCAGTTATTAGTCCAACATCTTCCCTCCGTGGAAGACAACACTCACCAGCTATCCGTCCACCATCTCCCTCCGTGCAATACAACACTCACCAGTTATCAGTCCACCATCTCGCTCCGTGCAATACAACACTCACCAGTTATCAGTCGAGCATCTCCCTCCGTGCAATACAACACTCACCAGTTATCAGTCCACCTTCTCCCCTCCGTGCAATACAACACTCACCAGTTATCTGTCCAACATCTTCTTTCCGTGGAATACAACACTCACCAGTTATGAGACCACCATCTCCCCTCCGTGCAATACAACACTCACCAGTTCTCAGTCCACCATCTCCCCTCCGTGCAATACAACACTCACCAGTTATCAGTCCACCATCTCCCACCGTGCAATACAACACTCACCAGTTATCAGCCCACCATCTCTGTGGAATACAACTCTCACCAGTTATCAGCCTACCGTCCTCCCATCCGTGCAATACAACTCTCAGCAATTATCAGCCCACCATTTTCCCTCCGTGCAATAGAACACTCACCAGTTATCAGCCTACCGTCCTCCCCTCCGTGCAATACAACACTCACCAATTATCAGTCCACCAACTTCCCTCCATGCAATACAACACTCAACAGTTATCTGTCCAACATCTTCCCTCCGTGGAATACAACAATCACCAGTTATGAGACCACCATCTCCCCTCTGTGCAATACAACAATCACCAGTTATCAGTCCACCATCTCCCCTCCGTGCAATACAACTCTCACCAGTTATCAGCCCACCATCTCCCCTCCGTGCAATACAACATTCACCAGTTATCAGTCCACCATCTCCCCTCCATGCAATAGAAGATGCACCAGTTATCAGCCCACCATATCCCCTCCGTGCAATACAACACTCTCCAATTATCAGTCCAGCATCTCCCTCCGTGCAATACAACACTCACCAGTTATCAGTCCACCATCTCCCCTCCGTGCAGTACAACTCTCACCAGTTATCAGTCCAACATCTTCCCTCCGTGGCATACAACACTCACCAGTTATGAGACCACCATCTCCCCTCCGTGCAATACAACACTCAACAGATATCAGTACACCATCTCACCTCCATGCAATTCAACACTCACCAGTTATCAGTCCACCATCTTCCCTCCGTGCAATACAACACTCACCAGTTATCAGTCCACCATCTCCCCTCCGTGCAATACAACACTCACCATTTATCAGTCCAGCCTCTCCCTCCGTGCAATACAACACTCACCAGTTATCAGCCCACTATCTCACCTCCGTGGAATACAACTCTCACCAGTCATCAGCCTACCGTCCTTCCCTCCGTGCAATACAACACTCACCAGTTATCAGTCTACCATTTCCCCTCGGTGCAATACAATACTCACCAGTTATTAGTCCACAATTGTACCTCCGTGCAATACAACACTCACCAGTTATCAGTCCACCATCTCCCCTCAATGCAATACAACACTCACCAGTTATAAGTCCACCATATCCCTCCGTGCAATACAACACTCACAAATTATCAGCCCACCAGTTTCCCTCCGTGCAATACAACACTCACCAGTTATCAGCCTACCGTCCTCCCCTCCGTGCAATACAACACTCACCAGTTATCAGCCCACCATATCCCCTCCGTGCAATACAACACTCTCCAGTTATCCGTCCATCATCTACCTCCGTGCAATACAACACTCACCAGTTATCAGTCCACCATCTCGCCTCGTGCAATACAACACGCACCAGTTATCAGTCCAGCATCTCCCTCCGTGCAATACAACATTCACCAGTTATCAGTCCACCATCTCCCTCCAAGCAATACAACACTCAACAGTTATCAGTCCAACATCTCCCTGCGTGCAATACAACACTCACCAGTTATCAGTCCACCATCTCCCTCCGTGCAATACAACTCTCACTAGTTATCAGTCCACCATCTCCGTCCGTGCAATACAACACTCCCCAGTTATCAGTCCACCATCTCCCCTCCGTGCAATACAACACTCACCAGTTATCTGTCCAACATCTTCTTTCCGTGGAATACAACACTCAATAGTTATGAGACCACCATCTCCCCTCCATGCAATAGAAAACGCACCAGTTATCAGCCCACCATCTCCCCTCCGTGCAATACAACACTCCCCAGTTATCAGTCCACCATCTCCCCTCTGTGCAATACGACACTCACCAGTTATTAGTCCAACATCTTCCCTCCGTGGAAGACAACACTCACCAGCTATCCGTCCACCATCTCCCTCCGTGCAATACAACACTCACCAGTTATCAGTCCACCATCTCGCTCCGTGCAATACAACACTCACCAGTTATCAGTCGAGCATCTCCCTCCGTGCAATACAACACTCACCAGTTATCAGTCCACCATCTCCCCTCCGTGCAATACAACACTCACCAGTTATCTGTCCAACATCTTCTTTCCGTGGAATACAACACTCACCAGTTATGAGACCACCATCTCCCCTCCGTGCAATACAACACTCACCAGTTCTCAGTCCACCATCTCCCCTCCGTGCAATACAACACTCACCAGTTATCAGTCCACCATCTCCCGCCGTGCAATACAACACTCACCAGTTATCAGCCCACCATCTCACCTCTGTGGAATACAACTCTCACCAGTTATCAGCCTACCGTCCTCCCATCCGTGCAATACAACTCTCAGCAATTATCAGCCCAGCATTTTCCCTCCGTGCAATAGAACACTCACCAGTTATCAGCCTACCGTCCTCCCCTCCGTGCAATACAACACTCACTATTTATCAGTCCACCAACTTCCCTCCATGCAATACAACACTCAACAGTTATCTGTCCAACATCTTCCCTCCGTGGAATACAACACTCTACAGATATCAGTCCACCATCTCCCCTCCATGCAATAGAAGATGCACCAGTTATCAGCCCACCATATCCCCTCCGTGCAATACAACACTCTCCAATTATCAGTCCAGCATCTCCCTCCGTGCAATACAACACTCACCAGTTATCAGTCCACCATCTCCCCTCCGTGCAGTACAACTCTCACCAGTTATCAGTCCAACATCTTCCCTCCGTGGCATACAACACTCACCAGTTATGAGACCACCATCTCCCCTCCGTGCAATACAACACTCAACAGATATCAGTACACCATCTCCCCTCCATGCAATTCAACACTCACCAGTTATCAGTCCACCATCTTCCCTCCGTGCAATACAACACTCACCAGTTATCAGTCCACCATCTCCCCTCCGTGCAATACAACACTCACCATTTATCAGTCCAGCATCTCCCTCCGTGCAATACAACACTCACCAGTTATCAGCCCACTATCTCACCTCCGTGCAATACAACACTCACCAGTTATCAGTCTACCATTTCCCCTCGGTGCAATACAATACTCACCAGTTATTAGTCCACAATTGTACCTCCGTGCAATACAACACTCACCAGTTATCAGTCCACCATCTCCCCTCAATGCAATACAACACTCACCAGTTATAAGTCCACCATATCCCTCCGTGCAATACAACACTCACAAATTATCAGCCCACCAGTTTCCCTCCGTGCAATACAACACTCACCAGTTATCAGCCTACCGTCCTCCCCTCCGTGCAATACAACACTCACCAGTTATCAGCCCACCATATCCGCTCCGTGCAATACAACACTCTCAAGTTATCCGTCCATCATCTACCTCCGTGCAATACAACACTCACCAGTTATCAGTCCACCATCTCGCCTCGTGCAATACAACACGCACCAGTTATCAGTCAAGCATCTCCCTCCGTGCAATACAACATTCACCAGTTATCAGTCCACCATCTCCCTCCAAGCAATACAACACTCAACAGTTATCAGTCCAACATCTCCCTGCGTGCAATACAACACTCACCAGTTATCAGTCCACCATCTCCCTCCGTGCAATACAACTCTCACTAGTTATCAGTCCACCATCTCCGTCCGTGCAATACAACACTCCCCAGTTATCAGTCCACCATCTCCCCTCCGTGCAATACAACACTCACCAGTTATCTGTCCAACATCTTCTTTCCGTGGAATACAACACTCACCAGTTATGAGACCACCATCTCCCCTCCATGCAATAGAAAACGCACCAGTTATCAGCCCACCATCTCCCCTCCGTGCAATACAACACTCCCCAGTTATCAGTCCACCATCTCCCCTCCGTGCAATACGACACTCACCAGTTATTAGTCCAACATCTTCCCTCCGTGGAAGACAACACTCACCAGCTATCCGTCCACCATCTCCCTCCGTGCAATACAACACTCACCAATTATCAGTCCACCATCTCGCTCCGTGAAATACAACACTCACCAGTTATCAGTCGAGCATCTCCCTCCGTGCAATACAACACTCACCAGTTATCAGTCCACCATCTCCCCTCCGTGCAATACAACACTCACCAGTTATCTGTCCAACATCTTCTTTCCGTGGAATACAACACTCACCAGTTATGAGACCACCATCTCCCCTCCGTGCAATACAACACTCACCAGTTCTCAGTCCACCATCTCCCCTCCGTGCAATACAACACTCACCAGTTAGCAGTCCACCATCTCCCACCGTGCAATACAACACTCACCAGTTATCAGCCCACCATCTCTGTGGAATACAACTCTCACCAGTTATCAGCCTACCGTCCTCCCATCCGTGCAATACAACTCTCAGCAATTATCAGCCCACCATTTTCCCTCCGTGCAATAGAACACTCACCAGTTATCAGCCTACCGTCCTCCCCTCCGTGCAATACAACACTCACCAATTATCAGTCCACCAACTTCCCTCCATGCAATACAACACTCAACAGTTATCTGTCCAACATCTTCCCTCCGTGGAATACAACAATCACCAGTTATGAGACCACCATCTCCCCTCTGTGCAATACAACAATCACCAGTTATCAGTCCACCATCTCCCCTCCGTGCAATACAACTCTCACCAGTTATCAGCCCACCATCTCCCCTCCGTGCAATACAACATTCACCAGTTATCAGTCCACCATCTCCCCTCCATGCAATAGAAGATGCACCAGTTATCAGCCCACCATATCCCCTCCGTGCAATACAACACTCTCCAATTATCAGTCCAGCATCTCCCTCCGTGCAATACAACACTCACCAGTTATCAGTCCACCATCTCCCCTCCGTGCAGTACAACTCTCACCAGTTATCAGTCCAACATCTTCCCTCCGTGGCATACAACACTCACCAGTTATGAGACCACCATCTCCCCTCCGTGCAATACAACACTCAACAGATATCAGTACACCATCTCACCTCCATGCAATTCAACACTCACCAGTTATCAGTCCACCATCTTCCCTCCGTGCAATACAACACTCACCAGTTATCAGTCCACCATCTCCCCTCCGTGCAATACAACACTCACCATTTATCAGTCCAGCCTCTCCCTCCGTGCAATACAACACTCACCAGTTATCAGCCTACCGTCCTTCCCTCCGTGCAATACAACACTCACCAGTTATCAGTCTACCATTTCCCCTCGGTGCAATACAATACTCACCAGTTATTAGTCCACAATTGTACCTCCGTGCAATACAACACTCACCAGTTATCAGTCCACCATCTCCCCTCAATGCAATACAACACTCACCAGTTATAAGTCCACCATATCCCTCCGTGCAATACAACACTCACAAATTATCAGCCCACCAGTTTCCCTCCGTGCAATACAACACTCACCAGTTATCAGCCTACCGTCCTCCCCTCCGTGCAATACAACACTCACCAGTTATCAGCCCACCATATCCGCTCCGTGCAATACAACACTCTCCAGTTATCCGTCCATCATCTACCTCCGTGCAATACAACACTCACCAGTTATCAGTCCACCATCTCGCCTCGTGCAATACAACACGCACCAGTTATCAGTCCAGCATCTCCCTCCGTGCAATACAACATTCACCAGTTATCAGTCCACCATCTCCCTCCAAGCAATACAACACTCAACAGTTATCAGTCCAACATCTCCCTGCGTGCAATACAACACTCACCAGTTATCAGTCCACCATCTCCCTCCGTGCAATACAACTCTCACTAGTTATCAGTCCACCATCTCCGTCCGTGCAATACAACACTCCCCAGTTATCAGTCCACCATCTCCCCTCCGTGCAATACAACACTCACCAGTTATCTGTCCAACATCTTCTTTCCGTGGAATACAACACTCACCAGTTATGAGACCACCATCTCCCCTCCATGCAATAGAAAACGCACCAGTTATCAGCCCACCATCTCCCCTCCGTGCAATACAACACTCCCCAGTTATCAGTCCACCATCTCCCCTCTGTGCAATACGACACTCACCAGTTATTAGTCCAACATCTTCCCTCCGTGGAAGACAACACTCACCAGCTATCCGTCCACCATCTCCCTCCGTGCAATACAACACTCACCAGTTATCAGTCCACCATCTCGCTCCGTGCAATACAACACTCACCAGTTATCAGTCGAGCATCTCCCTCCGTGCAATACAACACTCACCAGTTATCAGTCCACCATCTCCCCTCCGTGCAATACAACACTCACCAGTTATCTGTCCAACATCTTCTTTCCGTGGAATACAACACTCACCAGTTATGAGACCACCATTTCCCCTCCGTGCAATACAACACTCACCAGTTCTCAGTCCACCATCTCCCCTCCGTGCAATACAACACTCACCAGTTATCAGTCCACCATCTCCCGCCGTGCAATACAACACTCACCAGTTATCAGCCCACCATCTCACCTCTGTGGAATACAACTCTCACCAGTTATCAGCCTACCGTCCTCCCATCCGTGCAATACAACTCTCAGCAATTATCAGCCCAGCATTTTCCCTCCGTGCAATAGAACACTCACCAGTTATCAGCCTACCGTCCTCCCCTCCGTGCAATACAACACTCACTAATTATCAGTCCACCAACTTCCCTCCATGCAATACAACACTCAACAGTTATCTGTCCAACATCTTCCCTCCGTGGAATACAACACTCACCAGTTATGAGACCACCATCTCCCCTCCGTGCAATACAACACGCAACAGATATCAGTACACCATCTCCCCTCCATGCAATACAGCACTCACCAGTTATCAGTCCACCATCTCCCCTCCGTGCAATACAACACTCACCAGTAATCAGTCCACCATCTCCGTCCGTGCAATACAACACTCACCAGTTATCAGACCACCATCTCCCCTCTGTGCAATACAACAATCACCAGTTATCAGTCCACCATCTCCCCTCCGTGCAATACAACTCTCACCAGATATCAGCCCACCATCTCCCCTCCGTGCAATACAACATTCACCAGTTATCATTCCACCATCTCCCCTCCATGCAATAGAAGACGGACCAGTTATCAGCCCACCATATCCCCTCCGTGCAATACAACACTCACCAATTATCAGCCCACCAACTTCCCTCCATGCAATACAACACTCACCAGTTATCAGTCCACCATCTTCCCTCCGTGGAATATAACACTCACCAGTTATGAGACCACCATCTCCCCTCCGTGCAATACAACACTCAACAGATATCAGTACACCATCTCCCCTCCATGCAATACAACACTCACCAGTTATCAGTCCACCATCTTCCCTCCGTGCAATACAACACTCACCAGTTCTCTGTCCACCATCTCCCCTCCATGCAATACAACACTCACCAGTTATCAGTCCACAATCTCCCGCCGTGCAATACAACTCTCACCAGTTATCAGCCTACCGTCCTTCCCTCCGTGCAATACAACACTCACCAGTTATCTGTCCACCATGTCTGTCCGTGCAATACAACACTCACCAGTTATCAGCCTACCGTCCTCCCCTCGTGCAATACAACACTCACCATTTATCAGTCCACCATCTTCCCTCCGTGCAATACAACACTCAGCAAGTATCAGCCCACCATATCCGCTCCGTGCAATACAACACTCATCAGTTATCCATCCACCCTCTACCTCCGTGCAATACAACACTCACCAGTTATCAGTCCACCATCTCGCTCCGTGCAATACAACACGCACCAGTTATCAGTCCAGCATCTCCCTCCATGCAATACAACACTCACCAGTTATCAGTCCACCATCTCCCTCCAAGCAATACAACACTCCCCAGGTATCAGTCCACCATCTCCCCTCCGTGCAAAACAACTCTCACCAGTTATCAGCCCACCATCTCTCCTCCGTGCAATACAACACTCACCAGTTATCAGTCCACCATCTCCCTCCAAGCAATACAACACTCAACAGTTATCAGTCCAACATCTCCCTCCGTGCAATACAACACTCACCAGTTATCAGTCCACCATATCCCCTCCGTGCAATACAACACTCACCAATTATCAGACCACCAACTTCCCTCCATGCAATACAACACTCGTCAGTTATCAGTCCACCATCTTCCCTCCATGCAATACAACACTCACCAGTTATCAGTCCACCATCTTCCCTCCGTGGAATACAACACTCACCAGTTATCAGTCCACCATCTCCCCTCCGTGCAATACAACACTCCCCAGTTATCAGTCCAACATCTCCCCTCCGTGTAATACAACTCTCACCAGTTATCAGACCACCATCTCCCCTCCGTGCAATACAACATTCACCAGTTATCAGTGCACCATCTCCCCTCCGTGCAAAACAACACTCACCAGTTATCAGGAAAACCATATCCCCTCCGTGCAATACAACACTCACCAATTATCAGCCCACCATATTCACTCCATGCAATACAACACTCACCAGTTATCAGTCCACAATCTTCCCTCCATGCAATACAACACTCACCAGTTATCAGTCCACCATCTTCCCTCCGTGGAATACAACACTCACCAGTTATCAGTCCACCATCTCCCCTCCGTGCAATACAACACTCCCCAGTTATCAGTCCACCATCTCCCCTCCGTGCAATACAACACTCACCAGTTATCAGTCCAACATCTTCCCTACGTGGAATACAACACTCACCAGCTAACCGTCCACCATCTCCCTCCGTGCAAATCAACACTCACCAGTTATCAGTCCACCATCTCGCCTCGTGCAATACAACACTCACCAGTTATCAGTCCAGCATCTCCCTCCGTGCAATACAACACTCACCAGTTATCAGTCCACCATCTCCCCTCCGTGCAGTACAACTCTCACCAGTTATCAGTCCAACATCTTCCCTCCGTGGCATACAACACTCACCAGTTATGAGACCACCATCTGCCCTCCGTGCAATACAACACTCACCATTTATCAGTCCAGCATCTCCCTCCGTGCAATACAACACTCACCAGTTATCAGCCCACTACCTCACCTCCGTGGAATACAACTCTCACCAGTCAACAGCCTACCGTCCTTCCCTCCGTGCAATACAACACTCACCAGTTATCAGTCTACCATTTCCCCTCGGTGCAATACAATACTCACCAGTTATTAGTCCACAATCGTACCTCCGTGCAATACAACACTCACCAGATATCAGCCCACCATCTCCCCTCCGTGCAATACAACATTCACCAGTTATCAGTCCACCATCTCCCCTCCATGCAATAGAAGACGGACCAGTTATCAGCCCACCATATCCCCTCCGTGCAATACAACACTCACCAATTATCAGCCCACCAACTTCCCTCCATGCAATACAACACTCACCAGTTATCAGTCCACCATCTTCCCTCCGTGGAATATAACACTCACCAGTTATGAGACCACCATCTCCCCTCCGTGCAATACAACACTCAACAGATATCAGTACACCATCTCCCCTCCATGCAATACAACACTCACCAGTTATCAGTCCACCATCTTCCCTCCGTGCAATACAACACTCACCAGTTCTCTGTCCACCATCTCCCCTCCATGCAATACAACACTCACCAGTTATCAGTCCACAATCTCCCGCCGTGCAATACAACTCTCACCAGTCAACAGCCTACCGTCCTTCCCTCCGTGCAATACAACACTCACCAGTTATCAGTCTACCATTTCCCCTCGGTGCAATACAATACTCACCAGTTATTAGTCCACAATCGTACCTCCGTGCAATACAACACTCACCAGTTATCAGTCCACCATCTCCCCTCAATGCAATACAACACTCACCAGTAATAAGTCCACCATATCCCTCCGTGCAGTACAACACTCACAAATTATCAGCCCACCAGTTTCCCTCCGTGCAATACAACACTCACCAGTTATCGGTCCACCATGTCTGTCCGTGCAATACAACACTCACCAGTTATCAGCCTACCGTCCTCCCCTCCGTGCAATACAACACTCACCAGTTATCAGCCCACCATATCCGCTCCGTGCAATACAACACTCACCAGTTATCCGTCCATCATCTACCTCCGTGCAATACAACACTCACCAGTTATCAGTCCACCATCTCGCCTCGTGCAATACAACACGCACCAGTTATCAGTCCAGCATCTCCCTCCGTTCAATACAACATTCACCAGTTATCAGTCCACCATCTCCCTCCAAGCAATACAACACTCAACAGTTATCAGTCCAACATCTCCCTGCTTGCAATACAACACTCACCAGTTATCAGTCCACGATCTCCCTCCGTGCAATACAACTCTCACTAGTTATCAGTCCACCATCTCCGTCCGTGCAATACAACACTCACCAGTTATCAGACCACCATCTCCCCTCTGTGCAATACAACATTCACCAGTTATCAGTCCACCATCTCCCTCCAAGCAATACAACACTCAACAGTTATCAGTCCAACATCTCCCTGCGTGCAATACAAAACTCACCAGTTATCAGTCCACCATCTCCCTCCGTTGAATACAACTCTCACTAGTTATCAGTCCACCATCTCCGTCCCTGCAATACAACACTCACCAGTTATCAGACCACCATCTCCCCTCTGTGCAATACAACACTCACCAGTTATCAGTCCACGATCTCCCCTCCGTGCAATACAACTCTCACCAGTTATCAGGCCACCATCTCCGCTCCGCGCAATACAACATTCACCAGTTATCAGTCCACCATCTCCCTTCCATGCAATAGAAAACGCACCAGTTATCAGCCCACCATCTCCCCTCCGTGCAATACAACACTCCCCAGTTATCAGTCCACCATCTCCCCTCCGTGCAATACGACACTCACCAGTTATTAGTCCAACATCTTCCCTCCGTGGAAGACAACACTCACCAGCTATCCATCCACCATCTCCCTCCGTGCAATACAACACTCACCAGTTATCAGTCCACCATCTCGCTCCGTGCAATACAACACTCACCAGTTATCAGTCGAGCATCTCCCTCCGTGCAATACAACACTCACCAGTTATCAGTCCACCATCTCCCCTCCGTGCAATACAACACTCACCAGTTATCTGTCCAACATCTTCTTTCCGTGGAATACAACACTCACCAGTTATGAGACCACCATCTCCCCTCCGTGCAATACAACACTCACCAGTTCTCAGTCCACCATCTCCCCTCCGTGCAATACAACACTCACCAGTTATCAGTCCACCATCTCCCGCCGTGCAATACAACACTCACCATTTATCAGCCCACCATCTCACCTCTGTGGAATACAACTCTCACCAGTTATCAGCCTACCGTCCTCCCATCCGTGCAATACAACTCTCAGCAATTATCAGCCCACCATTTTCCCTCCGTGCAATAGAACACTCACCAGTTATCAGCCTACCGTCCTCCCCTCCGTGCAATAGAACACTCACCAGTTATCAGCCTACCGTCCTCCCCTCCGTGCAATACAACACTAACCAATTATCAGTCCACCAACTTCCCTCCATGCAATACAACACTCAACAGTTATCTGTCCAACATCTTCCCTCCGTGGAATACAACAATCACCAGTTATGAGACCACCATCTCCCCTCCGTGCAATACAACACGCAACAGATATCAGTACACCATCTCCCCTCCATGCAATAGAGCACTCACCAGTTATCAGTCCACCATCTTCCCTCCGTGCAATACAACACTCACCAGTTCTCAGTCCACCATCTCCCCTCCGTGCAATACAACACTCACCAGTTATCAGTCCACCATCTCCGTCCGTGCAATACAACACTCACCAGTTATCAGACCACCATCTCCCCTCTGTGCAATACAACAATCACCAGTTATCAGTCCACCATCTCCCCTCCGTGCAATACAACTCTCACCAGTTATCAGCCCACCATCTCCCCTCCGTGCAATACAACATTCACCAGTTATCAGTCCACCATCTCCCCTCCATGCAATAGAAGATGCACCAGTTATCAGCCCACCATATCCCCTCCGTGCAATACAACACTCTCCAATTATCAGTCCAGCATCTCCCTCCGTGCAATACAACACTCACCAGTTATCAGTCCACCATCTCCCCTCCGTGCAGTACAACTCTCACCAGTTATCAGTCCAACATCTTCCCTCCGTGGCATACAACACTCACCAGTTATGAGACCACCATCTCCCCTCCGTGCAATACAACACTCAACAGATATCAGTACACCATCTCCCCTCCATGCAATTCAACACTCACCAGTTATCAGTCCACCATCTTCCCTCCGTGCAATACAACACTCACCAGTTATCAGTCCACCATCTCCCCTCCGTGCAATACAACACTCACCATTTATCAGTCCAGCATCTCCCTCCGTGCAATACAACACTCACCAGTTATCAGCCCACTATCTCACCTCCGTGGAATACAACTCTCACCAGTCATCAGCCTACCGTCCTTCCCTCCGTGCAATACAACACTCACCAGTTATCAGTCTACCATTTCCTCTCGGTGCAATACAATACTCACCAGTTATTAGTCCACAATTGTACCTCCGTGCAATACAACACTCACCAGTTATCAGTCCACCATCTCCCCTCAATGCAATACAACACTCACCAGTTATAAGTCCACCATATCCCTCCGTTCAATACAACACTCACAAATTATCAGCCCACCAGTTTCCCTCCGTGCAATACAACACTCACCAGTTATCAGCCCACCATTTCCGCTCCGTGCAATACAACACTCTCCAGTTATCCGTCCATCATCTACCTCCGTGCAATACAACACTCACCAGTTATCAGTCCACCATCTCGCCTCGTGCAATACAACACGCACCAGTTAACAGTCCAGCATCTCCCTCTGTGCAATAGAACATTCACCAGTTATCAGTCCACCATCTCCCTCCAAGCAATACAACACTCAACAGTTATCAGTCCAACATCTCCCTGCGTGCAATACAACACTCACCAGTTATCAGTCCACCATCTCTCTCCGTGCAATACAACTCTCACTAGTTATCAGTCCACCATCTCCGTCCGTGCAATACAACACTCCCCAGTTATCAGTCCACCATCTCCCCTCCGTACAATACAACACTCACCAGTTATCTGTCCAACATCTTCTTTCCGTGGAATACAACACTCACCAGTTATGAGACCACCATCTCCCCTCCGTGCAATACAACACTCACCAGTTATCAGTCCACCATCTCCCCTCCGTGCAGTACAACTCTCACCAGTTATCAGTCCAACATCTTCCCTCCGTGGCATACAACACTCACCAGTTATGAGACCACCATCTCCCCTCCGTGCAATACAACACTCACCATTTATCAGTCCAGCATCTCCCTCCGTGCAATACAACACTCACCAGTTATCAGCCCACTACCTCACCTCCGTGGAATACAACTCTCACCAGTCAACAGCCTACCGTCCTTCCCTCCGTGCAATACAACACTCACCAGTTATCAGTCTACCATTTCCCCTCGGTGCAATACAATACTCACCAGTTATTAGTCCACAATCGTACCTCCGTGCAATACAACACTCACCAGTTATCAGTCCACCATCTCCCCTCAATGCAATACAACACTCACCAGTAATAAGTCCACCATATCCCTCCGTGCAGTACAACACTCACAAATTATCAGCCCACCAGTTTCCCTCCGTGCAATACAACACTCACCAGTTATCGGTCCACCATGTCTGTCCGTGCAATACAACACTCACCAGTTATCAGCCTACCGTCCTCCCCTCCGTGCAATACAACACTCACCAGTTATCAGCCCACCATATCCGCTCCGTGCAATACAACACTCACCAGTTATCCGTCCATCATCTACCTCCGTGCAATACAACACTCACCAGTTATCAGTCCACCATCTCGCCTCGTGCAATACAACACGCACCAGTTATCAGTCCAGCATCTCTATCCGTTCAATACAACATTCACCAGTTATCAGTCCACCATCTCCCTCCAAGCAATACAACACTCAACAGTTATCAGTCCAACATCTCCCTGCTTGCAATACAACACTCACCAGTTATCAGTCCACCATCTCCCTCCGTGCAATACAACTCTCACTAGTTATCAGTCCACCATCTCCGTCCGTGCAATACAACACTCACCAGTTATCAGACCACCATCTCCCCTCTGTGCAATACAACATTCACCAGTTATCAGTCCACCATCTCCCTCCAAGCAATACAACACTCAACAGTTATCAGTCCAACATCTCCCTGCGTGCAATACAAAACTCACCAGTTATCAGTCCACCATCTCCCTCCGTTGAATACAACTCTCACTAGTTATCAGTCCACCATCTCCGTCCCTGCAATACAACACTCACCAGTTATCAGACCACCATCTCCCCTCTGTGCAATACAACACTCACCAGTTATCAGTCCACGATCTCCCCTCCGTGCAATACAACTCTCACCAGTTATCAGGCCACCATCTCCCCTCCGCGCAATACAACATTCACCAGTTATCAGTCCACCATCTCCCTTCCATGCAATAGAAAACGCACCAGTTATCAGCCCACCATCTCCCCTCCGTGCAATACAACACTCCCCAGTTATCAGTCCACCATCTCCCCTCCGTGCAATACGACACTCACCAGTTATTAGTCCAACATCTTCCCTCCGTGGAAGACAACACTCACCAGCTATCCATCCACCATCTCCCTCCGTGCAATACAACACTCACCAGTTATCAGTCCACCATCTCGCTCCGTGCAATACAACACTCACCAGTTATCAGTCGAGCATCTCCCTCCGTGCAATACAACACTCACCAGTTATCAGTCCACCATCTCCCCTCCGTGCAATACAACACTCACCAGTTATCTGTCCAACATCTTCTTTCCGTGGAATACAACACTCACCAGTTATGAGACCACCATCTCCCCTCCGTGCAATACAACACTCACCAGTTCTCAGTCCACCATCTCCCCTCCGTGCAATACAACACTCACCAGTTATCAGTCCACCATCTCCCGCCGTGCAATACAACACTCACCATTTATCAGCCCACCATCTCACCTCTGTGGAATACAACTCTCACCAGTTATCAGCCTACCGTCCTCCCATCCGTGCAATACAACTCTCAGCAATTATCAGCCCACCATTTTCCCTCCGTGCAATAGAACACTCACCAGTTATCAGCCTACCGTCCTCCCCTCCGTGCAATAGAACACTCACCAGTTATCAGCCTACCGTCCTCCCCTCCGTGCAATACAACACTCACCAATTATCAGTCCACCAACTTCCCTCCATGCAATACAACACTCAACAGTTATCTGTCCAACATCTTCCCTCCGTGGAATACAACAATCACCAGATATGAGACCACCATCTCCCCTCCGTGCAAAACAACACGCAACAGATATCAGTACACCATCTCCCCTCCATGCAATACAGCACTCACCAGTTATCAGTCCACCATCTTCCCTCCGTGCAATACAACACTCACCAGTTCTCAGTCCACCATCTCCCCTCCGTGCAATACAACACTCACCAGTTATCAGTCCACCATCTCCGTCCGTGCAATACAACACTCACCAGTTATCAGACCACCATCTCCCCTCTGTGCAATACAACAATCACCAGTTATCAGTCCACCATCTCCCCTCCGTGCAATACAACTCTCACCAGTTATCAGCCCACCATCTCCCCTCCGTGCAATACAACATTCACCAGTTATCAGTCCACCATCTCCCCTCCATGCAATAGAAGATGCACCAGTTATCAGCCCACCATATCCCCTCCGTGCAATACAACACTCTCCAATTATCAGTCCAGCATCTCCCTCCGTGCAATAGAACACTCACCAGTTATCAGTCCACCATCTCCCCTCCGTGCAGTACAACTCTCACCAGTTATCAGTCCAACATCTTCCCTCCGTGGCATACAACACTCACCAGTTATGAGACCACCATCTCCCCTCCGTGCAATACAACACTCAACAGATATCAGTACACCATCTCCCCTCCATGCAATTCAACACTCACCAGTTATCAGTCCACCATCTTCCCTCCGTGCAATACAACACTCACCAGTTATCAGTCCACCATCTCCCCTCCGTGCAATACAACACTCACCATTTATCAGTCCAGCATCTCCCTCCGTGCAATACAACACTCACCAGTTATCAGCCCACTATCTCACCTCCGTGGAATACAACTCTCACCAGTCATCAGCCTACCGTCCTTCCCTCCGTGCAATACAACACTCACCAGTTATCAGTCTACCATTTCCCCTCGGTGCAATACAATACTCACCAGTTATTAGTCCACAATTGTACCTCCGTGCAATACAACACTCACCAGTTATCAGTCCACCATCTCCCCTCAATGCAATACAACACTCACCAGTTATAAGTCCACCATATCCCTCCGTTCAATACAACACTCACAAATTATCAGCCCACCAGTTTCCCTCCGTGCAATACAACACTCACCAGTTATCAGCCCACCATTTCCGCTCCGTGCAATACAACACTCTCCAGTTATCCGTCCATCATCTACCTCCGTGCAATACAACACTCACCAGTTATCAGTCCACCATCTCGCCTCGTGCAATACAACACGCACCAGTTAACAGTCCAGCATCTCCCTCTGTGCAATAGAACATTCACCAGTTATCAGTCCACCATCTCCCTCCAAGCAATACAACACTCAACAGTTATCAGTCCAACATCTCCCTGCGTGCAATACAACACTCACCAGTTATCAGTCCACCATCTCTCTCCGTGCAATACAACTCTCACTAGTTATCAGTCCACCATCTCCGTCCGTGCAATACAACACTCCCCAGTTATCAGTCCACCATCTCCCCTCCGTACAATACAACACTCACCAGTTATCTGTCCAACATCTTCTTTCCGTGGAATACAACACTCACCAGTTATGAGACCACCATCTCCCCTCCATGCAATAGAAAACGCACCAGTTATCAGCCCACCATCTCCCCTCCGTGCAATACAACACTCCCCAGTTATCAGTCCACCATCTCCCCTCCGTGCAATACGACACTCACCAGTTATTAGTCCAACATCTTCCCTCCGTGGAAGACAACACTCACCAGCTATCCGTCCACCATCTCCCTCCGTGCAATACAACACTCACCAGTTATCAGTCCACCATCTCGCTCCGTTGAATACAACACTCACCAGTTATCAGTCGAGCATCTCCCTCCGTGCAATACAACACTCACCAGTTATCAGTCCACCATCTCCCCTCCGTGCAATACAACACTCACCAGTTATCTGTCCAACATCTTCTTTCCGTGGAATACAACACTCACCAGTTATGAGACCACCATCTCCCCTCCGTGCAATACAACACTCACCAGTTCTCAGTCCACCATCTCCCCTCCGTGCAATACAACACTCACCAGTTATCAGCCCACCATCTCACCTCTGTGGAATACAACTCTCACCAGTTATCAGCCTACCGTCCTCCCATCCGTGCAATACAACTCTCAGCAATTATCAGCCCACCATTTTCCCTCCGTGCAATAGAACACTCACCAGTTATCAGCCTACCGTCCTCCCCTCCGTGCAATACAACACTCACCAATTATCAGTCCACCAACTTCCCTCCATGCAATACAACACTCAACAGTTATCTGTCCAACATCTTCCCTCCGTGGAATACAACAATCACCAGTTATGAGACCACCATCTCCCCTCCGTGCAATACAACACGCAACAGATATCAGTACACCATCTCCCCTCCATGCAATACAGCACTCACCAGTTATCAGTCCACCATCTTCCCTCCGTGCTATACAACACTCACCAGTTCTCAGTCCACCATCTCCCCTCCGTGCAATACAACACTCACCAGTTATCAGTCCACCATCTCCGTCCGTGCAATACAACACTCACCAGTTATCAGACCACCATCTCCCCTCTGTGCAATACAACAATCACCAGTTATCAGTCCACCATTTCCCCTCCGTGCAATACAACTCTCACCAGTTATCAGCTCACCATCTCCCCTCCGTGCAATACAACATTCACCAGTTATCAGTCCACCATCTCCCCTCCATGCAATAGAAGATGCACCAGTTATCAGCCCACCATATCCCCTCCGTGCAATACAACACTCACCAATTATCAGCCCACCAACTTCCCTCCATGCAATACAACACTCACCAGTTATCAGTCGAGCATCTCCCTCCGTGCAATACAACACTCACCAGTTATCAGCCCACCATATCTGCTCCGTGCAATACAACACTCTCCAGTTATCCGTCCATCATCTACCTCTGTGCAATACAACACTCACCAGTTATCAGTCCACCATCTCGCCTCGTGCAATACAACACGCACCAGTTATCAGTCCAGCATCTCCCTCCGTGCAATACAACATTCACCAGTTATCAGTCCACCATCTCCCTCCAAGCAATACAACACTCAACAGTTATCAGTCTACCATTTCCCCTCGGTGCAATACAATACTCACCAGTTATTAGTCCACAATCGTACCTCCGTGCAATACAACACTCACCAGTTATCAGTCCACCATCTCCCCTCAATGCAATACAACACTCACCAGTAATAAGTCCACCATATCCCTCCGTGCAGTACAACACTCACAAATTATCAGCCCACCAGTTTCCCTCCGTGCAATACAACACTCACCAGTTATCGGTCCACCATGTCTGTCCGTGCAATACAACACTCACCAGTTATCAGCCTACCGTCCTCCCCTCCGTGCAATACAACACTCACCAGTTATCAGCCCACCATATCCGCTCCGTGCAATACAACACTCACCAGTTATCCGTCCATCATCTACCTCCGTGCAATACAACACTCACCAGTTATCAGTCCACCATCTCGCCTCGTGCAATACAACACGCACCAGTTATCAGTCCAGCATCTCTATCCGTTCAATACAACATTCACCAGTTATCAGTCCACCATCTCCCTCCAAGCAATACAACACTCAACAGTTATCAGTCCAACATCTCCCTGCTTGCAATACAACACTCACCAGTTATCAGTCCACCATCTCCCTCCGTGCAATACAACTCTCACTAGTTATCAGTCCACCATCTCCGTCCGTGCAATACAACACTCACCAGTTATCAGACCACCATCTCCCCTCTGTGCAATACAACATTCACCAGTTATCAGTCCACCATCTCCCTCCAAGCAATACAACACTCAACAGTTATCAGTCCAACATCTCCCTGCGTGCAATACAAAACTCACCAGTTATCAGTCCACCATCTCCCTCCGTTGAATACAACTCTCACTAGTTATCAGTCCACCATCTCCGTCCCTGCAATACAACACTCACCAGTTATCAGACCACCATCTCCCCTCTGTGCAATACAACACTCACCAGTTATCAGTCCACGATCTCCCCTCCGTGCAATACAACTCTCACCAGTTATCAGGCCACCATCTCCCCTCCGCGCAATACAACATTCACCAGTTATCAGTCCACCATCTCCCTTCCATGCAATAGAAAACGCACCAGTTATCAGCCCACCATCTCCCCTCCGTGCAATACAACACTCCCCAGTTATCAGTCCACCATCTCCCCTCCGTGCAATACGACACTCACCAGTTATTAGTCCAACATCTTCCCTCCGTGGAAGACAACACTCACCAGCTATCCATCCACCATCTCCCTCCGTGCAATACAACACTCACCAGTTATCAGTCCACCATCTCGCTCCGTGCAATACAACACTCACCAGTTATCAGTCGAGCATCTCCCTCCGTGCAATACAACACTCACCAGTTATCAGTCCACCATCTCCCCTCCGTGCAATACAACACTCACCAGTTATCTGTCCAACATCTTCTTTCCGTGGAATACAACACTCACCAGTTATGAGACCACCATCTCCCCTCCGTGCAATACAACACTCACCAGTTCTCAGTCCACCATCTCCCCTCCGTGCAATACAACACTCACCAGTTATCAGTCCACCATCTCCCGCCGTGCAATACAACACTCACCATTTATCAGCCCACCATCTCACCTCTGTGGAATACAACTCTCACCAGTTATCAGCCTACCGTCCTCCCATCCGTGCAATACAACTCTCAGCAATTATCAGCCCACCATTTTCCCTCCGTGCAATAGAACACTCACCAGTTATCAGCCTACCGTCCTCCCCTCCGTGCAATAGAACACTCACCAGTTATCAGCCTACCGTCCTCCCCTCCGTGCAATACAACACTCACCAATTATCAGTCCACCAACTTCCCTCCATGCAATACAACACTCAACAGTTATCTGTCCAACATCTTCCCTCCGTGGAATACAACAATCACCAGTTATGAGACCACCATCTCCCCTCCGTGCAAAACAACACGCAACAGATATCAGTACACCATCTCCCCTCCATGCAATACAGCACTCACCAGTTATCAGTCCACCATCTTCCCTCCGTGCAATACAACACTCACCAGTTCTCAGTCCACCATCTCCCCTCCGTGCAATACAACACTCACCAGTTATCAGTCCACCATCTCCGTCCGTGCAATACAACACTCACCAGTTATCAGACCACCATCTCCCCTCTGTGCAATACAACAATCACCAGTTATCAGTCCACCATCTCCCCTCCGTGCAATACAACTCTCACCAGTTATCAGCCCACCATCTCCCCTCCGTGCAATACAACATTCACCAGTTATCAGTCCACCATCTCCCCTCCATGCAATAGAAGATGCACCAGTTATCAGCCCACCATATCCCCTCCGTGCAATACAACACTCTCCAATTATCAGTCCAGCATCTCCCTCCGTGCAATAGAACACTCACCAGTTATCAGTCCACCATCTCCCCTCCGTGCAGTACAACTCTCACCAGTTATCAGTCCAACATCTTCCCTCCGTGGCATACAACACTCACCAGTTATGAGACCACCATCTCCCCTCCGTGCAATACAACACTCAACAGATATCAGTACACCATCTCCCCTCCATGCAATTCAACACTCACCAGTTATCAGTCCACCATCTTCCCTCCGTGCAATACAACACTCACCAGTTATCAGTCCACCATCTCCCCTCCGTGCAATACAACACTCACCATTTATCAGTCCAGCATCTCCCTCCGTGCAATACAACACTCACCAGTTATCAGCCCACTATCTCACCTCCGTGGAATACAACTCTCACCAGTCATCAGCCTACCGTCCTTCCCTCCGTGCAATACAACACTCACCAGTTATCAGTCTACCATTTCCCCTCGGTGCAATACAATACTCACCAGTTATTAGTCCACAATTGTACCTCCGTGCAATACAACACTCACCAGTTATCAGTCCACCATCTCCCCTCAATGCAATACAACACTCACCAGTTATAAGTCCACCATATCCCTCCGTTCAATACAACACTCACAAATTATCAGCCCACCAGTTTCCCTCCGTGCAATACAACACTCACCAGTTATCAGCCCACCATTTCCGCTCCGTGCAATACAACACTCTCCAGTTATCCGTCCATCATCTACCTCCGTGCAATACAACACTCACCAGTTATCAGTCCACCATCTCGCCTCGTGCAATACAACACGCACCAGTTAACAGTCCAGCATCTCCCTCTGTGCAATAGAACATTCACCAGTTATCAGTCCACCATCTCCCTCCAAGCAATACAACACTCAACAGTTATCAGTCCAACATCTCCCTGCGTGCAATACAACACTCACCAGTTATCAGTCCACCATCTCTCTCCGTGCAATACAACTCTCACTAGTTATCAGTCCACCATCTCCGTCCGTGCAATACAACACTCCCCAGTTATCAGTCCACCATCTCCCCTCCGTACAATACAACACTCACCAGTTATCTGTCCAACATCTTCTTTCCGTGGAATACAACACTCACCAGTTATGAGACCACCATCTCCCCTCCATGCAATAGAAAACGCACCAGTTATCAGCCCACCATCTCCCCTCCGTGCAATACAACACTCCCCAGTTATCAGTCCACCATCTCCCCTCCGTGCAATACGACACTCACCAGTTATTAGTCCAACATCTTCCCTCCGTGGAAGACAACACTCACCAGCTATCCGTCCACCATCTCCCTCCGTGCAATACAACACTCACCAGTTATCAGTCCACCATCTCGCTCCGTTGAATACAACACTCACCAGTTATCAGTCGAGCATCTCCCTCCGTGCAATACAACACTCACCAGTTATCAGTCCACCATCTCCCCTCCGTGCAATACAACACTCACCAGTTATCTGTCCAACATCTTCTTTCCGTGGAATACAACACTCACCAGTTATGAGACCACCATCTCCCCTCCGTGCAATACAACACTCACCAGTTCTCAGTCCACCATCTCCCCTCCGTGCAATACAACACTCACCAGTTATCAGCCCACCATCTCACCTCTGTGGAATACAACTCTCACCAGTTATCAGCCTACCGTCCTCCCATCCGTGCAATACAACTCTCAGCAATTATCAGCCCACCATTTTCCCTCCGTGCAATAGAACACTCACCAGTTATCAGCCTACCGTCCTCCCCTCCGTGCAATACAACACTCACCAATTATCAGTCCACCAACTTCCCTCCATGCAATACAACACTCAACAGTTATCTGTCCAACATCTTCCCTCCGTGGAATACAACAATCACCAGTTATGAGACCACCATCTCCCCTCCGTGCAATACAACACGCAACAGATATCAGTACACCATCTCCCCTCCATGCAATACAGCACTCACCAGTTATCAGTCCACCATCTTCCCTCCGTGCTATACAACACTCACCAGTTCTCAGTCCACCATCTCCCCTCCGTGCAATACAACACTCACCAGTTATCAGTCCACCATCTCCGTCCGTGCAATACAACACTCACCAGTTATCAGACCACCATCTCCCCTCTGTGCAATACAACAATCACCAGTTATCAGTCCACCATTTCCCCTCCGTGCAATACAACTCTCACCAGTTATCAGCTCACCATCTCCCCTCCGTGCAATACAACATTCACCAGTTATCAGTCCACCATCTCCCCTCCATGCAATAGAAGATGCACCAGTTATCAGCCCACCATATCCCCTCCGTGCAATACAACACTCACCAATTATCAGCCCACCAACTTCCCTCCATGCAATACAACACTCACCAGTTATCAGTCGAGCATCTCCCTCCGTGCAATACAACACTCACCAGTTATCAGCCCACCATATCTGCTCCGTGCAATACAACACTCTCCAGTTATCCGTCCATCATCTACCTCTGTGCAATACAACACTCACCAGTTATCAGTCCACCATCTCGCCTCGTGCAATACAACACGCACCAGTTATCAGTCCAGCATCTCCCTCCGTGCAATACAACATTCACCAGTTATCAGTCCACCATCTCCCTCCAAGCAATACAACACTCAACAGTTATCAGTCCACCATCTCCCTCCGTGCAATACAACTCTCACTAGTTATCAGTCCACCATCTCCGTCCGTGCAATACAGCACTCCCCAGTTATCAGTCCACCATCTTCTTTCCGTGGAATACAACACTCACCAGTTATGAGACCACCATCTCCCCTCCATGCAATAGAAAACGCACCAGTTATCAGCCCACCATCTCCCCTCCGTGCAATACAACACTCCCCAGTTATCAGTCCACCATCTCCCCTCCGTGCAATACGACACTCACCAGTTATTAGTCCAACATCTTCCCTCCGTGGAAGACAACACTCACCAGCTATCCGTCCACCATCTCCCTCCGTGCAATACAACACTCACCAGTTATCAGTCCACCATCTCGCTCCGTGCAATACAACACTCACCAGTTATCAGTCGAGCATCTCCCTCCGTGCAATACAACACTCACCAGTTATCAGTCCACCATCTCCCCTCCGTGCAATACAACACTCACCAGTTATCTGTCCAACATCTTCTTTCCGTGGAATACAACACTCACCAGTTATGAGACCACCATCTCCCCTCCGTGCAATACAACACTCACCAGTTCTCAGTCCACCATCTCCCCTCCGTGCAATACAACACTCACCAGTTATCAGTCCACCATCTCCCGCCGTGCAATACAACACTCACCAGTTATCAGCCCACCATCTAACCTCTGTGGAATACAACTCTCACCAGTTATCAGCCTACCGTCCTCCCATCCGTGCAATACAACTCTCAGCAATTATCAGCCCACCATTTCCGCTCCGTGCAATACAACACTCTCCAGTTATCCGTCCATCATCTACCTCCGTGCAATACAACACTCACCAGTTATCAGTCCACCATCTCGCCTCGTGCAATACAACACGCACCAGTTAACAGTCCAGCATCTCCCTCTGTGCAATAGAACATTCACCAGTTATCAGTCCACCATCTCCCTCCAAGCAATACAACACTCAACAGTTATCAGTCCAACATCTCCCTGCGTGCAATACAACACTCACCAGTTATCAGTCCACCATCTCTCTCCGTGCAATACAACTCTCACTAGTTATCAGTCCACCATCTCCGTCCGTGCAATACAACACTCCCCAGTTATCAGTCCACCATCTCCCCTCCGTACAATACAACACTCACCAGTTATCTGTCCAACATCTTCTTTCCGTGGAATACAACACTCACCAGTTATGAGACCACCATCTCCCCTCCATGCAATAGAAAACGCACCAGTTATCAGCCCACCATCTCCCCTCCGTGCAATACAACACTCCCCAGTTATCAGTCCACCATCTCCCCTCCGTGCAATACGACACTCACCAGTTATTAGTCCAACATCTTCCCTCCGTGGAAGACAACACTCACCAGCTATCCGTCCACCATCTCCCTCCGTGCAATACAACACTCACCAGTTATCAGTCCACCATCTCGCTCCGTTGAATACAACACTCACCAGTTATCAGTCGAGCATCTCCCTCCGTGCAATACAACACTCACCAGTTATCAGTCCACCATCTCCCCTCCGTGCAATACAACACTCACCAGTTATCTGTCCAACATCTTCTTTCCGTGGAATACAACACTCACCAGTTATGAGACCACCATCTCCCCTCCGTGCAATACAACACTCACCAGTTCTCAGTCCACCATCTCCCCTCCGTGCAATACAACACTCACCAGTTATCAGTCCACCATCTCCCGCCGTGCAATACAACACTCACCAGTTATCAGCCCACCATCTCACCTCTGTGGAATACAACTCTCACCAGTTATCAGCCTACCGTCCTCCCATCCGTGCAATACAACTCTCAGCAATTATCAGCCCACCATTTTCCCTCCGTGCAATAGAACACTCACCAGTTATCAGCCTACCGTCCTCCCCTCCGTGCAATACAACACTCACCAATTATCAGTCCAGCAACTTCCCTCCATGCAATACAACACTCAACAGTTATCTGTCCAACATCTTCCCTCCGTGGAATACAACAATCACCAGTTATGAGACCACCATCTCCCCTCCGTGCAATACAACACGCAACAGATATCAGTACACCATCTCCCCTCCATGCAATACAGCACTCACCAGTTATCAGTCCACCATCTTCCCTCCGTGCAATACAACACTCACCAGTTCTCAGTCCACCATCTCCCCTCCGTGCAATACAACACTCACCAGTTATCAGTCCACCATCTCCGTCCGTGCAATACAACACTCACCAGTTATCAGACCACCATCTCCCCTCTGTGCAATACAACAATCACCAGTTATCAGTCCACCATTTCCCCTCCGTGCAATACAACTCTCACCAGTTATCAGCCCACCATCTCCCCTCCGTGCAATACAACATTCACCAGTTATCAGTCCACCATCTCCCCTCCATGCAATAGAAGATGCACCAGTTATCAGCCCACCATATCCCCTCCGTGCAATACAACACTCACCAATTATCAGCCCACCAACTTCCCTCCATGCAATACAACACTCACCAGTTATCAGTCGAGCATCTCCCTCCGTGCAATACAACACTCACCAGTTATCAGCCCACCATATCCGCTCCGTGCAATACAACACTCTCCAGTTATCCGTCCATCATCTACCTCTGTGCAATACAACACTCACCAGTTATCAGTCCACCATCTCGCCTCGTGCAATACAACACGCACCAGTTATCAGTCCAGCATCTCCCTCCGTGCAATACAACATTCACCAGTTATCAGTCCACCATCTCCCTCCAAGCAATACAACACTCAACAGTTATCAGTCCACCATCTCCCTCCGTGCAATACAACTCTCACTAGTTATCAGTCCACCATCTCCGTCCGTGCAATACAACACTCCCCAGTTATCAGTCCACCATCTTCTTTCCGTGGAATACAACACTCACCAGTTATGAGACCACCATCTCCCCTCCATGCAATAGAAAACGCACCAGTTATCAGCCCACCATCTCCCCTCCGTGCAATACAACACTCCCCAGTTATCAGTCCACCATCTCCCCTCCGTGCAATACGACACTCACCAGTTATTAGTCCAACATCTTCCCTCCGTGGAAGACAACACTCACCAGCTATCCGTCCACCATCTCCCTCCGTGCAATACAACACTCACCAGTTATCAGTCCACCATCTCGCTCCGTGCAATACAACACTCACCAGTTATCAGTCGAGCATCTCCCTCCGTGCAATACAACACTCACCAGTTATCAGTCCACCATCTCCCCTCCGTGCAATACAACACTCACCAGTTATCTGTCCAACATCTTCTTTCCGTGGAATACAACACTCACCAGTTATGAGACCACCATCTCCCCTCCGTGCAATACAACACTCACCAGTTCTCAGTCCACCATCTCCCCTCCGTGCAATACAACACTCACCAGTTATCAGTCCACCATCTCCCGCCGTGCAATACAACACTCACCAGTTATCAGCCCACCATCTAACCTCTGTGGAATACAACTCTCACCAGTTATCAGCCTACCGTCCTCCCATCCGTGCAATACAACTCTCAGCAATTATCAGCCCACCATTTTCCCTCCGTGCAATAGAACACTCACCAGTTATCAGCCTACCGTCCTCCCCTCCGTGCAATACAACACTCACCAATTATCAGTCCACCAACTTCCCGCCATGCAATACAACACTCAACAGTTATCTGTCCAACATCTTCCCTCCGTGGAATACAACAATCACCAGTTATGAGACCACCATCTCCCCTCCGTGCAATACAATACGCAACAGATATCAGTACACCATCTCCCCTCCATGCAATACAGCACTCACCAGTTATCAGTCCACCATCTTCCCTCCGTGCAATACAACACTCACCAGTTCTCAGTCCACCATCTCCCCTCCGTGCAATACAACACTCACCAGTTATCAGTCCACCATCTCCGTCCGTGCAATACAACACTCACCAGTTATCAGACCACCATCTCCCCTCTGTGCAATACAACAATCACCAGTTATCAGTCCACCATCTCCCCTCCGTGGAATACAACTCTCACCTGTTATCAGCCCACCATCTCCCCTCCGTGCAATACAACATTCACCAGTTATCAGTCCACCATCTCCCCTCCATGCAATAGAAGATGCACCAGTTATCAGCCCACCATATCCCCTACGTGCAATACAACACTCACCAATTATCAGCCCACCAACTTCCCTCCATGCAATACAACACTCACCAGTTATCAGTCGAGCATCTCCCTCCGTGCAATACAACACTCACCAGTTATCAGTCCACCATCTCCCGCCGTGCAATACAACACTCACCAGTTATCAGCCCACCATCTCACCTCCGTGGAATACAACTCTCACCAGTTATCAGCCTACCGTCCTTCCCTCCGTGCAATACAACACTCACCAGTTATCAGTCTACCATCTCCCCTCCATGCAATACAACATTCACCAGTTATCAGTCCACAATCGTACCTCCGTGCAATACAACACTCACCAGTTATCAGTCCACCATCTCCCCTCAATGCTATACAACACTCACCAGTTATAACTCCACCATCTCCCTCCGTGCAATACAACACTCAGCAATTATCAACCCACCATATTCCCTCCGTGCAATACAACACTCACCAATTATCAGTCCACCAACTTCCCTCCATGCAATACAACACTCAACAGTTATCTGTCCAACATCTTCCCTCCGTGGAATACAACAATCACCAGTTATGAGACCACCATCTCCCCTCCGTGCAATACAACACGCAACAGATATCAGTACACCATCTCCCCTCCATGCAATACAGCACTCACCAGTTATCAGTGAACCATCTTCCCTCCGTGCAATACAACACTCACCAGTTCTCAGTCCACCATCTCCCCTCCGTGCAATACAACACTCACCAGTTATCAGTCCACCATCTCCGTCCGTGCAATACAACACTCTACCAGTTATCAGACCACCATCTCCCCTCTGTGCAATACAACAATCACCAGTTATCAGTCCACCATCTCCCCTCCGTTGAATACAACTCTCACCAGTTATCAGCCCACCATCTCCCCTCCGTGCAATACAATATTCACCAGTTATCAGTCCACCATCTCCCCTCCATGCAATAGAAGATGCACCAGTTATCAGCCCACCATATCCCCTCCGTGCAATACAACACTCACCAATTATCAGCCCACCAACTTCCCTCCATGCAATACAACACTCACCAGTTATCAGTCGAGCATCTCCCTCCGTGCAATACAACACTCACCAGTTATCAGTCCACCATCTCCCGCCGTGCAATACAACACTCACCAGTTATCAGCCCACCATCTCACCTCCGTGGAATACAACTCTCACCAGTTATCAGCCTACCGTCCATCCCTCCGTGCAATACAACACTCACCAGTTATCAGTCTACCATCTCCCCTCCATGCAATACAACATTCACCAGTTATCAGTCCACAATCGTACCTCCGTGCAATACAACACTCACCAGTTATCAGTCCACCATCTCCCCTCAATGCTATACAACACTCACCAGTTATAAGTCCACCATCTCCCTCCGTGCAATACAACACTCAGCAATTATCAACCCACCATATTCCCTCCGTGCAATACAACACTCAACAGTTATCAGCCTACCGTCCTCCCATCCGTGCAATACAACTCTCAGCAATTAGCAGCCCACCATTTTCCCTCCGTGCAATACAACACTCACCAGTTATCAGCCTACCGTCCTCCCCTCCGTGCAATACAGCACTCACCAGTTATCAGTCCACCATCTCCCTCCGTGCAATACAACACTCACCAATTATCAGCCCACCATTTTCACTCTTTGCAATACAACAATCACCAGTTATCGGTCCACCATCTCCGTCCGTGCAATACAACACTCACCAGTTATCAGTGCAACATCTTCCCTCCGTGGAATACAACACTCACCAGTTATGAGAGCAAAATCTCCCCTCCATGCAATGCAACACGCATCAGTTATCAGTCCAGCATCTCCCTCCGTGCAATACAACACTCACCAGTTATCAGTCCACCATCTCCCTCCGTGCAATAGAACTCTCACTAGTTATCAGTCCACCATCTCCGTCCGTGCAATACAACACTCATTAGTTATCAGACCACCATCTCCCCTCTGTGCAATACAACACTCACCAGTTATCAGTCCACCATCTCCCCTCCGTGCAATAGAATTCTCACCAGTTATCAGCCCACCATCACCCCTCCGTGCAATACAACACGCACCAGTTATCAGCCGCCCACCATATCCCCTCCGTGCAATACAACACTTACCAATTATCAGTCCACCAACTTCCCTCCATGCAATACAACACTCATCAGTTATCAGTCCACCATCTTCCCTCCATGCAATACAACACTCACCAGTTATCAGTCCACCATCTTCCCTCCGTGGAATACAACACTCACCAGTTATCAGTCCACCATCTCCCCTCCGTGCAATAAAACTCTCCCCAGTTATCAGTCCACCATCTCCGCTCCGTGCAATACAACACTCACCAGTTATCAGACCACCATCTCCCATCTGTGCAATACAACACTCACCAGTTATCAGTGCACCATCTCCCCTCCGTGCAATACAACTCTCACCAGTTATCAGGCCACCATCACCCCTCCGTGCAATACAACACGCACCAGTTATCAGCCGCCCACCATATCCCCTCCGTGCAATACAACACGCATCAATTATCAGCCCACCAACTTCCCTCCATGCAATACAACACTCATCAGTTATCAGTCCACCATCTTCCCTCCGTGGAATACAACACTCACCAGTTATCAGTCCTCCATCTCCCCTCCGTGCAATACAACACTCCCCAGTTATCAGCCTACCGTCCTTCCCTCCGGGCAATACAACACTCACCAGTTATCAGTCCACCATCTCCCCTCCGTGCAATACATCACTCACCAGTTATCCGTCCATCATCTCCCTCCGTGCAATGCAAAACTCACCAGTTATCAGCCCACCATCTCCCCTACGTGTAATAAAACACTCAACAGTTATCAGTCTACCATCTCCCCTCTGTGCAATACAACTCTCACCAGTTATCAGCCCACCATCTCCCCTCCATGCAATACAGCACTCACCAGTTATCAGTGAACCATCTTCCCTCCGTGCAATACAACACTCACCAGTTATCAGTCCACCATCTCCGTCCGTGCAATACAACACTCACCAGTTATCAGACCACCATCTCCCCTCTGTGCAATACAACAATCACCAGTTATCAGTTCACCATCTCCCCTCCGTGCAATACAACTCTCACCAGTTATCAGCCCACCATCTCCCCTCCGTGCAATACAATATTCACCAGTTATCAGTCCACCATCTCCCCTCCATGCAATAGAAGATGCACCAGTTATCAGCCCACCATATCCCCTCCGTGCAATACAACACTCACCAATTATCAGCCCACCAACTTCCCTCCATGCAATACAACACTCACCAGTTATCAGTCGAGCATCTCCCTCCGTGCAATACAACACTCACCAGTTATCAGTCCACCATCTCCCGCCGTGCAATACAACACTCACCAGTTATCAGCCCACCATCTCACCTCCGTGGAATACAACTCTCACCAGTTATCAGCCTACCGTCCTTCCCTCCGTGCAATACAACACTCACCAGTTATCAGTCTACCATCTCCCCTCCATGCAATACAACATTCACCAGTTATCAGTCCACAATCGTACCTTCGTGCAATACAACACTCACCAGTTATCAGTCCACCATCTCCCCTCAATGCTATACAACACTCACCAGTTATAAGTCCACCATCTCCCTCCGTGCAATACAACACTCAGCAATTATCAACCCACCATATCCCCTCCGTGCAATACAACACTCACCAGTTATCAGCCTACCGTCCTCCCATCCGTGCAATACAACTCTCAGCAATTAGCAGCCCACCATTTTCCCTCCGTGCAATACAACACTCACCAGTTATCAGCCTACCGTCCTCCCCTCCGTGCAATACAACACTCACCAGTTATCAGTCCACCATCTCCCTCCGTGCAATACAACACTCACCAATTATCAGCCCACCATTTTCCCTCTTTGCAATACAACACTCACCAGTTATCGGTCCACCATCTCCGTCCGTGCAATACAACACTCACCAGTTATCAGTGCAACATCTTCCCTCCGTGGAATACAACACTCACCAGTTATGAGAGCAAAATCTCCCCTCCATGCAATGCAACACGCATCAGTTATCAGTCCAGCATCTCCCTCCGTGCAATACAACACTCACCAGTTATCAGTCCACCATCTCCCTCCGTGCAATAGAACTCTCACTAGTTATCAGTCCACCATCTCCGTCCGTGCAATACAACACTCATTAGTTATCAGACCACCATCTCCCCTCTGTGCAATACAACACTCACCAGTTATCAGTCCACCATCTCCCCTCCGTGCAATAGAACTCTCACCAGTTATCAGCCCACCATCTTCCCTCCATGCAATACAACACTCACCAGTTATCAGTGCACCATCTTCCCTCCGTGGAATACAACACTCACCAGTTATCAGTCCACCATCTCCCCTCCGTGCAATACAACACTCCCCAGTTATCAGTCCACCATCTCCGCTCCGTGCAATACAACACTCACCAGTTATCAGACCACCATCTCCCATCTGTGCAATACAACACTCACCAGTTATCAGTGCACCATCTCCCCTCCGTGCAATACAACTCTCACCAGTTATCAGGCCACCATCACCCCTCCGTGCAATACAACACGCACCAGTTATCAGCCGCCCACCATATCCCCTCCGTGCAATACAACACGCATCAATTATCAGCCCACCAACTTCCCTCCATGCAATACAACACTCATCAGTTATCAGTCCACCATCTTCCCTCCGTGGAATACAACACTCACCAGTTATCAGTCCTCCATCTCCCCTCCGTGCAATACAACACTCCCCAGTTATCAGCCTACCGTCCTTCCCTCCGGGCAATACAACACTCACCAGTTATCAGTCCACCATCTCCCCTCCGTGCAATACATCACTCACCAGTTATCCGTCCATCATCTCCCTCCGTGCAATGCAAAACTCACCAGTTATCAGCCCACCATCTCCCCTACGTGTAATAAAACACTCACCAGTTATCAGTCTACCATCTCCCCTCTGTGCAATACAACTCTCACCAGTTATCAGCCCACCATCTCCCCTCCATGCAATACAGCACTCACCAGTTATCAGTGAACCATCTTCCCTCCGTGCAATACAACACTCACCAGTTCTCAGTCCACCATCTCCCCTCCGTGCAATACAACACTCACCAGTTATCAGTCCACCATCTCCGTCCGTGCAATACAACACTCACCAGTTATCAGACCACCATCTCCCCTCTGTGCAATACAACAATCACCAGTTATCAGTTCACCATCTCCCCTCCGTGCAATACAACTCTCACCAGTTATCAGCCCACCATCTCCCCTCCGTGCAATACAATATTCACCAGTTATCAGTCCACCATCTCCCCTCCATGCAATAGAAGATGCACCAGTTATCAGCCCACCATATCCCCTCCGTGCAATACAACACTCACCAATTATCAGCCCACCAACTTCCCTCCATGCAATACAACACTCACCAGTTATCAGTCGAGCATCTCCCTCCGTGCAATACAACACTCACCAGTTATCAGTCCACCATCTCCCGCCGTGCAATACAACACTCACCAGTTATCAGCCCACCATCTCACCTCCGTGGAATACAACTCTCACCAGTTATCAGCCTACCGTCCTTCCCTCCGTGCAATACAACACTCACCAGTTATCAGTCTACCATCTCCCCTCCATGCAATACAACATTCACCAGTTATCAGTCCACAATCGTACCTCCGTGCAATACAACACTCACCAGTTATCAGTCCACCATCTCCCCTCAATGCTATACAACACTCACCAGTTATAAGTCCACCATCTCCCTCCGTGCAATACAACACTCAGCAATTATCAACCCACCATATCCCCTCCGTGCAATACAACACTCACCAGTTATCAGCCTACCGTCCTCCCATCCGTGCAATACAACTCTCAGCAATTAGCAGCCCACCATTTTCCCTCCGTGCAATACAACACTCACCAGTTATCAGCCTACCGTCCTCCCCTCCGTGCAATACAACACTCACCAGTTATCAGTCCACCATCTCCCTCCGTGCAATACAACACTCACCAATTATCAGCCCACCATTTTCCCTCTTTGCAATACAACACTCACCAGTTATCGGTCCACCATCTCCGTCCGTGCAATACAACACTCACCAGTTATCAGTGCAACATCTTCCCTCCGTGGAATACAACACTCACCAGTTATGAGAGCAAAATCTCCCCTCCATGCAATGCAACACGCACCAGTTATCAGTCCAGCATCTCCCTCCGTGCAATACAACACTCACCAGTTATCAGTCCACCATCTCCCTCCGTGCAATAGAACTCTCACTAGTTATCAGTCCACCATCTCCGTCCGTGCAATACAACACTCATTAGTTATCAGACCACCATCTCCCCTCCGTGCAATAGAACTCTCACCAGTTATCAGCCCACCATCACCCCTCCGTGCAATAGAACTCTCACCAGTTATCAGCCCACCATCACCCCTCCGTGCAATACAACACGCACCAGTTATCAGCCGCCCACCATATCCCCTCCGTGCAATACAACACTCACCAATTATCAGCCCACCAACGTCCCTCCATGCAATACAACACTCATCAGTTATCAGTCCACCATCTTCCCTCCATGCAATACAACACTCACCAGTTATCAGTCCACCATCTTCCCTCCGTGGAATACAACACTCACCAGTTATCAGTCCACCATCTCCCCTCCGTGCAATACAACACTCCCCAGTTATCAGTCCACCATCTCCGCTCCGTGCAATACAACACTCACCAGTTATCAGACCACCATCTCCCATCTGTGCAATACAACACTCACCAGTTATCAGTCCACCATCTCCCCTCCGTGCAATACAACTCTCACCAGTTATCAGCCCACCATCACCCCTCCGTGCAATACAACACGCACCAGTTATCAGCCGCCCACCATATCCCCTCCGTGCAATACAACACGCACCAATTATCAGCCCACCAACTTCCCTCCATGCAATACAACACTCATCAGTTATCAGTCCACCATCTTCCCTCCATGCAATACAACACTCACCAGTTATCAGTCCACCATCTTCCCTCCGTGGAAAACAACACTCACCAGTTATCAGTCCTCCATCTCCCCTCCGTGCAATACAACACTCCCCAGTTATCAGCCTAACGTCCTTCCCTCCGGGCAATACAACACTCACCAGTTATCAGTCCACCATCTCCCCTCCGTGCAATACATCACTCACCAGTTATCCGTCCATCATCTCCCTCCGTGCAATGCAAAACTCACCAGTTATCAGCAAACCATCTCCCCTACGTGTAATAAAACACTCACCAGTTATCAGTCTACCATCTCCCCTCTGTGCAATACAACTCTCACCAGTTATCAGCCCACCATCTCCCCTCCGTGCAATACAACATTCACCAGTTATCAGTCCACCATCTCCCCTCCGTGCATTACAACACTCACCAGTTGTCAGGCCACCATATCCCCTCCGTGCAATACAACACTCACCAATTATCAGCCCACCATCTTCACTCCATGCAATACAACACTCACCAGTTATCAGTCCAGCATCTTCCCTCCATGCAATACAACACTCACCAGTTATCAGTCCACCATCTTCCCTCCGTGGAATACAACACTCACCAGTTATCAGTCCACCATCTCCCCTCCGTGCAATACAACACTCCCCAGTTATCAGTCCACCATCTCCCCTCCGTGCAATACAACACTCACCAGTTATCAGTCCAACATCTTCCCTCCGTGGAATACAACACTCACCAGCTATCCGTCCACCATTTCCCACCGTGCAATACAACACTCACCAGTTATCAGTCCACCATCTCGCTCCATGCAATACAACACTCACCAGTTATCAGTCAAGCATCTCCCTCCGTGCAATACAACACTCACCAGTTATCAGTCCACCATCTCCCATCCGTGCAATACAACACTCACCAGTTATCTGTCCAACATCTTCCCTCCGTGGAATACAACACTCACCAGTTATGAGACCACCATCTCCCCTCCGTGCAATAGAACACTCAACAGATATCAGTACACCATCTCCCCTCCATGCAATACAGCACTGACCAGTTATCAGTCCACCATCTTCCCTCCGTGCAATACAAAACTCACCAGTTCTCAGTCCACCATCTCCGTCCGTGCAATACAACACTCACCAGTTATCAGATCACCATCTCCCCTCTGTGCAATACAACAATCACCAGTTATCAGCCCACCATCTCCCCTCCGTGCAATACAACATTCACCAGTTATCAGTCCACCATCTCCCCTCCATGCAATAGAAAACGCACCAGTTATCAGCCCACCATATCCCCTCCGTGCAATACAACACTCACCAATTATCAGCCCACCAACTTCCCTCCATGCAATACAACACTCAACAGTTATCAGTCCACCATCTTCCCTCCATGCAATACGACACTCACCAGTTATTAGTCCAACATCTTCCCTCCGTGGAAGACAACACTCACCAGCTATCCGTCCACCATCTCCCTCCGTGCAATACAACACTCACCAGTTATCAGTCCACCATCTCGCTCCGTGCAATACAACACTCACCAGTTATCAGTCGAGCATCTCCCTCCGTGCAATACAACACTCACCAGTTATCAGTCCACCATCTCCCCTCCGTGCAATACAACACTCACCAGTTATCTGTCCAACATCTTCTTTCCGTGGAATACAACACTCACCAGTTATGAGACCACCATCTCCCCTCCGTGCAATACAACACTCAACAGATATCAGTACACCATCTCCCCTCCATGCAATACAACACTCACCAGTTATCAGTCCACCATCTTCCCTCCGTGCAATACAACACTCACCAGTTATCAGTCCACGATCTCCCCTCCGTGCAATACAACTCTCACCAGTTATCAGGCCACCATCTCCCCTCCGCGCAATACAACATTCACCAGTTATCAGTCCACCATCTCCCCTCCATGCAATAGAAAACGCACCAGTTATCAGCCCACCATCTCCCCTCCGTGCAATACAACACTCCCCAGTTATCAGTCCACCATCTCCCCTCCGTGCAATACGACACTCACCAGTTATTAGTCCAACATCTTCCCTCCGTGGAAGACAACACTCACCAGCTATCCGTCCACCATCTCCCTCCGTGCAATACAACACTCACCAGTTATCAGTCCACCATCTCGCTCCGTGCAATACAACACTCACCAGTTATCAGTCGAGCATCACCCTCCGTGCAATAGAACACTCACCAGTTATCAGTCCACCATCTCCCCTCCGTGCAATACAACACTCACCAGTTATCTGTCCAACATCTTCTTTCCGTGGAATACAACACTCACCAGTTATGAGACCACCATCTCCCCTCCGTGCAATACAACACTCACCAGTTCTCAGTCCACCATCTCCCCTCCGTGCAATACAATACTCACCAGTTATCAGTCCACCATCTCCCGCCGTGCAATACAACACTCACCAGTTATCAGCCCACCATCTCACCTCTGTGGAATACAACTCTCACCAGTTATCAGCCTACCGTCCTCCCATCCGTGCAATACAACTCTCAGCAATTATCAGCCCACCATTTTCCCTCCGTGCAATAGAACACTCACCAGTTATCAGCCTACCGTCCTCCCCTCCGTGCAATACAACACTCACCAATTATCAGTCCACCAACTTCCCTCCATGCAATACAACACTCAACAGTTATCTGTCCAACATCTTCCCTCCGTGGAATACAACAATCACCAGTTATGAGACCACCATCTCCCCTCCGTGCAATACAACACGCAACAGATATCAGTACACCATCTCCCCTCCATGCAATACAGCACTCACCAGTTATCAGTGCACCATCTTCCCTCCGTGCAATACAACACTCACCAGTTCTCAGTCCACCATCTCCCCTCCGTGCAATACAACTCTCACCAGTTATCAGTCCACCATCTCCGTCCGTGCAATACAACACTCACCTGTTATCAGACCACCATCTCCCCTCTGTGCAATACAACAATCACCAGTTATCAGTCCACCATCTCCCCTCCGTGCAATACAACTCTCACCAGTTATCAGCCCACCATCTCCCCTCCGTGCAATACAACATTCACCAGTTATCAGTCCACCATCTCCCCTCCATGCAATAGAAGATGCACCAGTTATCAGCCCACCATATCCCCTCCGTGCAATACAACACTCACCAATTATCAGCCCACCAACTTCCCTCCATGCAATACAACACTCACCAGTGATCAGTCCACCATCTTCCCTCCGTGGAATACAACACTCACCAGTTATGAGACCACCATCTCCCCTCCGTGCAATACAACACTCAACAGATATCAGTACACCATCTCCCCTCCATGCAATACAACACTCACCAGTTATCAGTCCACCATCTTCCCTCCATGCAATACAACACTCACCAGTTCTCAGTCCACCATCTCCCGTCCGTGCAATACAACACTCACCAGTTATCAGTCCACCATCTCCAGCCGTGCAATACAACACTCACCAGTTATCAGCCCACCATCTCACCTCCGTGGAATACAACTCTCACCAGTTATCAGCCTACCGTCCTTCCCTCCGTGCAATACAACACTCACCAGTTATCAGTCTACCATCTCCCCTCCATGCAATACAACATTCACCAGTTATCAGTCCACAATCGTACCTCCGTGCAATACAACACTCACCATTTATCAGTCCACCATCTCCCCTCAATGCTATACAACACTCACCAGTTATAAGTCCACCATCTCCCTCCGTGCAATACAACACTCAGCAATTATCAAACCAACATATTCCCTCCGTGCAATACAACACTCACCAGTTATCAGCCTACCGTCCTCCCATCCGTGCAATACAACTCTCAGCAATTAGCAGCCCACCATTTTCCCTCCGTGCAATACAACACTCACCAGTTATCAGCCTACCGTCCTCCCCTCCGTGCAATACAACACTCACCAGTTATCAGTCCACCATCTCCCTCCGTGCAATACAACACTCACCAATTATCAGCCCACCATTTTCCCTCTTTGCAATACAACACTCACCAGTTATCGGTCCACCATCTCCGTCCGTGCAATACAACACTCACCAGTTATCAGTGCAACATCTTCCCTCCGTGGAATACAACACTCACCAGTTATGAGAGCAAAATCTCCCCTCCATGCAATGCAACACGCACCAGTTATCAGTCCAGCATCTCCCTCCGTGCAATACAACACTCATCAGTTATCAGTCCACCATCTCCCCTCCGTGCAATACAACACTCACCAGTTATCAGTCCACCATCTCCCTCCGTGCAATACAACACTCACCAATTATCAGCCCACCATTTTCCCTCTTTGCAATACAACACTCACCAGTTATCGGTCCACCATCTCCGTCCGTGCAATACAACACTCACCAGTTATCAGTGCAACATCTTCCCTCCGTGGAATACAACACTCACCAGTTATGAGAGCAAAATCTCCCCTCCATGCAATGCAACACGCACCAGTTATCAGTCCAGCATCTCCCTCCGTGCAATACAACACTCACCAGTTATCAGTCCACCATCTCCCTCCGTGCAATAGAACTCTCACTAGTTATCAGTCCACCATCTCCGTCCGTGCAATACAACACTCATTAGTTATCAGACCACCATCTCCCCTCCGTGCAATAGAACTCTCACCAGTTATCAGCCCACCATCACCCCTCCGTGCAATAGAACTCTCACCAGTTATCAGCCCACCATCACCCCTCCGTGCAATACAACACGCACCAGTTATCAGCCGCCCACCATATCCCCTCCGTGCAATACAACACTCACCAATTATCAGCCCACCAACGTCCCTCCATGCAATACAACACTCATCAGTTATCAGTCCACCATCTTCCCTCCATGCAATACAACACTCACCAGTTATCAGTCCACCATCTTCCCTCCGTGGAATACAACACTCACCAGTTATCAGTCCACCATCTCCCCTCCGTGCAATACAACACTCCCCAGTTATCAGTCCACCATCTCCGCTCCGTGCAATACAACACTCACCAGTTATCAGACCACCATCTCCCATCTGTGCAATACAACACTCACCAGTTATCAGTCCACCATCTCCCCTCCGTGCAATACAACTCTCACCAGTTATCAGCCCACCATCACCCCTCCGTGCAATACAACACGCACCAGTTATCAGCCGCCCACCATATCCCCTCCGTGCAATACAACACGCACCAATTATCAGCCCACCAACTTCCCTCCATGCAATACAACACTCATCAGTTATCAGTCCACCATCTTCCCTCCATGCAATACAACACTCACCAGTTATCAGTCCACCATCTTCCCTCCGTGGAAAACAACACTCACCAGTTATCAGTCCTCCATCTCCCCTCCGTGCAATACAACACTCCCCAGTTATCAGCCTAACGTCCTTCCCTCCGGGCAATACAACACTCACCAGTTATCAGTCCACCATCTCCCCTCCGTGCAATACATCACTCACCAGTTATCCGTCCATCATCTCCCTCCGTGCAATGCAAAACTCACCAGTTATCAGCAAACCATCTCCCCTACGTGTAATAAAACACTCACCAGTTATCAGTCTACCATCTCCCCTCTGTGCAATACAACTCTCACCAGTTATCAGCCCACCATCTCCCCTCCGTGCAATACAACATTCACCAGTTATCAGTCCACCATCTCCCCTCCGTGCATTACAACACTCACCAGTTGTCAGGCCACCATATCCCCTCCGTGCAATACAACACTCACCAATTATCAGCCCACCATCTTCACTCCATGCAATACAACACTCACCAGTTATCAGTCCAGCATCTTCCCTCCATGCAATACAACACTCACCAGTTATCAGTCCACCATCTTCCCTCCGTGGAATACAACACTCACCAGTTATCAGTCCACCATCTCCCCTCCGTGCAATACAACACTCCCCAGTTATCAGTCCACCATCTCCCCTCCGTGCAATACAACACTCACCAGTTATCAGTCCAACATCTTCCCTCCGTGGAATACAACACTCACCAGCTATCCGTCCACCATTTCCCACCGTGCAATACAACACTCACCAGTTATCAGTCCACCATCTCGCTCCATGCAATACAACACTCACCAGTTATCAGTCAAGCATCTCCCTCCGTGCAATACAACACTCACCAGTTATCAGTCCACCATCTCCCATCCGTGCAATACAACACTCACCAGTTATCTGTCCAACATCTTCCCTCCGTGGAATACAACACTCACCAGTTATGAGACCACCATCTCCCCTCCGTGCAATAGAACACTCAACAGATATCAGTACACCATCTCCCCTCCATGCAATACAGCACTGACCAGTTATCAGTCCACCATCTTCCCTCCGTGCAATACAAAACTCACCAGTTCTCAGTCCACCATCTCCGTCCGTGCAATACAACACTCACCAGTTATCAGATCACCATCTCCCCTCTGTGCAATACAACAATCACCAGTTATCAGCCCACCATCTCCCCTCCGTGCAATACAACATTCACCAGTTATCAGTCCACCATCTCCCCTCCATGCAATAGAAAACGCACCAGTTATCAGCCCACCATATCCCCTCCGTGCAATACAACACTCACCAATTATCAGCCCACCAACTTCCCTCCATGCAATACAACACTCAACAGTTATCAGTCCACCATCTTCCCTCCATGCAATACGACACTCACCAGTTATTAGTCCAACATCTTCCCTCCGTGGAAGACAACACTCACCAGCTATCCGTCCACCATCTCCCTCCGTGCAATACAACACTCACCAGTTATCAGTCCACCATCTCGCTCCGTGCAATACAACACTCACCAGTTATCAGTCGAGCATCTCCCTCCGTGCAATACAACACTCACCAGTTATCAGTCCACCATCTCCCCTCCGTGCAATACAACACTCACCAGTTATCTGTCCAACATCTTCTTTCCGTGGAATACAACACTCACCAGTTATGAGACCACCATCTCCCCTCCGTGCAATACAACACTCAACAGATATCAGTACACCATCTCCCCTCCATGCAATACAACACTCACCAGTTATCAGTCCACCATCTTCCCTCCGTGCAATACAACACTCACCAGTTATCAGTCCACGATCTCCCCTCCGTGCAATACAACTCTCACCAGTTATCAGGCCACCATCTCCCCTCCGCGCAATACAACATTCACCAGTTATCAGTCCACCATCTCCCCTCCATGCAATAGAAAACGCACCAGTTATCAGCCCACCATCTCCCCTCCGTGCAATACAACACTCCCCAGTTATCAGTCCACCATCTCCCCTCCGTGCAATACGACACTCACCAGTTATTAGTCCAACATCTTCCCTCCGTGGAAGACAACACTCACCAGCTATCCGTCCACCATCTCCCTCCGTGCAATACAACACTCACCAGTTATCAGTCCACCATCTCGCTCCGTGCAATACAACACTCACCAGTTATCAGTCGAGCATCACCCTCCGTGCAATAGAACACTCACCAGTTATCAGTCCACCATCTCCCCTCCGTGCAATACAACACTCACCAGTTATCTGTCCAACATCTTCTTTCCGTGGAATACAACACTCACCAGTTATGAGACCACCATCTCCCCTCCGTGCAATACAACACTCACCAGTTCTCAGTCCACCATCTCCCCTCCGTGCAATACAATACTCACCAGTTATCAGTCCACCATCTCCCGCCGTGCAATACAACACTCACCAGTTATCAGCCCACCATCTCACCTCTGTGGAATACAACTCTCACCAGTTATCAGCCTACCGTCCTCCCATCCGTGCAATACAACTCTCAGCAATTATCAGCCCACCATTTTCCCTCCGTGCAATAGAACACTCACCAGTTATCAGCCTACCGTCCTCCCCTCCGTGCAATACAACACTCACCAATTATCAGTCCACCAACTTCCCTCCATGCAATACAACACTCAACAGTTATCTGTCCAACATCTTCCCTCCGTGGAATACAACAATCACCAGTTATGAGACCACCATCTCCCCTCCGTGCAATACAACACGCAACAGATATCAGTACACCATCTCCCCTCCATGCAATACAGCACTCACCAGTTATCAGTGCACCATCTTCCCTCCGTGCAATACAACACTCACCAGTTCTCAGTCCACCATCTCCCCTCCGTGCAATACAACTCTCACCAGTTATCAGTCCACCATCTCCGTCCGTGCAATACAACACTCACCTGTTATCAGACCACCATCTCCCCTCTGTGCAATACAACAATCACCAGTTATCAGTCCACCATCTCCCCTCCGTGCAATACAACTCTCACCAGTTATCAGCCCACCATCTCCCCTCCGTGCAATACAACATTCACCAGTTATCAGTCCACCATCTCCCCTCCATGCAATAGAAGATGCACCAGTTATCAGCCCACCATATCCCCTCCGTGCAATACAACACTCACCAATTATCAGCCCACCAACTTCCCTCCATGCAATACAACACTCACCAGTTATCAGTCCACCATCTTCCCTCCGTGGAATACAACACTCACCAGTTATGAGACCACCATCTCCCCTCCGTGCAATACAACACTCAACAGATATCAGTACACCATCTCCCCTCCATGCAATACAACACTCACCAGTTATCAGTCCACCATCTTCCCTCCATGCAATACAACACTCACCAGTTCTCAGTCCACCATCTCCCGTCCGTGCAATACAACACTCACCAGTTATCAGTCCACCATCTCCAGCCGTGCAATACAACACTCACCAGTTATCAGCCCACCATCTCACCTCCGTGGAATACAACTCTCACCAGTTATCAGCCTACCGTCCTTCCCTCCGTGCAATACAACACTCACCAGTTATCAGTCTACCATCTCCCCTCCATGCAATACAACATTCACCAGTTATCAGTCCACAATCGTACCTCCGTGCAATACAACACTCACCATTTATCAGTCCACCATCTCCCCTCAATGCTATACAACACTCACCAGTTATAAGTCCACCATCTCCCTCCGTGCAATACAACACTCAGCAATTATCAAACCAACATATTCCCTCCGTGCAATACAACACTCACCAGTTATCAGCCTACCGTCCTCCCATCCGTGCAATACAACTCTCAGCAATTAGCAGCCCACCATTTTCCCTCCGTGCAATACAACACTCACCAGTTATCAGCCTACCGTCCTCCCCTCCGTGCAATACAACACTCACCAGTTATCAGTCCACCATCTCCCTCCGTGCAATACAACACTCACCAATTATCAGCCCACCATTTTCCCTCTTTGCAATACAACACTCACCAGTTATCGGTCCACCATCTCCGTCCGTGCAATACAACACTCACCAGTTATCAGTGCAACATCTTCCCTCCGTGGAATACAACACTCACCAGTTATGAGAGCAAAATCTCCCCTCCATGCAATGCAACACGCACCAGTTATCAGTCCAGCATCTCCCTCCGTGCAATACAACACTCATCAGTTATCAGTCCACCATCTCCCCCCAAGCAATACAACACTCAACAGTTATCAGTCCAACATCTCCCTCCGTGCAATACAACACTCACCAGTTATCAGTCCACCATCTCCCTCCGTGCAATAGAACTCTCACTAGTTATCAGTCCACCATCTCCGTCCGTGCAATACAACACTCATTAGTTATCAGACCACCATCTCCCCTCTGTGCAATACAACACTCACCAGTTATCAGTCCACCATCTCCCCTCCGTGCAATAGAACTCTCACCAGTTATCAGCCCACCATCACCCCTCCGTGCAATACAACACGCACCAGTTATCAGCCGCCCACCATATCCCCTCCGTGCAATACAACACTCACCAATTATCAGCCCACCAACTTCCCTCCATGCAATACAACACTCATCAGTTATCAGTCCACCATCTTCCCTCCGTGCAATACAACACTCCCCAGTTATCAGTCCACCGTCTTCCCTCCATGCAATACAACACTCACCAGTTATCAGTCCACCATCTCCCCTCCGTGCAATACAACACTCCCCAGTTATCAGTCCACCATCTCCGCTCCGTGCAATACAACACTCACCAGTTATCAGACCACCATCTCCCATCTGTGCAATACAACACTCACCAGTTATCAGTCCACCATCTCCCCTCCGTGCAATACAACTCTCACCAGTTATCAGCCCACCATCACCCCTCCGTGCAATACAACACGCACCAGTTATCAGCCGCCCACCATATCCCCTCCGTGCAATACAACACGCACCAATTATCAGCCCACCAACTTCCCTCCATGCAATACAACACTCATCAGTTATCAGTCCACCGTCTTCCCTCCATGCAATACAACACTCACCAGTTATCAGTCCACCATCTTCCCTCCGTGGAATACAACACTCACCAGTTATCAGTCCACCATCTCCCCTCCGTGCAATACAACACTCCCCAGTTATCAGCCTACCGTCCTTCCCTCCGGGCAATACAACACTCACCAGTTATCAGTCCACCATCTCCCTTCCGTGCAATACATCACTCACCAGTTATCCGTCCATCATCTCCCTCCATGCAATGCAAAACTCACCAGTTATCAGCCCACCATCTCCCCTACGTGTAATAAAACACTCACCAGTTATCAGTCTACCATCTCCCCTCTGTGCAATACAACTCTCACCAGTTATCAGCCCACCATCTCCCCTCCGTGCAATACAACATTCACCAGTTATCAGTCCACCATCTCCCCTCCGTGCATTACAACACTCACCAGTTGTCAGGCCACCATATCCCCTCCGTGCAATAGAACACTCACCAATTATCAGCCCACCATCTTCACTCCATGCAATACATCACTCACCAGGTATCAGTCCACCATCTTCCCTCCATGCAATACAACACTCACCAGTTATCAGTCCACCATCTTCCCTCCGTGGAATACAACACTCACCAGTTATCAGTCCACCATCTCCCCTCCGTGCAATACAACACTCCCCAGTTATCAGTCCACCATCTCCCCTCCGTGCAATACAACACTCACCAGTTATCAGTCCAACATCTTCCCTCCGTGGAATACAACACTCACCAGCTATCCGTCCACCATTTCCCTCCGTGCAATACAACACTCACCAGTTATCAGTCCACCATCTCGCTCCATGCAATACAACACTCACCAGTTATCAGTCAAGCATCTCCCTCCGTGCAATACAACACTCACCAGTTATCAGTCCACCATCTCCCCTCCGTGCAATACAACACTCACCAGTTATCTGTCCAACATCTTCCCTCCGTGGAATACAACACTCAGCAGTTATGAGACCACCATCTCCCCTCCGTGCAATAGAACACTCAACAGATATCAGTACACCATCTCCCCTCCATGCAATACAGCACTGACCAGTTATCAGTCCACCATCTTCCCTCCGTGCAATACAACACTCACCAGTTCTCAGTCCACCATCTCCCCTCCGTGCAATACAACACTCACCAGTTATCAGTCCACCATCTCCGTCCGTGCAATACAACACTCACCAGTTATCAGACCACCATCTCCCCTCTGTGCAATACAACAATCACCAGTTATCAGCCCACCATCTCCACTCCGTGCAATACAACATTCACCAGTTATCAGTCCACCATCTCCCCTCCATGCAATAGAAAACGCACCAGTTATCAGCCCACCATATCCCCTCCGTGCAATACAACACTCACCAATTATCAGCCCACCAACTTCCCTCCATGCAATACAACACTCAACAGTTATCAGTCCACCATCTTCCCTCCATGCAATACGACACTCACCAGTTATTAGTCCAACATCTTCCCTCCGTGGAAGACAACACTCACCAGCTATCCGTCCACCATCTCCCTCCGTGCAATACAACACTCACCAGTTATCAGTCCACCATCTCGCTCCGTTCAATACAACACTCACCAGTTATCAGTCGAGCATCTCCCTCCATGCAATACAACACTCACCAGTTATCAGTCCACCATCTCCCCTCCGTGCAATACAGCACTCACCAGTTATCTGTCCAACATCTTCTTTCCGTGGAATACAACACTCACCAGTTATGAGACCACCATCTCCCCTCCGTGCAATACAACACTCAACAGATATCAGTACACCATCTCCCCTCCATGCAATACAACACTCACCAGTTATCAGTCCACCATCTTCCCTCCGTGCAATACAACACTCACCAGTTCTCAGTCCACCATCTCCCCTCCGTGCAATACAACACTCACCAGTTATCAGTCCACCATCTCCCGCCGTGGAATACAACACTCACCAGTTATCTGTCCAACAGCTTCCCTCCGTGGAATACAACACTCACCAGTTATCAGACCACCATCTCCCCTCAGTGCAATACAACCCTCACCAGATATCAGTCCACCATCTCCCCTCCATGCAATACAACACTCACCAGTTATCAGTCCACCATCTTTCCTCCGTGCAATGCAACACTCACCAGTTATCAGTCCACCATCTCCCCTCCATGCAATACAACACTCACTTGTTATCCATCCACCATCTCCCTCCGTGCAATACAACACTCACCAGTTATCAGCCCACCATCTCGCCTCCGTGGAATACAACTCTCACCAGTTATAAGCCTACCGTCCTTCCCTCAGTGCAATACAACACTCACCAGTTATCAGTCTACCATCTCCCCTCCGTGCAATACAACACTCACCAGTTATCAGTCCACAATCGTCCCTCCGTGCAATACAACACTCACCAGTTATCAGTCCACCATCTCCGCTCAATTCAATACAACGCTCACCAGTTATCAGTCCACCATCTCCCTCCGTGCAATACAACACTCAGCAATTATCAGCCCACCATTTTCCCTCCGTGCAATACAACACTCACCAGTTATCAGTCCACCATCTTATCTCCGTGGAATACAACACTCACAAGATATCAGTCCACCGTCTCCCCTCCGTGCAATACAACACTCACCAGTTATCAGTCCACCATCTCCCCTCCGTGGCATACAACTCTCACCAGTTATCAGCCTACCGTCCTTCCCTCCGTGCAATACAACACTCACCAGTTATCAGTCCACCATCTCCCCTCCGTGCAATACATCACTCACCAGTTATCCGTCCATCATCTCCCTCCGTGCAATGCAAAACTCACCAGTTATCAGCCCACCATCTCCCCTCTGTGCAATACAACTCTCACCAGTTATCAGCCCACCATCTCCTCTCCGTGCAATACAACATTCACCAGTTATCAGTCCACCATCTCCCCTCCGTGCATTACAACACTCACCAGTTATCAGGCCACCATATCCCCTCCGTGCAATACAACACTCACCAATTATCAGCCCACCATCTTCACTCCATGCAATACAACACTCACCAGTTATCAGTCCACCATCTTCCCTCCATGCAATACAACACTCACTAGTTATCAGTCCACCATCTTCCCTCCGTGGAATACAACACTCACCAGTTATCAGTCCACCATCTCCCCTCCGTGCAATACAACACTCCCCAGTTATCAGTCCACCATCTCCCCTCCGTGCAATACAACACTGACCAGATATCCGTCCAGCATCTCCCTCCGTGCAATGCAAAACTTACCAGTTATCAGCCCACCATGTCCCCTCCGTGTAATAAAACACTCACCAATTATCAGCCCACCATCTTCACTCCATGCAATACAACACTCACCAGTTATCAGTCGAGCATCTCCCTCCATGCAATACAACACTCACCAGTTATCAGTCCACCATCTCCCCTCCGTGCAATACAGCACTCACCAGTTATCTGTCCAACATCTTCTTTCCGTGGAATACAACACTCACCAGTTATGAGACCACCATCTCCCCTCCGTGCAATACAACACTCAACAGATATCAGTACACCATCTCCCCTCCATGCAATACAACACTCACCAGTTATCAGTCCACCATCTTCCCTCCGTGCAATACAACACTCACCAGTTCTCAGTCCACCATCTCCCCTCCGTGCAATACAACACTCACCAGTTATCAGTCCACCATCTCCCGCCGTGGAATACAACACTCACCAGTTATCTGTCCAACAGCTTCCCTCCGTGGAATACAACACTCACCAGTTATCAGACCACCATCTCCCCTCAGTGCAATACAACCCTCACCAGATATCAGTCCACCATCTCCCCTCCATGCAATACAACACTCACCAGTTATCAGTCCACCATCTTTCCTCCGTGCAATGCAACACTCACCAGTTATCAGTCCACCATCTCCCCTCCATGCAATACAACACTCACTTGTTATCCATCCACCATCTCCCTCCGTGCAATACAACACTCACCAGTTATCAGCCCACCATCTCGCCTCCGTGGAATACAACTCTCACCAGTTATAAGCCTACCGTCCTTCCCTCAGTGCAATACAACACTCACCAGTTATCAGTCTACCATCTCCCCTCCGTGCAATACAACACTCACCAGTTATCAGTCCACAATCGTCCCTCCGTGCAATACAACACTCACCAGTTATCAGTCCACCATCTCCGCTCAATTCAATACAACGCTCACCAGTTATCAGTCCACCATCTCCCTCCGTGCAATACAACACTCAGCAATTATCAGCCCACCATTTTCCCTCCGTGCAATACAACACTCACCAGTTATCAGTCCACCATCTTATCTCCGTGGAATACAACACTCACAAGATATCAGTCCACCGTCTCCCCTCCGTGCAATACAACACTCACCAGTTATCAGTCCACCATCTCCCCTCCGTGGCATACAACTCTCACCAGTTATCAGCCTACCGTCCTTCCCTCCGTGCAATACAACACTCACCAGTTATCAGTCCACCATCTCCCCTCCGTGCAATACATCACTCACCAGTTATCCGTCCATCATCTCCCTCCGTGCAATGCAAAACTCACCAGTTATCAGCCCACCATCTCCCCTCTGTGCAATACAACTCTCACCAGTTATCAGCCCACCATCTCCTCTCCGTGCAATACAACATTCACCAGTTATCAGTCCACCATCTCCCCTCCGTGCATTACAACACTCACCAGTTATCAGGCCACCATATCCCCTCCGTGCAATACAACACTCACCAATTATCAGCCCACCATCTTCACTCCATGCAATACAACACTCACCAGTTATCAGTCCACCATCTTCCCTCCATGCAATACAACACTCACTAGTTATCAGTCCACCATCTTCCCTCCGTGGAATACAACACTCACCAGTTATCAGTCCACCATCTCCCCTCCGTGCAATACAACACTCCCCAGTTATCAGTCCACCATCTCCCCTCCGTGCAATACAACACTGACCAGATATCCGTCCAGCATCTCCCTCCGTGCAATGCAAAACTTACCAGTTATCAGCCCACCATGTCCCCTCCGTGTAATAAAACACTCACCAATTATCAGCCCACCATCTTCACTCCATGCAATACAACACTCACCAGTTATCAGTCCACCATCTTCCCACCATGCAATACAACACTCACCAGTTATCAGTCCACCATCTCCCCTCCGTGCAATACAACACTCCCCAGTTATCAGTCCACCATCTCCCCTCCGTGCAATACGACACTCACCAGTTATCAGTCCAACATCTTCCCTCCATGGAATACAAAACTCACCAGCTATCCGTCCACCATCTCCCTCCATGCAATACAACACTCACCAGTTATCAGTCCACCATCTCGCTCCGTGCAATACAACACTCACCAGTTATCAGTCGAGCATCTCCCTCCATGCAATACAACACTCACCAGTTATCAGTCCACCATCTCCCCTCCGTGCAATACAACACTCACCAGTTATCAGTCCACCATCTTCCCTCCGTTGAATACAACTCTCACCAGTTATCAGCCTACCGTCGTTCCCTCCGTGCAATACAACACTCACCAGTTATCAGTCCACCATCTCCCCTCCGTGCAATACATCACTCACCAGTTATCCGTCCAGCATCTCCCTCCGTGCAATGCAAAACTCACCAGTTATCAGCCCACCATGTCCCCTCCGTGTAATAAAACACTCACCAGTTATCAGTCTACCATCTCCCCTTTGTGCAATACAACTCTCAACAGTTATCAGCCCACCATCTCCCCTCCGTGCAATACAACATTCACCAGTTATTAGTCCACCATCTCCCCTACGTGCATTACAACACTCACCAGTTATCAGGCCACCATATCCCCTCCGTGCAATACAACACTCACCAATTATCAGCCCACCATCTTCACTCCATGCAATACAACACTCACCAGTTATCAGTCCACCATCTTCCCACCATGCAATACAACACTCACCAGTTATCAGTCCACCATCTTCCCTCCGTGGAATACAACACTCACCAGTTATCAGTCCACCATCTCCCCTCCGTGCAATACGACACTCACCAGTTATCAGTCCAACATCTTCCCTCCATGGAATACAAAACTCACCAGCTATCCGTCCACCATCTCCCTCCGTGCAATACAACACTCACCAGTTATCAGTCCACCATCTCGCTCCGTGCAATACCACACTCACCAGTTATCAGTCGAGCATCTCCCTCCGTGCAATACAACACTCACCAGTTATCAGTCCACCATCTCCCCTCCGTGCAATACAACACTCACCAGTTATCTGTCCAACATCTTCTTTCCGTGGAATACAACACTCACCAGTTATGAGACCACCATCTCCCCTCCGTGCAATACAACACTCAACAGATATCAGTACACCATCTCCCCTCCATGCAATACAACACTCACCAGTTATCAGTCCACCATCTTCCCTCCGTGCAATACAACACTCACCAGTTCTCAGTCCACCATCTCCCCTCCGTGCAATACAACACTCACCAGTTATCAGTCCACCATCTCCCGCCGTGGAATACAACACTCACCAGTTATCTGTCCAACAGCTTCCCTCCGTGGAATACAACACTCACCAGTTATCAGACCACCATCTCCCCTCAGTGCAATACAACCCTCACCAGATATCAGTCCACCATCTCCCCTCCATGCAATACAACACTCACCAGTTATCAGTCCACCATCTTTCCTCCGTGCAATGCAACACTCACCAGTTATCAGTCCACCATCTCCCCTCCATGCAATACAACACTCACTTGTTATCCATCCACCATCTCCCTCCGTGCAATACAACACTCAACAGATATCAGTACACCATCTCCCCTCCATGCAATACAACACTCACCAGTTATCAGTCCACCATCTTCCCTCCGTGCAATACAACACTCACCAGTTCTCAGTCCACCATCTCCCCTCCGTGCAATACAACACTCACCAGTTATCAGTCCACCATCTCCCGCCGTGGAATACAACACTCACCAGTTATCTGTCCAACAGCTTCCCTCCGTGGAATACAACACTCACCAGTTATCAGACCACCATCTCCCCTCAGTGCAATACAACCCTCACCAGATATCAGTCCACCATCTCCCTCCGTGCAATACAACACTCAGCAATTATCAGCCCACCATTTTCCCTCCATGCAATACAACACTCACCAGTTATCAGTCCACCATCTTATCTCCGTGGAATACAACACTCAAAAGATATCAGTCCACCGTCTCCCCTCCGTGCAATACAACACTCACCAGTTATCAGTCCACCATCTCCCCTCCGTGGAATACAACTCTCACCAGTTATCAGCCTACCGTCCTTCCCTCCGTGCAATACAACACTCACCAGTTATCAGTCCACCATCTCCCCTCCGTGCAATACATCACTCACCAGTTATCCGTCCATCATCTCCCTCCGTGCAATGCAAAACTCACCAGTCATCAGCCCACCATCTCCCCTCTGTGCAATACAACTCTCACCAGTTATCAGCCCACCATCTCCCCTCCGTGCAATACAACATTCACCAGTTATCAGTCCACCATCTCCCCTCCGTGCATTACAACACTCACCAGTTATCAGGCCACCATATCCCCTCCGTGCAATACAACACTCACCAATTATCAGCCCACCATCTTCACTCCATGCAATACAACACTCACCAGTTATCAGTCCACCATCTTCCCTCCATGCAATACAACACTCACTAGTTATCAGTCCACCATCTTCCCTCCGTGGAATACAACACTCACCAGTTATCAGTCCACCATCTCCCCTCCGTGCAATACAACACTCCCCAGTTATCAGTCCACCATCTCCCCTCCGTGCAATACAACACTGACCAGATATCCGTCCAGCATCTCCCTCCGTGCAATGCAAAACTCACCAGTTATCAGCCCACCATGTCCCCTCCGTGTAATAAAACACTCACCAATTATCAGCCCACCATCTTCACTCCATGCAATACAACACTCACCAGTTATCAGTCCACCATCTTCCCACCATGCAATACAACACTCACCAGTTATCAGTCCACCATCTCCCCTCCGTGCAATACAACACTCCCCAGTTATCAGTCCACCATCTCCCCTCCGTGCAATACGACACTCACCAGTTATCAGTCCAACATCTTCCCTCCATGGAATACAAAACTCACCAGCTATCCGTCCACCATCTCCCTCCGTGCAATACAACACTCACCAGTTATCAGTCCACCATCTCGCTCCGTGCAATACAACACTCACCAGTTATCAGTCGAGCATCTCCCTCCATGTAATACAACACTCACCAGTTATCAGTCCACCATCTCCCCTCCGTGCAATACAACACTCACCAGTTATCAGTCCACCATCTTCCCTCCGTTGAATACAACTCTCACCAGTTATCAGCCTACCGTCGTTCCCTCCGTGCAATACAACACTCACCAGTTATCAGTCCACCATCTCCCCTCCGTGCAATACATCACTCACCAGTTATCAGCCCACCATGTCCCCTCCGTGTAATAAAACACTCACCAGTTATCAGTCTACCATCTCCCCTTTGTGCAATACAACTCTCAACAGTTATCAGCCCACCATCTCCCATCCGTGCAATACAACATTCACCAGTTATTAGTCCACCATCTCCCCTACGTGCATTACAACACTCACCAGTTATCAGGCCACCATATCCCCTCCGTGCAATACAACACTCACCAATTATCAGCCCACCATCTTCACTCCATGCAATACAACACTCACCAGTTATCAGTCCACCATCTTCCCACCATGCAATACAACACTCACCAGTTATCAGTCCACCATCTTCCCTCCGTGGAATACAACACTCACCAGTTATCAGTCCACCATCTCCCCTCCGTGCAATACAACACTCCCCGGTTATCAGTCCACCATCTCCCCTCCGTACAATACGACACTCACCAGTTATCAGTCCAACATCTTCCCTCCATGGAATACAAAACTCACCAGCTATCCGTCCACCATCTCCCTCCGTGCAATACAACACTCACCAGTTATCAGTCCACCATCTCGCTCCGTGCAATACAACACTCACCAGTTATCAGTCGAGCATCTCCCTCCGTGCAATACAACACTCACCAGTTATCAGTCCACCATCTCCCCTCCGTGCAATACAACACTCACCAGTTATCTGTCCAACATCTTCCCTCCGTGGAATACAACACTCACCAGTTATGAGACCACCATCTCCCCTCCGTGCAATACAACACTAAACATATTCAGTACACCATCTCCCCTCTATGCAATACAACCCTCACCAGTTTCAGTCCACCATCTTCTCTCCGTGCAATACAACACTCACCAGTTCTCAGTCCACCATCTCCCCTCCGTGCAATACAACACTCACCAGTTATCAGTCCACCATCTGCCGCCGTGCAATACAACACTCACCAGTTATCAGCCCACCATCTCACCTCCGTGGAATACAACTCTCACCAGTTATCAGCCTTCCGTCTTTCCCTCCGTGCAATACAACACTCACCAGTTATCAGTCTACCATCTCCCCTCCATGCAATACAACACTCACCAGTTATCAGTCCACAATCGTATCTCCGTGCAATACAACACTCACCAGTTATCAGTCCACCATCTCCCCTCAATGCAATACAACAGTCACCAGTTATAAGTCCACCATCTCCCTCCGTGCAATACAACACTCAGCAATTATCAGCCCACCATATTCCCTCCGTGCAATACAACACTCACCAGTTATCAGCCTACCGTCCTCCCTTCCGTGCAATACAACTCTCAGCAATTATCAGCCCACCATTTTCCCTCCGTGCAATACAACACTCACCAGTTATCAGCCTACCGTCCTCCCCACCGTGCAATACAACACTCACCAGTTATCAGTCCACCATCTCCCTCCGTGCAATACAACACTCACCAATTATCAGCCCACCATTTTCCCTCCTTGCAATACAACACTCACCAGTTATCGGTCCACCATCTCCGTCCGTGCAATACAACACTCACCAGTTATCAGTGCAACATCTTCCCTCCGTGGAATACAACACTCACCAGTTATGAGAGCAAAATCTCCCCTCCATGCAATACAACACTCACCAGTTATCTGTCCACCATCTAGCCTCCGTGCAATACAACACTCACCAGTTATCAGTCCGCCATCTTCCCTCCATGCAATACAACACTCAGCAGGTATCAGCCCACCATATCCGCTCCCTGCAATACAACACTCACCAGTTATCCGTCCACCATCTACCTCCGTGCAATACAACACTCACCAGTTATCAGTCCACCATCTCGCTCCGTGCAATACAACACGCACCAGTTATCAGTCCAGCATCTCCCTCCGTGCAATACAACACTCACCAGTTATCAGTCCACCATCTCCCTCCAGGCAATACAACACTGAACAGTTATCAGTCCAACATCTCCCTCCGTGCAATACAACACTCACCAGTTATCAGTCCACCATCTCCCTCCGTGCAATACAACTCTCACTAGTTATCAGTACACCATCTCCGTCCGTGCAATACAACACTCACCAGTTATCAGACCACCATCTCCCCTCTGTGCAATACAACACTCACCAGTTATCAGTCCACCATCTCCCCTCCGTGCAATACAACTCTCACCAGTTATCAGCCCACCTTCTCCCCTCCGTGCAATACAACACGCACCAGTTATCAGCCGCCCACCATATCCCCTCCGTGCAATACAACACTCACCAATTATCAGCCCACCAACTTCCCTCCATGCAATACAACACTCATCAGTTATCAGTCCACCATCTTCCCTCCGTGGAATACAACACTCACCAGTTATCAGTCCACCATCTCCCCTCCGTGCAATACAACACTCCCCAGTTATCAGTCCTCCATCTCCCCTCCGTGCAATAGAACACTCACCAGTTATCAGTCCAACATCTTCCCTCCGTGGAATACAACACTCACCAGTTATCAGACCACCATCTCCCCTCCGTGCAATACAACACTCACCAGATATCAGTCCACCATCTCCCCTCCATGCAATACAACACTCACCATTTATCAGTCCACCACCTTCCCTCCGTGCAATACAACACTCACCAGTTATCAGTCCACCATCTCCCCTCCATGCAATAAAACACTCACTTGTTATCCATCCTCCATCTCCCTCCGTGCAATACAACACTCACCAGTTATCAGCCCACCATCTCGCCTCCGTGGAATACAACTCTCAATAGTTATCAGCCTACCGTCCTTCCCTCAGTGCAATACAACACTCACCAGTTATCAGTCTACCATCTCCCCTCCGTGCAATACAACACTCACCAGTTATCAGTCCACAATCGTCCCTCCGTGCAATACAACACTAACCAGTTATCAGTCCACCATCTCCCCTCAATTCAATACAACGCTCACCAGTTATCAGTCCACCATCTCCCTCCATGCATTACAACACTCAGCAATTATCAGCCCACCATCTTCCCTCCGTGCAATACAACAGTCACCAGTTATAAGTCCACCATCTCCCTCCGTGCAATAGAACACTCACCAGTTATCAGTCCAACATCTTCCCTCCGTGGAATACAACACTCACCAGTTATCAGACCACCATCTCCCCTCCGTGCAATACAACACTCACCAGTTATCAGGCCACCATATCCCCTCCGTGCAATACAACACTCACCAATTATCAGCCCACCATCTTCACTCCATGCAATACAACACTCACCAGTTATCAGTCCACCATCTTCCCTCCATGCAATACAACACTCACTAGTTATCAGTCCACCATCTTCCCTCCGTGGAATACAACACTCACCAGTTATCAGTCCACCATCTCCCCTCCGTGCAATACAACACTCCCCAGTTATCAGTCCACCATCTCCCCTCCGTGCAATACAACACTGACCAGATATCCGTCCAGCATCTCCCTCCGTGCAATGCAAAACTCACCAGTTATCAGCCCACCATGTCCCCTCCGTGTAATAAAACACTCACCAATTATCAGCCCACCATCTTCACTCCATGCAATACAACACTCACCAGTTATCAGTCCACCATCTTCCCACCATGCAATACAACACTCACCAGTTATCAGTCCACCATCTCCCCTCCGTGCAATACAACACTCCCCAGTTATCAGTCCACCATCTCCCCTCCGTGCAATACGACACTCACCAGTTATCAGTCCAACATCTTCCCTCCATGGAATACAAAACTCACCAGCTATCCGTCCACCATCTCCCTCCGTGCAATACAACACTCACCAGTTATCAGTCCACCATCTCGCTCCGTGCAATACAACACTCACCAGTTATCAGTCGAGCATCTCCCTCCATGTAATACAACACTCACCAGTTATCAGTCCACCATCTCCCCTCCGTGCAATACAACACTCACCAGTTATCAGTCCACCATCTTCCCTCCGTTGAATACAACTCTCACCAGTTATCAGCCTACCGTCGTTCCCTCCGTGCAATACAACACTCACCAGTTATCAGTCCACCATCTCCCCTCCGTGCAATACATCACTCACCAGTTATCCGTCCAGCATCTCCCTCCGTGCAATGCAAAACTCACCAGTTATCAGCCCACCATGTCCCCTCCGTGTAATAAAACACTCACCAGTTATCAGTCTACCATCTCCCCTTTGTGCAATACAACTCTCAACAGTTATCAGCCCACCATCTCCCATCCGTGCAATACAACATTCACCAGTTATTAGTCCACCATCTCCCCTACGTGCATTACAACACTCACCAGTTATCAGGCCACCATATCCCCTCCGTGCAATACAACACTCACCAATTATCAGCCCACCATCTTCACTCCATGCAATACAACACTCACCAGTTATCAGTCCACCATCTTCCCACCATGCAATACAACACTCACCAGTTATCAGTCCACCATCTTCCCTCCGTGGAATACAACACTCACCAGTTATCAGTCCACCATCTCCCCTCCGTGCAATACAACACTCCCCGGTTATCAGTCCACCATCTCCCCTCCGTACAATACGACACTCACCAGTTATCAGTCCAACATCTTCCCTCCATGGAATACAAAACTCACCAGCTATCCGTCCACCATCTCCCTCCGTGCAATACAACACTCACCAGTTATCAGTCCACCATCTCGCTCCGTGCAATACAACACTCACCAGTTATCAGTCGAGCATCTCCCTCCGTGCAATACAACACTCACCAGTTATCAGTCCACCATCTCCCCTCCGTGCAATACAACACTCACCAGTTATCTGTCCAACATCTTCCCTCCGTGGAATACAACACTCACCAGTTATGAGACCACCATCTCCCCTCCGTGCAATACAACACTAAACATATTCAGTACACCATCTCCCCTCTATGCAATACAACCCTCACCAGTTTCAGTCCACCATCTTCTCTCCGTGCAATACAACACTCACCAGTTATAAGTCCACCATCTCCCTCCGTGCAATACAACACTCAGCAATTATCCGCCCACCATATTCCCTCCGTGCAATACAACACTCACCAGTTATCAGCCTACCGTCCTCCCTTCCGTGCAATACAACTCTCAGCAATTATCAGCCCACCATTTTCCCTCCGTGCAATACAACACTCACCAGTTATCAGTCCACCATCTCCCTCCGTGCAATACAACTCTCACTAGTTATCAGTCCACCATCTCCGTCCGTGCAATACAACACTCCCCAGTTATCAGTCCACCATCTCCCCTCCGTGCAATACAACACTCACCAGTTATCTGTCCAACATCTTCTTTCCGTGGAATACAACACTCACCAGTTATGAGACCACCATCTCCCCTCCGTGCAATACAACACTCACCAGTTCTCAGTCCACCATCTCCCCTCCGTGCAATACAACACTCACCAGTTATCAGTCCACCATCTGCCGCCGTGCAATACAACACTCACCAGTTATCAGCCCACCATCTCACCTCCGTGGAATACAACTCTCACCAGTTATCAGCCTTCCGTCTTTCCCTCCGTGCAATACAACACTCACCAGTTATCAGTCTACCATCTCCCCTCCATGCAATACAACACTCACCAGTTATCAGTCCACAATCGTATCTCCGTGCAATACAACACTCACCAGTTATCAGTCCACCATCTCCCCTCAATGCAATACAACAGTCACCAGTTATAAGTCCACCATCTCCCTCCGTGCAATACAACACTCAGCAATTATCAGCCCACCATATTCCCTCCGTGCAATACAACACTCACCAGTTATCAGCCTACCGTCCTCCCTTCCGTGCAATACAACTCTCAGCAATTATCAGCCCACCATTTTCCCTCCGTGCAATACAACACTCACCAGTTATCAGCCTACCGTCCTCCCCACCGTGCAATACAACACTCACCAGTTATCAGTCCACCATCTCCCTCCGTGCAATACAACACTCACCAATTATCAGCCCACCATTTTCCCTCCTTGCAATACAACACTCACCAGTTATCGGTCCACCATCTCCGTCCGTGCAATACAACACTCACCAGTTATCAGTGCAACATCTTCCCTCCGTGGAATACAACACTCACCAGTTATGAGAGCAAAATCTCCCCTCCATGCAATACAACACTCACCAGTTATCAGTCCACCATCTAGCCTCCGTGCAATACAACACTCACCAGTTATCAGTCCGCCATCTTCCCTCCATGCAATACAACACTCAGCAGGTATCAGCCCACCATATCCGCTCCCTGCAATACAACACTCACCAGTTATCCGTCCACCATCTACCTCCGTGCAATACAACACTCACCAGTTTCAGTCCACCATCTCGCTCCGTGCAATACAACACGCACCAGTTATCAGTCCAGCATCTCCCTCCGTGCAATACAACACTCACCAGTTATCAGTCCACCATCTCCCTCCAAGCAATACAACACTGAACAGTTATCAGTCCAACATCTCCCTCCGTGCAATACAACACTCACCAGTTATCAGTCCACCATCTCCCTCCGTGCAATACAACTCTCACTAGTTATCAGTACACCATCTCCGTCCGTGCAATACAACACTCACCAGTTATCAGACCACCATCTCCCCTCTGTGCAATACAACACTCACCAGTTATCAGTCCACCATCTCCCCTCCGTGCAATACAACTCTCACCAGTTATCAGCCCACCTTCTCCCCTCCGTGCAATACAACACGCACCAGTTATCAGCCGCCCACCATATCCCCTCCGTGCAATACAACACTCACCAATTATCAGCCCACCAACTTCCCTCCATGCAATACAACACTCATCAGTTATCAGTCCACCATCTTCCCTCCGTGGAATACAACACTCACCAGTTATCAGTCCACCATCTCCCCCTCCGTGCAATACAACACTCCCCAGTTATCAGTCCTCCATCTCCCCTCCGTGCAATAGAACACTCACCAGTTATCAGTCCAACATCTTCCCTCCGTGGAATACAACACTCACCAGTTATCAGTCCAACATCTTCCCTCCGTGGAATACAACACTCACCAGTTATCAGACCACCATCTCCCCTCCGTGCAATACAACACTCACCAGATATCAGTCCACCATCTCCCCTCCATGCAATACAACACTCACCATTTATCAGTCCACCACCTTCCCTCCGTGCAATACAACATTCACCAGTTATCAGTCCACCATCTCCCCTCCATGCAATAAAACACTCACTTGTTATCCATCCTCCATCTCCCTCCGTGCAATACAACACTCACCAGTTATCAGCCCACCATCTCGCCTCCGTGGAATACAACTCTCAATAGTTATCAGCCTACCGTCCTTCCCTCAGTGCAATACAACACTCACCAGTTATCAGTCTACCATCTCCCCTCCGTGCAATACAACACTCACCAGTTATCAGTCCACAATCGTCCCTCCGTGCAATACAACACTCACCAGTTATCAGTCCACCATCTCCCCTCAATTCAATACAACGCTCACCAGTTATCAGTCCACCATCTCCCTCCATGCATTACAACACTCAGCAATTATCAGCCCACCATCTTCCCTCCGTGCAATACAACACTCACCAGATATCAGTCCACCGTCTCCCCTCCGTGCAATACAACACTCATCAGTTATCAGCCCACCATCTCACCTCCGTGGAATACAACTCTCACCAGTTATCAGCCTACCGTCCTTCCCTCAGTGCAATACAACTCTCACCAGTTATCAGCCCACCATCTCCCCTCCGTGCAATACAACATTCACCAGTTATCAGTCCACCATCTCCCCTACGTGCATTACAACACTCACCAGTTATGAGGCCACCATATCCCCTCCGTGCAATACAACACTCACCAATTATCAGCCCACCATCTTCACTCCATGCAATACAACACTCACCAGTTATCAGTCCACCATCTACCAACCATGCAATACAACACTCACCAGTTATCAGTCCACCATCTTCCCTCCGGGGAATACAACACTCACCAGTTATCAGTCCACCATCTCCCCTCTGTGCAATACAACACTCCCCAGTTATCAGTCCACCATCTCCCCTCCGTGCAATACGACACTCACCAGTTATCAGTCCAACATCTTCCCTCCATGGAATACAAAACTCACCAGCTATCCGTCCACCATCTCCCTCCGTGCAATACAACACTCACCAGTTATCAGTCCACCATCTCGCTCCGTGCAATACAACACTCACCAGTTATCAGTCGAGCATCTCCCTCCGTGCAATACAACATTCACCAGTTATCAGTCTACCATCTCCCCTCCGTGCAATACAACACTCACCAGTTATCTGTCCAACATCTTCCCTCCGTGGAATACAACACTCACCAGTTATGAGACCACCATCTACCCTCCGTGCAATACAACACTCAACAGATTCAGTACACCATCTCCCCTCTATGCAATAAAACCCTCACAAGTTTCAGTCCACCATCTTCTCTCCGTGGAATACAGCACTCACCAGTTCTCAGTCCACCATCTCCCCTCCGTGCAATACAACACTCACCAGTTATCAGTCCACCATCTCCCGCCGTGCAATACAACACTCACCAGTTATCAGCCCACCATCTCACCTCCGTGGAATACAAATCTCACCAGTTATCAGCCTGCCGTCCTTCCCTCCGTGCAATACAACACTCACCAGTTATCACTCTACCATCTCCCCTCCATGCAATACAACACTCACCAGTTATCAGTCCACAATCGTATCTCCGTGCAATACAACACTCACCAGTTATCAGTCCACCATCTCCCCTCAATGCAATACAACACTCACCAGTTATAAGTCCACCATCTCCCTCCGTGCAATACAACACTCAGCAATTATCAGCCCACCATATTCCCTCCGTGCAATACAACACTCACCAGTTATCAGCCTACCGTCCTCCCATCCGTGCAATACAACTCTCAGCAATTATCAGCCCACCATTTTCCCTCCGTGCAATACAACACTCACCAGTTATCAGCCTACCGTCCTCCCCACCGTGCAATACAACACTCACCAGTTATCAGTCCACCATCTCCCTCCGTGCAATACAACACTCACCAATTATCAGCCCACCATTTTCCCTCCTTGCAATACAACACTCACCAGTTATCGGTCCACCATCTCCGTCCGTGCAATACAACACTCACCAGTTATCAGTGCAACATCTTCCCTCCGTGGAATACAACACTCACCAGTTATGAGAGCAAAATATCCCCTCCATGCAATACAACACTCACCAGTTATCAGTCCACCATCTAGCCTCCGTGCAATACAACACTCACCAGTTATCAGTCCGCCATCTTCCCTCCGTGCAATACAACACTCAGCAGGTATCAGCCCACCATATCCGCTCCGTGCAATACAACACTCACCAGTTATCCGTCCACCATCTACCTCCGTGCAATACAACACTCACCAGTTATCAGTCCACCATCTCGCTCCGTGCAATACAACACACACCAGTTATCAGTCCAGCATCTCCCTCCGTGCAATACAACACTCACCAGTTATCAGTCCACCATCTCCCTCCAAGCAATACAACACTGAACAGTTATCAGTCCAACATCTCCCTCCGTGCAATACAACACTCACCAGTTATCAGTCCACCATCTCCCTCCGTGCAATACAACTCTCACTAGTTATCAGTCCACCATCTCCGTCCGTGCAATACAACACTCACCAGTTATCAGACCACCATCTCCCCTCTGTGCAATACAACACTCACCAGTTATCAGTCCACCATCTCCCCTCCGTGCAATACAACTCTCACCAGTTATCAGCCCACCTTCTACCCTCCGTGCAATACAACACGCACCAGTTATCAGCCGCCCACCATATCCCCTCCATGCAATACAACACTCACCAATTATCAGCCCACCAACTTCCCTCCATGCAATACAACACTCATCAGTTATCAGTCCACCATCTTCCCTCCATGCAATACAACACTCACCAGTTATCAGTCCACCATCTTCCCTCCGTGGAATACAACACTCACCAGTTATCAGTCCACCATCTCCCCTCCGTGCAATACAACACTCACCAGATATCAGTCCACCATCTCCCCTCCATGCAATACAACACTCAACAGTTATCAGTCCACCATCTCCCCTCAATGCAATACAACACTCACCAGTTATAAGTCCACCATCTCCCTCCGTGCAATACAACACTCAGCAATTATCAGCCCACCATATTCCCTCCGTGCAATACAACACTCACCAGTTATCAGCCTACCGTCCTCCCATCCGTGCAATACAACTCTCAGCAATTATCAGCCCACCATTTTCCCTCCGTGCAATACAACACTCACCAGTTATCAGCCTACCGTCCTCCCCACCGTGCAATACAACACTCACCAGTTATCAGTCCACCATCTCCCTCCGTGCAATACAACACTCACCAATTATCAGCCCACCATTTTCCCTCCTTGCAATACAACACTCACCAGTTATCGGTCCACCATCTCCGTCCGTGCAATACAACACTCACCAGTTATCAGTGCAACATCTTCCCTCCGTGGAATACAACACTCACCAGTTATGAGAGCAAAATCTCCCCTCCATGCAATACAACACTCACCAGTCATCAGTCCACCATCTAGCCTCCGTGCAATACAACACTCACCAGTTATCAGTCCGCCATCTTCCCTCCGTGCAATACAACACTCAGCAGGTATCAGCCCACCATATCCGCTCCGTGCAATACAACACTCACCAGTTATCCGTCCACCATCTACCTCCGTGCAATACAACACTCACCAGTTATCAGTCCACCATCTCGCTCCGTGCAATACAACACACACCAGTTATCAGTCCAGCATCTCCCTCCGTGCAATACAACACTCACCAGTTATCAGTCCACCATCTCCCTCCAAGCAATACAACACTGAACAGTTATCAGTCCAACATCTCCCTCCGTGCAATACAACACTCACCAGTTATCAGTCCACCATCTCCCTCCGTGCAATACAACTCTCACTAGTTATCAGTCCACCATCTCCGTCCGTGCAATACAACACTCACCAGTTATCAGACCACCATCTCCCCTCTGTGCAATACAACACTCACCAGTTATCAGTCCACCATCTCCCCTCCGTGCAATACAACTCTCACCAGTTATCAGCCCACCTTCTACCCTCCGTGCAATACAACACGCACCAGTTATCAGCCGCCCACCATATCCCCTCCGTGCAATACAACACTCACCAATTATCAGCCCACCAACTTCCCTCCATGCAATACAACACTCATCAGTTATCAGTCCACCATCTTCCCTCCATGCAATACAACACTCACCAGTTATCAGTCCACCATCTTCCCTCCGTGGAATACAACACTCACCAGTTATCAGTCCACCATCTCCCCTCCGTGCAATACAACACTCACCAGATATCAGTCCACCATCCCCCCTCCATGCAATACAACACTCAACAGTTATCAGTCCACCACCTTCCCTCCGTGCAATACAACACTCACCAGTTATCAGTCCACCATCTCCCCTCCATGCAATAAAACACTCACTTGTTATCCATCCTCCATCTCCCTCCGTGCAATACAACACTCACCAGTTATCAGCCCACCATCTCGCCTCCATGGAATACAACTCTCAATAGTTATCAGCCTACCGTCCTTCCCTCACTGCAATACAACACTCACCAGTTATCAGTCTACCATCTCCCCTCCGTGCAATACAACACTCACCAGTTATCAGTCCACAATCGTCCCTCCGTGCAATACAACACTCACCAGTTATCGGTCCACCATCTCCGTCCGTGCAATACAACACTCACCAGTTATCATCCTACCGTCCTCCCGTCCGTGCAATAGAACACGCACCAGTTATCAGTCCACCATCTTCACTCCGTGCAATACAACACTCAGCAGTTATCAGCCCACCATGTCCGATCCTTGCAATACAACACTCACCAGTTATCAGTCTACCATCTCCCCTCCGTGCTATACAACACTCACCAGTTATCAGTCCACAAACGTCCCTCCGTGCAATACAACACTCACCAATTTTCAGTCCACCATCTCCCCTCCATGCAATACAATACTGACCCGTTATCAGTCCACCATCTTCCCTCCATGCACTACAACACTCACCAGTTATCAGCCTACCGTTTTCCTTCCGTGCAATACAACACTCACCAGTTATCGGTCCACCATCTCCCTCCGTGCAATACAACACTCACCAGTTATCAGTCCACCATCTTCCCGCCGTGCAATACAACACTCACTAGTTATCAATTCACCATCTTCCCTCCGTGCAATGCAACACTCACCAGTTATCAGCCTACCGTCCTTCCCACCGTGGAATACAACACTCACCAGTTATCAGTCCACCATCTCCCTCCGTGCAATACAACACTCACCAGTTATCAGCCCACCATCTCACCTCCGTGGAATACAACTCTCACCAGTTATCAGCCTACCGTCCTTCCCTCTGTGCAATACAACACTCACCAGTTATCAGTGTACCATCTCCCCTCCGTGCAATACACACTCACCAGTTATCAGTCCACAATCGTAACTCCGTGGAATACAACACTCACCAATTATCAGTCCACCATCTTCCCTCCGTGTAATACAACACTCACCAGTTACCAGACCACCATCTCCCCTCCGTGCAATACAACACTCACCAGATATCAGTCCACCATCTCCCCTCCGTTGAATACAACACTCACCAGTTATCTGCCCACCATCTCGACTCCATGGAATACAACTCTCACCAGTTATCAGCCTACCGTCCTTCCCTCCGTGCAATACAACACTCAGCAGTTGCCAGACCACCATCTCCCCTCCGTGCAATACAACACTCACCAGTTATCAGTCCACCATCTTCCCTCCGTGGAATACAACACTCACCAGTTATCAGCCTACCGTCGTCCCATCCGTGCAATACAACACTCAGCAATTATCAGCCCACCATTTTCCCTCCGTGCAATACAACACTCACCAGTTATCAGCCTACCGTCCTCCCCTCCGTGCAATACAACACTCACCAGTTATCGGTCCACCATCTCCGTCCATGCAATACAACACTCACCAGTTATCAGTCCAACATCTTCCCTCCGTGGAATACAACACTCACCAGTTATGAGACCACCATCTCCCCTCCGTTGAATACAACACTCAACAGATATCAGTCCACCATCTCCCCTCCATGCAATACAACACTCACCAGTTATCAGTCCACCATCTAGCCTCCGTGCAATACAACACTCACCAGTTACAGGCCACCATCTCCCCTCCGTGCAATACAACACTCACCAGTTATCAGTCCACCATTTCCCTCCGTGCAATACAACACTCACCAGTTATCAGCCCACCATCTCACCTCCGTGCAATACAACACTCAGCCGTTATCAGCCCACCATATCCGCTCCGTGCAATACAACACTCAGCAGTTATCAGCCCACCATATCTGATCCGTGCAATACAACACTCACCAGTTATCCGTCCACCATCACCCTCCGTGCAATACAACACTCACCAGGTATCGGTCCACCATCTCCGTCCGTGCAATACAACACTCACAAGTTATCATCCTACCGTCCTCCCCTCCGTGCAATAGAACAGTCACCAGTTATCAGTCCACCATCTTCACTCCGTGCAATACAACACTCACCAGTGATCCGTCCACAATCTCCCTCCGTGTAATACAACACTCACCAGCTATCAGCCTACCCTCCTTCCCTCCATGTAATACCACACTTACCAATTATCAGTCTACCATCTCCCCTCCGTGCAAAACAACACTCACCAGTTATCAGTCCACCATTTCCCCTCCGTGCAATACAACACTCAGCAGTTATCAGCCCACCATCTTCCCTCCAGTCAATAGAACACTCACCAGTAATCAGTCCACAATCCTCCCTCCGTGCAATACAACACTCACCAGTTATCAGTCCACCATCTTCCCCCCCGTGTAATACAACACTGACCAGATATCAGTCCACAATCTCCCCTCCGTGCAATACAACACTCAACAGTTATCAGTCCACCATCTCCCCTCCGTGCAATACAACACTCACCAGTTATCAGTCCCCCATCTCCCCTCCGTGCAATACAACACTCACCAGTTATCAGTCCACCATCTCCCCTCCGTGCAATAGAACACTCACCAGTTACCAGTCCAACATCTTCCCTCCGTGGAATACAACACTCACCAGTTATCAGTCCACCATCTCCACTCCATGCAATACAACACTCACTAGTTATCAGTCTACCATCTCCCCTCCATGCAATACAACACTCACCAGTTACAGGCCACCATCTCCCCTCCGTGCAATACAACACTCACCAGTTATCAGCCTACCGTCCTCCCTTCCATGCAATAGAACACTCACCAGTTATCAGTCCACCATCCTCCCTCCGTGCAATACAACACTCACCAGTTATCAGTCCACCATCTTCCCCCCGTGGAATACAACACTGACCAGATATCAGTCCACCATCTCCCCTCCGTGCAATACAACACTCACCGGACATCAGTCCACCATCTCCCCTCCATGCAATACAACACTCACCAGTTATCAGTGCACCATCTTCCCTCCGTGCAATACAACACTCCCCAGTTATCAGTCCACCATCTCCCCTCCATGCAATACAACACTCACCAGTTATCAGTCCAAAAATCTCCCTCCGTGCAATTCAACACTCACCAGTTATCTGCCCACCATCTCGCCTCCGTGGAATACAACTCTCACCAGTTATCAGCCTACCGACCTTCCCTACGTGCAATACAACACTCACCAGTTACCAGACCACCATCTCACCTCCGTGCAATACAACTCTCACTATTTATCAGCCCACCATCTCCCCTCCGTGCAATACAACATTCACCAGTTATCAGTCCAGCATCTTCCTCCGTGCAATACAACACTCACCAATTATCAGTCCACCATCTCCCCTCCATTCAATACAACACTCACCAGTTATCAGTCCAACATCTTCCCTCCGTGCAATAAAACACTCTCCAGTTATCAGCCTACCGTCCTCCCTTCCATGGAATAAAACACTCACCAATTATCAGTCCACCATCTTCCTCCGTGGAATACAACACTCACCAATTATCAGCCCACCATTTTCCCTCCGTACAATACAACACTCACCAGTTATCCGTCCACCATCTCCGTCCTTGCAATACAACACTCACCAGTTATCATCCTACCGTCCTCCCCTCCGTGCAATACAACACTCACCAGTTATCAGTCCACCATCTTCACTCCATGCAATACAACACTCACCAGATATCCGTCCACCATCTCTCTCCGTGCAATACAACACTCACCAGTTATCAGTTCACCATCTCCCCTCCGTGCAATTGCAACACTCACCAGTTATCAGTCCACCATCTCCCCTCCTTGCAATACAACACTCACCAGTTATCAGTCCACAATCTCCCTCCGTGCAATACAACACTCACCAGTTATCGGCCCACCATCTTGCCTCCGTGGAATACAACTCTCACCAGTTATCAGCCTACCATCCTTCCCTCCGTGGAATACAACATTCACCAGTTATCAGTCCACCATCTCCCCTCTGTGCAATACAACACTCACCAATTATCAGCCCACCATATCCCATCCGTGGAATACAACACTCTCCAGTTATCAGTCCACCATCTCCCCTCCGTGCAATACAACTCTCAGCAGTTTTCAGCCCACCATATCCGATCCGTGCAATACAACACTCACCAGTTATCCGTCCACCATCTCCCTCCGTGCAATACAACACTCACCAGTTACCAGTTATCAGTCCACCATCTCCCGTCCGTGCAATACAACACTGAGCAGTTATCAGTGAACAATCTCCCTCCGTGCAATACAACACTCACCAGTTATCAGACCACCATCTCCCCTTCGTACAATACAACACTCACCAGTTATCAGTCCACCATCTCCCTCCGTGCAATACAACACTCACCAGTTATCAGACCACCATCTCCCCTCCGTGCAATACAACACTCACCAGTTATCAGTCCACCATCTTCCCTCCGTGCAATACAACACTCACCAGTTATCTGCCCACCATCTCGCCTCCATGGAATACAACTCTCACCAGTTATCAGCCTACCGTCCTTCCCTCCGTGCAATACAACACTCACCAGTTACCAGACCACCATCTCCACTCCGTGCAATTCAACACTCACCAGACATCAGACCAACATCTCCCCTCCATGCAATACAACACTCACCAGTTATCAGTCCACCATCTTCCCTCCGTGCAATACAACACTCACCAGTTATCAGTCCACCATCTCCCCTCCGTGCAATACAACACTCACCAGTTATCAGTCCACAATCTCCCTCCGTGCAATACAACACTCACCAGTTATCTGCCCACCATCTCGCCTCCGTGGAATACAACTCTCACCAGTTATCAGCCTACCATCCTTCCCTACGTGCAATACAACACTCACCAGTTACCAGACCAACAACTCACCTCCGTGCAATACAACACTCACCAGTTATCGGTCCACCATCTCCGTCCATGCAATACAACACTCACAAGTTATCAGTCCACCATCTCCCCTCCGTGCAATACAACACTCACCAATTATCAGCCCACCATATCCCATCCGTGGAATACAACACTCACCAATTATCAGCCCACCATCTTCCCTCCATGCAATACAAAACTCACCAGTTATCAGCCTACCCTCCTTCCCTCCATGTAATACCACACCTACCAATTATCAGTCTACCATCTCCCCTCCGTGCAAAACAACACTCACCAGTTATCAGTCCACCATTTCCCCTCCGAGCAATACAACACTCAGCAGTTATCAGCCCACCATCTTCCCTCCATGCAATAGAACACTCACCAGTTATCAGTCCACCATCCTCCCTCCGTGCAATACAACACTCACCAGTTATCAGTCCACCATCTTCCCCCCCGTGTAATACAACACTGACCAGATATCAGTCCACCATCTCCCCTCCGTGCAATACAACACTCAACAGTTATCAGTCCACCATCTCCCCTCCGTGCAATACAACACTCACCAGTTATCAGTCCACCAACTCCCCTCCGTGCAATACAACACTCACCAGTTATCAGTCCACCATCTCCCCTCCGTGCAATAGAACACTCACCAGTTATCAGTCCAACATCTTCCCTCCGTGGAATACAACACTCACCAGTTATCAGACCACCATCTCCCCTACGTGCAATACAACACTCACCAGGTATCAGTCCACCATCTCCACTCCATGCAATACAACACTCACTAGTTATGAGTCTACAATCTCCCCTCCATGCAATACAACACTCAACAGTTATCAGTCCACAATCGTCCCTCCGTGCAATACAACACTCACCAATTATCAGTCCTCCATCTCCCCTCCATGCAATACAACACTCACCAGTTATCAGTCCACCATCTTCCCTCCGTGCAATACAACACTCAACAGTTATCAGCCTACCGTCCTCCCTTCCATGCAACAGAACACTCACCAGTTATCAGTCCACCATCCTCCCTCCGTGCAATACAACACTCACCAGTTATCAGTCCACCATCTTCCCCCCGTGGAATACAACACTGACCAGATATCAGTCCACCATCTCCCCTCCGTGCAATACAACACTCAACAGTTATCAGTCCACCATCTCCCCTCCGTGCAATAGAACACTCACCAGTTATCAGTCCACCATCTCCCCTCCTTGCAATAGAACACTCACCAGTTATCAGTCCACCATCTCCCCTCCATGCAATAGAACACTCACCAGTTATCAGTCCAACATCTTCCCTCCGTGGAATACAACACTCACCAGTTATCAGACCACCATCTCCCCTACGTGCAATACAACACTCACCAGGTATCAGTCCACCATCTCCACTCCATGCAATACAACACTCACTAGTTATCAGTCTACCATCTCCCCTCCGTGCAATACAACACTCACCAGTTATCAGTCCACAATCGTCCCTCCGTGCAATACAACACTCACCAATTATCAGTCCACCATCTCCCCTCCATGCAATACAACACTCACCAGTTATCAGTCCACCATCTTCCCTCCGTGCAATACAACACTCACCAGTTATCAGCCTACCGTCCTTCCCTCCGTGCAATACAACACACACCAGTTATCAGCCCACCATCTCCCCTCCGTGCAATACATCACTCACCAGTTATCCATCCACCATCTCCATCCGTGCAATACAAAACTCACCAGTTATCAGCCCACCATCTCCCCTCCGTGTAATACAAGACTCACCAGTTATCAGTCTACCATCTCCACTCTGTGCAATACAACTCTCACAAGTTATCAGTCTACCATCTCCCCTCTGAGCAATAAAACTCTCACCAGTTATTGGCCAAACATCTTGCCTCCGTGGAATACAACTCTCACCAGTTATCAGCCTACCGTCCTTCCCTCCGTGCAATACAACACTCACTAGTTATCAGACCACCATCTACCCTCCGTGCAATACAACACTCACCAGTTATCAGTCCACCATCTTCCCTCCGTGCAATACAACACTCACCAGTTATCTGCCCACCATATCGCCTCCGTGGAATACAACTCTCACCAGTTATCAGCCTACCGTCCTTCCCTCCGTGCAATACAACACTCACCAGTTACCAGACCACCATCTCCACTCCGTGCAATTCAACACTCACCGGACATCAGAACAACATCTCCCCTCCATGCAATACAACACTCACCAGTTATCAGTCCACCATCTTCCCTCCGTGCAATACAACACTCACCAGTTATCAGTCCACCATCTCCCCTCCGTGCAATACAACACTCACCAGTTATCAGTCCACAATCTCCCTCCGTGCAATACAACACTCACCAGTTATCTGCCCACCATCTCGCCTCCGTGGAATACAACTCTCACCAGTTATCAGCCTACCATCCTTCCCTACGTGCAATACAACACTCACCAGTTACCAGACCAACAACTCACCTCCGTGCAATACAACACTCACCAGTTATCGGTCCACCATCTCCGTCCATGCAATACAACACTCACAAGTTATCAGTCCACCATCTCCCCTCCGTGCAATACAACACTCACCAATTATCAGCCCACCATATCCCATCCGTGGAATACAACACTCACCAATTATCAGCCCACCATCTTCCCTCCATGCAATACAAAACTCACCAGTTATCAGCCTACCCTCCTTCCCTCCATGTAATACCACACCAACCAATTATCAGTCTACCATCTCCCCTCCGTGCAAAACAACACTCACCAGTTATCAGTCCACCATTTCCCCTCCGAGCAATACAACACTCAGCAGTTATCAGCCCACCATCTTCCCTCCATGCAATAGAACACTCACCAGTTATCAGTCCACCATCCTCCCTCCGTGCAATACAACACTCACCAGTTATCAGTCCACCATCTTCCCCCCCGTGTAATACAACACTGACCAGATATCAGTCCACCATCTCCCCTCCGTGCAATACAACACTCAACAGTTATCAGTCCACCATCTCCCCTCCGTGCAATACAACACTCACCAGTTATCAGTCCACCAACTCCCCTCCGTGCAATACAACACTCACCAGTTATCAGTCCACCATCTCCCCTCCGTGCAATAGAACACTCACCAGTTATCAGTCCAACATCTTCCCTCCGTGGAATACAACACTCACCAGTTATCAGACCACCATCTCCCCTACGTGCAATACAACACTCACCAGGTATCAGTCCACCATCTCCACTCCATGCAATACAACACTCACTAGTTATGAGTCTACAATCTCCCCTCCATGCAATACAACACTCAACAGTTATCAGTCCACAATCGTCCCTCCGTGCAATACAACACTCACCAATTATCAGTCCACCATCTCCCCTCCATGCAATACAACACTCACCAGTTATCAGTCCACCATCTTCCCTCCGTGCAATACAACACTCAACAGTTATCAGCCTACCGTCCTCCCTTCCATGCAACAGAACACTCACCAGTTATCAGTCCACCATCCTCCCTCCGTGCAATACAACACTCACCAGTTATCAGTCCACCATCTTCCCCCCGTGGAATACAACACTGACCAGATATCAGTCCACCATCTCCCCTCCGTGCAATACAACACTCAACAGTTATCAGTCCACCATCTCCCCTCCGTGCAATAGAACACTCACCAGTTATCAGTCCACCATCTCCCCTCCTTGCAATAGAACACTCACCAGTTATCAGTCCACCATCTCCCCTCCATGCAATAGAACACTCACCAGTTATCAGTCCAACATCTTCCCTCCGTGGAATACAACACTCACCAGTTATCAGACCACCATCTCCCCTACGTGCAATACAACACTCACCAGGTATCAGTCCACCATCTCCACTCCATGCAATACAACACTCACTAGTTATCAGTCTACCATCTCCCCTCCGTGCAATACAATACTCACCAGTTATCAGTCCACAATCGTCCCTCCGTGCAATACAACACTCACCAATTATCAGTCCACCATCTCCCCTCCATGCAATACAACACTCACCAGTTATCAGTCCACCATCTTCCCTCCGTGCAATACAACACTCACCAGTTATCAGCCTACCGTCCTTCCCTCCGTGCAATACAACACACACCAGTTATCAGCCCACCATCTTCCCCCCGTGGAATACAACACTGACCAGATATCTGTCCACCATCTCCCCTCCGTGCAATACAACACTCAACAGTTATCAGTCCACCATCTCCCCTCCGTGCAATAGAACACTCACCAGTTATCAGTCCACCATCTCCCCTCCTTGCAATAGAACACTCACCAGTTATCAGTCCACCATCTCCCCTCCATGCAATAGAACACTCACCAGTTATCAGTCCAACATCTTCCCTCCGTGGAATACAACACTCACCAGTTATCAGACCACCATCTCCCCTACGTGCAATACAACACTCACCAGGTATCAGTCCACCATCTCCACTCCATGCAATACAACACTCACTAGTTATCAGTCTACCATCTCCCCTCCGTGCAATACAACACTCACCAGTTATCAGTCCACAATCGTCCCTCCGTGCAATACAACACTCACCAATTATCAGTCCACCATCTCCCCTCCATGCAATACAACACTCACCAGTTATCAGTCCACCATCTTCCCTCCGTGCAATACAACACTCACCAGTTATCAGCCTACCGTCCTTCCCTCCGTGCAATACAACACACACCAGTTATCAGCCCACCATCTCCCCTCCGTGCAATACATCACTCACCAGTTATCCATCCACCATCTCCATCCGTGCAATACAAAACTCACCAGTTATCAGCCCACCATCTCCCCTCCGTGTAATACAAGACTCACCAGTTATCAGTCTAACATCTCCACTCTGTGCAATACAACTCTCACCAGTTATCAGTCTACCATCTCCCCTCTGAGCAATAAAACTCTCACCAGTTATTGGCCAAACATCTTGCCTCCGTGGAATACAACTCTCACCAGTTATCAGCCTACCGTCCTTCCCTCCGTGCAATACAACATTCACCAGTTATCAGTCCACCATCTCCGCTCCGTGCAATACAAAACTCACCAGTTATCAGCCTACCGTCCTTCCCTCCGTGCAATACAACATTCACCAGTTATCAGTCCACCATCTCCCCTCCGTGCAATAAAACTCTCACCAGTTATCAGCCTACCGTCCTTCCCTCCGTGCAATACAACACTCACCAGTTACCAGACCACCATCACCCCTCCGTGCAATTCAACACTCACCGGACATCAGTCCAACATCTCCCCTCCATGCAATACAACACTCACCAGTTATCAGTCCACCATCCTCCCTCCGTGCAATACAACATTCACCAGATATCAGTCCACCATCTCCCCTCCGTGAAATACAACACTCAACAGTTATCAGTCCACCATCTCCCCTCCGTGCAATACAACACTCATCAGTTATCAGTCCACCATCTCCCCTCCGTGCAATAGAACACTCACCAGTTATCAGTCCAACATCTTCCCTCCGTGGAATACAACACTCACCAGTTATCAGACCACCATCTCCCCTACGTGCAATACAACACTCACCAGGTATCAGTCCACCATCTCCACTCCATGCAATACAACACTCACTAGTTATGAGTCTACCATCTCCCCTCCATGCAATACAACACTCAACAGTTATCAGTCCACAATCGTCCCTCCGTGCAATTCAACACTCACCAATTATCAGTCCACCATCTCCCCTCCATGCAATACAACACTCAACAGTTATCAGTCCACCATCTCCCCTCCGTGCAATACAACACTCACCAGTTATCAGTCCACCAACTCCCCTCCGTGCAATACAACACTCACCAGTTATCAGTCCACCATCCTCCCTCCGTGCAATACAACACTCACCAGTTATCAGTCCACCATCTTCCCCCCGTGGAATACAACACTGACCAGATATCAGTCCACCATCTCCCCTGCGTGCAATACAACACTCACCAGGTATCAGTCCACCATCTCCACTCCATGCAATACAACACTCACTAGTTATCAGTCTACCATCTCCCCTCGGTGCAATACAACACTCACCAGTTATCAGTCCACAATCGTCCCTCCGTGCAATACAACACTCACGAATTATCAGTCCACCATCACCCCTCCATGCAATACAACACTCACCAGTTATCAGTCCACCATCTCCCCTCCATGCAATACAACACTCACCAGTTATCAGTCCACCATCTTCCCTCCGTGCAATACAACACTCAACAGTTATCAGCCTACCGTCCTCCCTTCCATGCAACAGAACACTCACCAGTTATCAGTCCACCATCCTCCCACCGTGCAATACAACACTCACCAGTTATCAGTCCACCATCTTCCCCCCGTGGTATACAACACTGACCAGATATCAGTCCACCATCTCCCCTCCGTGCAATACAACACTCAACAGTTATCAGTCCACCATCTCCCCTCCGTGCAATAGAACACTCACCAGTTATCAGTCCACCATCTCCCCTCCTTGCAATAGAACACTCACCAGTTATCAGTCCACCATCTCCCCTCCATGCAATAGAACACTCACCAGTTATCAGTCCAACATCTTCCCTCCGTGGAATACAACACTCACCAGTTATCAGACCACCATCTCCCCTACGTGCAATACAACACTCACCAGGTATCAGTCCACCATCTCCACTCCATGCAATACAACACTCACTAGTTATCAGTCTACCATCTCCCCTCCGTGCAATACAACACTCACCAGTTATCAGTCCACAATCGTCCCTCCGTGCAATACAACGCTCACCAATTATCAGTCCACCATCTCCCCTCCATGCAATACAACACTCACCAGTTATCAGTCCACCATCTTCCCTCCGTGCAATACAACACTCACCAGTTATCAGCCTACCGTCCTTCCCTCCGTGCAATACAACACACACCAGTTATCAGCCCACCATCTCCCCTCCGTGCAATACATCACTCACCAGTTATCCATCCACCATCTCCATCCGTGCAATACAAAACTCACCAGTTATCAGCCCACCATCTCCCCTCCGTGTAATACAAGACTCACCAGTTATCAGTCTACCATCTCCACTCTGTGCAATACAACTCTCACCAGTTATCAGTCTACCATCTCCCCTCTGAGCAATAAAACTCTCACCAGTTATTGGCCAAACATCTTGCCTCCGTGGAATACAACTCTCACCAGTTATCAGCCTACCGTCCTTCCCTCCGTGCAATACAACATTCACCAGTTATCAGTCCACCATCTCCGCTCCGTGCAATACAAAACTCACCAGTTATCAGCCTACCGTCCTTCCCTCCGTGCAATACAACACTCACCAGTTACCAGACCACCATCACCCCTCCGTGCAATTCAACACTCACCGGACATCAGTCCAACATCTCCCCTCCATGCAATACAACACTCACCAGTTATCAGTCCACCATCCTCCCTCCGTGCAATACAACATTCACCAGATATCAGTCCACCATCTCCCCTCCGTGAAATACAACACTCAACAGTTATCAGTCCACCATCTCCCCTCCGTGCAATACAACACTCACCAGTTATCAGTCCACCATCTCCCCTCCGTGCAATAGAACACTCACCAGTTATCAGTCCAACATCTTCCCTCCGTGGAATACAACACTCACCAGTTATCAGACCACCATCTCCCCTACGTGCAATACAACACTCACCAGGTATCAGTCCACCATCTCCACTCCATGCAATACAACACTCACTAGTTATGAGTCTACCATCTCCCCTCCATGCAATACAACACTCAACAGTTATCAGTCCACAATCGTCCCTCCGTGCAATACAACACTCACCAATTATCAGTCCACCATCTCCCCTCCATGCAATACAACACTCAACAGTTATCAGTCCACCATCTCCCCTCCGTGCAATACAACACTCACCAGTTATCAGTCCACCAACTCCCCTCCGTGCAATACAACACTCACCAGTTATCAGTCCACCATCCTCCCTCCGTGCAATACAACACTCACCAGTTATCAGTCCACCATCTTCCCCCCGTGGAATACAACACTGACCAGATATCAGTCCACCATCTCCCCTGCGTGCAATACCACACTCACCAGGTATCAGTCCACCATCTCCACTCCATGCAATACAACACTCACTAGTTATCAGTCTACCATCTCCCCTCGGTGCAATACAACACTCACCAGTTATCAGTCCACAATCGTCCCTCCGTGCAATACAACACTCACGAATTATCAGTCCACCATCACACCTCCATGCAATACAACACTCACCAGTTATCAGTCCACCATCTTCCCTCCGTGCAATACAACACTCACCAGTTATCAGCCTACCGTCCTTCCCTCCGTGCAATACAACACACACCAGTTATCAGTCCACCATCTCCCCTCCGTGCAATACATCACTCACCAGTTATCCATCCACCATCTCCATCAGTGCAATACAAAACTCACCAGTTATCAGCCCACCATCTCCCCTCCGTGTAATACAAGACTCACCAGTTATCTGTCTACCATCTCCACTCTGTGCAATACAACTCTCACCAGTTATCAGTCTACCATCTCCCCTCTGAGCAATAAAACTCTCACCAGTTATTGGCCAAACATCCTGCCTCCGTGCAATACAACATTCACCAGTTATCAGTCCGCCATCTCCGCTCCGTGCAATACAAAACTCACCAGTTATCAGCCTACCGTCCTTCCCTCCGTGCAATACAACATTCACCAGTTATCAGTCCACCATCTCCCCTCCGTGCAATACAACTCTCACCAGTTATCAGCCTACCGTCCTTCCCTCCGTGCAATACAACACTCACCAGTTACCAGACCACCATCACCCCTCCGTGCAATTCAACACTCAACGGACATCAGTCCAACATCTCCCCTCCATGCAATACAACACTCACCAGTTATCAGTCCACCATCTACCCTCCGTGCAATACAACACTCACCAGTTATCAGTCCACCATCTCCCCTCCGTGCAATAGAACACTCACCAGTTATCAGTCCAACATCTTCCCTCCGTGGAATACAACACTCACCAGTTATCAGACCACCATCTCCCCTACGTGCAATACAACACTCACCAGGTATCAGTCCACCATCTCCACTCCATGCAATACAACACTCACTAGTTATGAGTCTACCATCTCCCCTCCATGCAATACAACACTCAACAGTTATCAGTCCACAATCGTCCCTCCGTGCAATACAACACTGACCAATTATCAGTCCACCATCTCCCCTCCATGCAATACAACACTCACCAGTTATCAGTCCACCATCTTCCCTCTGTGCAATACAACACTCACCAGTTATCAGCCTACCGTCCTTCCCTCCGTGCAATACAACACACACCAGTTATCAGTCCACCATCTCCCCTCCGTGCAATACATCACTCACCAGTTATCCATCCACCATCTCCATCCGTGCAATACAGAACTCACCAGTTATCAGCCCACCATCTCCCCTCCGTGTAATACAAGACTCACCAGTTATCAGTCTACCATCTCCACACTGTGCAATACAACTCTCACCAGTTATCAGTCTACCATCTCCCCTCTGAGCAATAAAACTCTCACCAGTTATTGGCCAAACATCTTGCCTCCGTGGAATACAACTCTCACCAGTTATCAGCCTACCGTCCTTCCCTCCGTGCAATACAACATTCACCAGTTATCAGTCCACCATCTCCGCTGCGTGCAATACAAAACTCACCAGTTATCAGCCTACCGTCCTTCCCTCCGTGCAATACAACATTCACCAGTTATCAGTCCACCATCTCCCCTCCGTGCAATACAACTCTCACCAGTTATCAGCCTACCGTCCTTCCCTCCGTGCAATACAACACTCACCAGTTACCAGACCACCATCAGCCCTCCGTGCAATTCAACACTCAACGGACATCAGTCCAACATCTCCCCTCCATGCAATACAACACTCACCAGTTATCAGTCCACCATCCTCCCTCCGTGCAATACAACACTCACCAATTATCAGTCCACCATCTCCCCTCCGTGCAATACAACACTCACCAGTTATCAGTCCACCAACTCCCCTCCGTGCAATACAACACTCACCAGTTATCAGTCCAACATCTTCCCTCCGTGGAATACAACACTCACCAGTTATCAGACCACCATGTCCCCTACGTGCAATACAACACTCACGAGGTATCAGTCCACCATCTCCACTCCATGCAATAAAACACTCACTAGTTATGAGTCTACCATCTCCCCTCCATGCAATACAACACTGACCAGATATCAGTCCACCATCTCCCCTCCATGCAATACAACACTCACCAGTTATCAGTCCACCATCTTCCCTCCGTGCAATACAACACTCAACAGTTATCAGCCTACCGTCCTCCCTTCCATGCAATAGAACACTCACCAGTTATCAGTCCACCATCCTCCCTCCGTGCAATACTACACTCACCAGTTATCAGTCCACCATCTTCCCCCCGTGGAATACAACACTGACCAGATATCAGTCCACCATCTCCCCTGCGTGCAATACAACACTCAACAGTTATCAGTCCACCATCTCCCCTCCGTGCAATACAACACTCACCAGATATCAGTCCACCATCTCCCCTCCGTGCAATACAACACTCAACAGTTATCAGTCCACCATCTCCCCTCCGTGCAATACAACACTCACCAGTTATCAGTCCACCAACTCCCCTCCGTGCAATACAACACTCACCAGTTATCAGTCCACCATCTCCCCTCCGTGCAATAGAACACTCTCCAGTTATCAGTCCAACATCTTCCCTCCGTGGAATACAACACTCACCAGTTATCAGACCACCATGTCCCCTACGTGCAATACAACACTCACCAGGTATCAGTCCACCATCTCCACTCCATGCAATACAACACTCACTAGTTATGAGTCTACCATCTCCCCTCCATGCAATACAACACTCAACAGTTATCAGTCCACAATCGTCCCTCCGTGCAATACAACACTCACCAATTATCAGTCCACCATCTCCCCTCCATGCAATACAACACTCACCAGTTATCAGTCCACCATCTTCCCTCCGTGCAATACAACACTCAACAGTTATCAGCCTACCGTCCTCCCTTCCATGCAATAGAACACTCACCAGTTATCAGTCCACCATCCTCCCTCCGTGCAATACTACACTCACCAGTTATCAGTCCACCATCTTCCCCCCGTGGAATACAACACTGACCAGATATCAGTCCACCATCTCCCCTGCGTGCAATACAACACTCAACAGTTATCAGTCCACGATCTCCCCTCCGTGCAATACAACACTCACCAGTTATCAGTCCACCATCTGCCCTCCGTGCAATACAACACTCACCAGTTATCCGTCCACCATCTCCCCCCCGTGCAATAGAACACTCACCAGTTATCAGTCCAACATCTTCCCTCCTTGGAATACAACACTCACCAGTTATCAGACCACCAGCTACCCTACGTGCAATACAACACTCACCAGGTATCAGTCCACCATCTCCACTCCATGGAATACAACACTCACTAGTTATCAGTCTACCATCTCCCCTCCGTGCAATACAACACTCACCAATTATCAGTCCACCATCTCCCCTCCATGCAATACAACACTCACCAGTTATCAGTCCACCATCTTCCCTCCGTGCAATACAACACTCAACAGTTATCAGCCTACCGTCCTCCCTTCCATGCAATAGAACACTCACCAGTTATCAGTCCACCATCCTCCCTCCGTGCAATACTACACTCACCAGTTATCAGTCCACCATCTTCCCCCCGTGGAATACAACACTGACCAGATATCAGTCCACCATCTCCCCTGCGTGCAATACAACACTCAACAGTTATCAGTCCACCATCTCCCCTCCGTGCCATACAACACTCACCAGTTATCAGTCCACCATCTGCCCTCCGTGCAATACAACACTCACCAGTTATCCGTCCACCAACTCCCCCCCGTGCAATAGAACACTCACCAGTTATCAGTCCAACATTTTCCCTCCTTGGAATACAACACTCACCAGTTATCAGACCACCAGCTCCCCTACGTGCAATACAACACTCACCAGGTATCAGTCCACCATCTCCACTCCATGGAATACAACACTCACTAGTTATCAGTCTAAAATCTCCCCTCCGTGCAATACAACACTCACCAGTTATCAGTCCACAATCGTCCCTCCGTGCAATACAACACTCACGAATTATCAGTCCACCATCTCCCCTCCATGCAATACAACACTCACCAGTTATCAGTCCACCATCTTCCCTCCGTGCAATACAACACTCACCAGTTATCAGCCTACCGTCCTTCCCTCCGTGCAATACAACACACACCAGTTATCAGTCCACCATCTCCCCTCCGTGCAATACATCACTCACCAGTTATCCATCCACCATCTCCATCCGTGCAATACAAAACTCACCAGTTATCAGCCCACCATCTACCCTCCGTGTAATACAATACTCACCAATTATCAGTCCACCATCTCCCCTCCATGCAATACAACACTCACCAGTTATCAGTCCACCATCTTCCCTCCGTGCAATACAACACTCAACAGTTATCAGCCTACCATCCTGCCTTCCATGCAATAGAACACTCACCAGTAATCAGTCCACCATCCTCCCTCCGTGCAATACAACACTCACCAGTTATCAGTCCACCATCTTCCCCCCGTGGAATACAACACTGACCAGATATCAGTCCACCATCTCCCCTCCGTGCAATACAACACTCAACAGTTATCAGTCCACCCCCTCCGTGCAATACTATACTCACCAGTTGTCAGTCCACCATCTCCCCTCCGTGCAATACAACACTCACCAGTTATCAGTCCACCATCTCCCCTCCGTGCAATAGAACACTCACTAGTTATCAGTCTACCATCTCCCCTCCGTGCAATACAACACTCACCAGTTATCAGTCCACAATCGTCCCTCCGTGCAATACAACACTCACCAATTATCAGTCCACCATCTCCCCTCCATGCAATACAACACTCACCAGTTATCAGTCCACCATCTTCCCTCCGTGCAATACAACACTCACCAGTTATCAGCCTACCGTCCTTCCCTCCGTGCAATACAACACACACCAGTTATCAGTCTACCATCTCCCCTCTGAGCAATAAAACTCTCACCAGTTATTGGCCAAACATCTTGCCTCTGTGGAATACAACTCTCACCAGTTATCAGCCTACCGTCCTTCCCTCCGTGCAATACAACATTCACCAGTTATCAGTCCACCATCTCCGCTCCGTGCAATACAACACTCACCAGTTATCAGCCTACCGTCCTTCCCTCCGTGCAATACAACATTCACCAGTTATCAGTCCACCATCTCCCCTCCGTGCAATACAACACTCACCAGTTATCAGTCCACCATCTCCCCTCCGTGCAATACAACACTCAGCAATTATCAGCCCACCATATCCCATCCATGGAATAAAACACTCACCAATTATCAGCCCACCATCTTCCCTCCATGCAATACAAAACTCACCAGTTATCAGCCTACCCTCCTTCCTTCCATGTAATACCACACTCACCAGTTATCAGTCTACCATCTCCCCTCCGTGCAAAACAACACTCACCAGCTATCAGTCCACCATCTTCCCTCCGTGCAATACAACACTCAACAGTTATCAGCCTACCGTCCTCCCTTCCATGCAATAGAACACTCACCAGTTATCAGTCCACCAACTCCCCTCCGTGCAATACAACACTCACCAGTTATCAGTCCACCATCTCCCCTCCGTGCAATAGAACACTCACCAGTTATCAGTCCAACATCTTCCCTCCGTGGAATACAACACTCACCAGTTATCAGACCACCATGTCCCCTACGGGCAATACAACACTCACCAGGTATCAGTCCACCATCTCCACTCCATGCAATACAACACTCACTAGTTATGAGTCTACCATCTCCCCTCCATGCAATACAACACTCAACAGTTATCAGTCCACAATCGTCCCTCCGTGCAATACAACACTCACCAATTATCAGTCCACCATCTCCCCTCCATGCAATACAACACTCACCAGTTATCAGTCCACCATCTTCCCTCCGTGCAATACAACACTCAACAGTTATCAGCCTACCGTCCTCCCTTCCATGCAATAGAACACTCACCAGTTATCAGTCCACCATCCTCCCTCCGTGCAATACTACACTCACCAGTTATCAGTCCACCATCTTCCCCCCGTGGAATACAACACTGACCAGATATCAGTCCACCATCTCCCCTGCGTGCAATACAACACTCAACAGTTATCAGTCCACGATCTCCCCTCCGTGCAATACAACACTCACCAGTTATCAGTCCACCATCTGCCCTCCGTGCAATACAACACTCACCAGTTATCCGTCCACCATCTCCCCCCCGTGCAATAGAACACTCACCAGTTATCAGTCCAACATCTTCCCTCCTTGGAATACAACACTCACCAGTTATCAGACCACCAGCTACCCTACGTGCAATACAACACTCACCAGGTATCAGTCCACCATCTCCACTCCATGGAATACAACACTCACTAGTTATCAGTCTACCATCTCCCCTCCGTGCAATACAACACTCACCAATTATCAGTCCACCATCTCCCCTCCATGCAATACAACACTCACCAGTTATCAGTCCACCATCTTCCCTCCGTGCAATACAACACTCAACAGTTATCAGCCTACCGTCCTCCCTTCCATGCAATAGAACACTCACCAGTTATCAGTCCACCATCCTCCCTCCGTGCAATACTACACTCACCAGTTATCAGTCCACCATCTTCCCCCCGTGGAATACAACACTGACCAGATATCAGTCCACCATCTCCCCTGCGTGCAATACAACACTCAACAGTTATCAGTCCACCATCTCCCCTCCGTGCCATACAACACTCACCAGTTATCAGTCCACCATCTGCCCTCCGTGCAATACAACACTCACCAGTTATCCGTCCACCAACTCCCCCCCGTGCAATAGAACACTCACCAGTTATCAGTCCAACATTTTCCCTCCTTGGAATACAACACTCACCAGTTATCAGACCACCAGCTCCCCTACGTGCAATACAACACTCACCAGGTATCAGTCCACCATCTCCACTCCATGGAATACAACACTCACTAGTTATCAGTCTACCATCTCCCCTCCGTGCAATACAACACTCACCAGTTATCAGTCCACAATCGTCCCTCCGTGCAATACAACACTCACGAATTATCAGTCCACCATCTCCCCTCCATGCAATACAACACTCACCAGTTATCAGTCCACCATCTTCCCTCCGTGCAATACAACACTCACCAGTTATCAGCCTACCGTCCTTCCCTCCGTGCAATACAACACACACCAGTTATCAGTCCACCATCTCCCCTCCGTGCAATACATCACTCACCAGTTATCCATCCACCATCTCCATCCGTGCAATACAAAACTCACCAGTTATCAGCCCACCATCTCCCCTCCGTGTAATACAATACTCACCAATTATCAGTCCACCATCTCCCCTCCATGCAATACAACACTCACCAGTTATCAGTCCACCATCTTCCCTCCGTGCAATACAACACTCAACAGTTATCAGCCTACCGTCCTGCCTTCCATGCAATAGAACACTCACCAGTAATCAGTCCACCATCCTCCCTCCGTGCAATACAACACTCACCAGTTATCAGTCCACCATCTTCCCCCCGTGGAATACAACACTGACCAGATATCAGTCCACCATCTCCCCTCCGTGCAATACAACACTCAACAGTTATCAGTCCACCCCCTCCGTGCAATACTATACTCACCAGTTGTCAGTCCACCATCTCCCCTCCGTGCAATACAACACTCACCAGTTATCAGTCCACCATCTCCCCTCCGTGCAATAGAACACTCACTAGTTATCAGTCTACCATCTCCCCTCCGTGCAATACAACACTCACCAGTTATCAGTCCACAATCGTCCCTCCGTGCAATACAACACTCACCAATTATCAGTCCACCATCTCCCCTCCATGCAATACAACACTCACCAGTTATCAGTCCACCATCTTCCCTCCGTGCAATACAACACTCACCAGTTATCAGCCTACCGTCCTTCCCTCCGTGCAATACAACACACACCAGTTATCAGTCTACCATCTCCCCTCTGAGCAATAAAACTCTCACCAGTTATTGGCCAAACATCTTGCCTCTGTGGAATACAACTCTCACCAGTTATCAGCCTACCGTCCTTCCCTCCGTGCAATACAACATTCACCAGTTATCAGTCCACCATCTCCCCTCCGTGCAATAGAACACTCACTAGTTATCAGTCTACCATCTCCCCTCCGTGCAATACAACACTCACCAGTTATCAGTCCACAATCGTCCCTCCGTGCAATACAACACTCACCAATTATCAGTCCACCATCTCCCCTCCATGCAATACAACACTCACCAGTTATCAGTCCACCATCTTCCCTCCGTGCAATACAACACTCACCAGTTATCAGCCTACCGTCCTTCCCTCCGTGCAATACAACACACACCAGTTATCAGTCTACCATCTCCCCTCTGAGCAATAAAACTCTCACCAGTTATTGGCCAAACATCTTGCCTCTGTGGAATACAACTCTCACCAGTTATCAGCCTACCGTCCTTCCCTCCGTGCAATACAACATTCACCAGTTATCAGTCCACCATCTCCGCTCCGTGCAATACAACACTCACCAGTTATCAGCCTACCGTCCTTCCCTCCGTGCAATACAACATTCACCAGTTATCAGTCCACCATCTCCCCTCCGTGCAATACAACACTCACCAGTTATCAGTCCACCATCTCCCCTCCGTGCAATACAACACTCAGCAATTATCAGCCCACCATATCCCATCCATGGAATAAAACACTCACCAATTATCAGCCCACCATCTTCCCTCCATGCAATACAAAACTCACCAGTTATCAGCCTACCCTCCTTCCTTCCATGTAATACCACACTCACCAGTTATCAGTCTACCATCTCCCCTCCGTGCAAAACAACACTCACCAGCTATCAGTCCACCATCTTCCCTCCGTGCAATACAACACTCAACAGTTATCAGCCTACCGTCCTCCCTTCCATGCAATAGAACACTGACCAGTTATCAGTCCACCATCCTCCCTCCGTGCAATACAACACTCACCAGTTATCAGTCCACCATCTTCCCCCCGTGGAATACAACACTGACCAGATATCAGTCCACCATCTCCCCTGCGTGCAATACAACACTCAACAGTTATCAGTCCACCATCTCCCCTCCGTGCAATACAACACTCACCAGTTATCAGTCCACCATCTGCCCTCCGTGCAGTACAACACTCACCAGTTATCCGTCCACCATCTCCCCCCCGTGCAATAGAACACTCACCAGTTATCAGTCCAACATCTTCCCTCCTTGGAATACAACACTCACCAGTTATCAGACCACAGCTCCCCTACGTGCAATACAACACTCACCAGGTATCAGTCCACCATCTCCACTCCATGGAATACAACACTCACTAGTTATCAGTCTACCATCTCCCCTCCGTGCAATACAACACTCACCAATTATCAGTCCACCATCTCCCCTCCATGCAATACAACACTCACCAGTTATCAGTCCACCATCTTCCCTCCGTGCAATACAACACTCAACAGTTATCAGCCTACCGTCCTCCCTTCCATGCAATAGAACACTCACCAGTTATCAGTCCACCATCCTCCCTCCGTGCAATACTACACTCACCAGTTATCAGTCCACCATCTTCCCCCCGTGGAATACAACACTGACCAGATATCAGTCCACCATCTCCCCTGCGTGCAATACAACACTCAACAGTTATCAGTCCACCATCTCCCCTCCGTGCAATACATCACTCACCAGTTATCCATCCACCATCTCCATCCGTGCAATACAAAACTCACCAGTTATCAGCCCACCATCTCCCCTCCGTGTAATACAATACTCACCAATTATCAGTCCACCATCTCCCCTCCATGCAATACAACACTCACCAGTTATCAGTCCACCATCTTCCCTCCGTGCAATACAACACTCAACAGTTATCAGCCTACCGTCATGCCTTCCATGCAATAGAACACTCACCAGTTATCAGTCCACCATCCTCCCTCCGTGCAATACAACACTCACCAGTTATCAGTCCACCATCTTCCCCCCGTGGAATACAACACTGACCAGATATCAGTCCACCATCTCCCCTCCGTGCAATACAACACTCAACAGTTATCAGTCCACCCCCTCCGTGCAATACTATACTCACCAGTTGTCAGTCCACCATCTCCCCTCCGTGCAATACAACACTCACCAGTTATCAGTCCACCATCTCCCCTCCGTGCAATAGAACACTCACTAGTTATCAGTCTACCATCTCCCCTCCGTGCAATACAACACTCACCAGTTATCAGTCCACAATCGTCCCTCCGTGCAATACAACACTCACCAATTATCAGTCCACCATCTCCCCTCCATGCAATACAACACTCACCAGTTATCAGTCCACCATCTTCCCTCCGTGCAATACAACACTCACCAGTTATCAGCCTACCGTCCTTCCCTCCGTGCAATACAACACACACCAGTTATCAGTCTACCATCTCCACTCTGTGCAATACAACTCTCACCAGTTATCAGTCTACCATCTCCCCTCTGAGCAATAAAACTCTCACCAGTTATTGGCCAAGCATCTTGCCTCTGTGGAATACAACTCTCACCAGTTATCAGCCTACCGTCCTTCCCTCCGTGCAATACAACATTAACCAGTTATCAGTCCACCATCTCCGCTCCGTGCAATACAACACTCACCAGTTATCAGCCTACCGTCCTTCCCTCCGTGCAATACAACATTCACCAGTTATCAGTCCACCATCTGCCCTCCGTGCAATACAACACTCACCAGTTATCAGTCCACCATCTCCCCTCCGTGCAATACAACACTCAGCAATTATCAGCCCACCATATCCCATCCATGGAATAAAACACTCACCAATTATCAGCCCACCATCTTCCCTCCATGCAATACAAAACTCACCAGTTATCAGCCTACCCTCCTTCCTTCCATGTAATACCACACTCACCAGTTATCAGTCTACCATCTCCCCTCCGTGCAAAACAACACTCACCAGTTATCAGTCCACCATCTTCCCTCCGTGCAATACAACACTCAACAGTTATCAGCCTACCGTCCTCCCTTCCATGCAATAGAACACTCACCAGTTATCAGTCCACCATCCTCCCTCCGTGCAATACAACACTCACCAGTTATCAGTCCACCATCTTCCCCCCGTGGAATACAACACTGACCAGATATCAGTCCACATTCTCCCCTGCGTGCAATACAACACTCAACAGTTATCAGTCCACCATCTCCCCTCCGTGCAATACAACACTCACCAGTTATCAGTCCACCATCTCCCCTCCGTGCAATACAACACTCACCAGTTATCCGTCCACCATCTCCCCTCCGTGCAATAGAACACTCACCAGTTATCAGTCCAACATCTTCCCTCCTTGGAATACAACACTCACCAGTTATCAGACCACCAGCTCCCCTACGTGCAATACAACAGGTATCAGTCCACCATCTCCACTCCATGCAATACAACACTCACTAGTTATCAGTCTACCATCTCCCCTCCGTGCAATACAACACTCACGAATTATCAGTCCACCATCTCCCCTCCATGCAATACAACACTCACCAGTTATCAGTCCACCATCTTCCCTCTGTGCAATACAACACTCACCAGTTATCAGCCTACCGTCCTTCCCTCCGTGCAATACAAGACACACCAGTTATCAGCCCACCATCTCCCCTCCGTGTAATACAAGACTCACCAGTTATCAGTCTACCATCTCCACTCTGTGCAATAAAACTCTCACCAGTTATTGGCCAAACATCTTGCCTCTGTGGAATACAACTCTCACCAGTTATCAGCCTACCGTCCTTCCCTCCGTGCAATACAACATTCACCAGTTATCAGTCCACCATCTCCGCTCCGTGCAATACAACACTCACCAGTTATCAGCCTACCGTCCTTCCCTCCGTGCAATACAACATTCACCAGTTATCAGTCCACCATCTCCCCTCCGTGCAATACAACACTCACCAGTTATCAGTCCACCATCTCCCCTCCGTGCAATACAACACTCAGCAATTATCAGCCCACCATATCCCATCCATGGAATAAAACACTCACCAATTATCAGCCCACCATCTTCCCTCCATGCAATACAAAACTCACCAGTTATCAGCCTACCCTCCTTCCTTCCATGTAATACCACACTCACCAGTTATCAGTCTACCATCTCCCCTCCGTGCAAAACAACACTCACCAGCTATCAGTCCACCATCTTCCCTCCGTGCAATACAACACTCAACAGTTATCAGCCTACCGTCCTCCCTTCCATGCAATAGAACACTCACCAGTTATCAGTCCACCATCCTCCCTCCGTGCAATACAACACTCACCAGTTATCAGTCCACCATCTTCCCCCCGTGGAATACAACACTGACCAGATATCAGTCCACCATCTCCCCTGCGTGCAATACAACACTCAACAGTTATCAGTCCACCATCTCCCCTCCGTGCAATACAACACTCACCAGTTATCAGTCCACCATCTGCCCTCCGTGCAATACAACACTCACCAGTTATCCGTCCACCATCTCCCCCCCGTGCAATAGAACACTCACCAGTTATCAGTCCAACATCTTCCCTCCTTGGAATACAACACTCACCAGTTATCAGACCACCAGCTCCCCTACGTGCAATACAACACTCACCAGGTATCAGTCCACCATCTCCACTCCATGGAATACAACACTCACTAGTTATCAGTCTACCATCTCCCCTCCGTGCAATACAACACTCACCAATTATCAGTCCACCATCTCCCCTCCATGCAATACAACACTCACCAGTTATCAGTCCACCATCTTCCCTCCGTGCAATACAACACTCAACAGTTATCAGCCTACCGTCCTCCCTTCCATGCAATAGAACACTCACCAGTTATCAGTCCACCATCCTCCCTCCGTGCAATACTACACTCACCAGTTATCAGTCCACCATCTTCCCCCCGTGGAATACAACACTGACCAGATATCAGTCCACCATCTCCCCTGCGTGCAATACAACACTCAACAGTTATCAGTCCACCATCTCCCCTCCGTGCAATACATCACTCACCAGTTATCCATCCACCATCTCCATCCGTGCAATACAAAACTCACCAGTTATCAGCCCACCATCTCCCCTCCGTGTAATACAATACTCACCAATTATCAGTCCACCATCTCCCCTCCATGCAATACAACACTCACCAGTTATCAGTCCACCATCTTCCCTCCGTGCAATACAACACTCAACAGTTATCAGCCTACCGTCCTGCCTTCCATGCAATAGAACACTCACCAGTTATCAGTCCACCATCCTCCCTCCGTGCAATACAACACTCACCAGTTATCAGTCCACCATCTTCCCCCCGTGGAATACAACACTGACCAGATATCAGTCCACCATCTCCCCTCCGTGCAATACAACACTCAACAGTTATCAGTCCACCCCCTCCGTGCAATACTATACTCACCAGTTGTCAGTCCACCATCTCCCCTCCGTGCAATACAACACTCACTAGTTATCAGTCCACCATCTCCCCTCCGTGCAATAGAACACTCACTAGTTATCAGTCTACCATCTCCCCTCCGTGCAATACAACACTCACCAGTTATCAGTCCACAATCGTCCCTCCGTGCAATACAACACTCACCAATTATCAGTCCACCATCTCCCCTCCATGCAATACAACACTCACCAGTTATCAGTCCACCATCTTCCCTCCGTGCAATACAACACTCACCAGTTATCAGCCTACCGTCCTTCCCTCCGTGCAATACAACACACACCAGTTATCAGTCTACCATCTCCACTCTGTGCAATACAACTCTCACCAGTTATCAGTCTACCATCTCCCCTCTGAGCAATAAAACTCTCACCAGTTATTGGCCAAGCATCTTGCCTCTGTGGAATACAACTCTCACCAGTTATCAGCCTACCGTCCTTCCCTCCGTGCAATACAACATTCACCAGTTATCAGTCCACCATCTCCGCTCCGTGCAATACAACACTCACCAGTTATCAGCCTACCGTCCTTCCCTCCGTGCAATACAACATTCACCAGTTATCAGTCCACCATCTGCCCTCCGTGCAATACAACACTCACCAGTTATCAGTCCACCATCTCCCCTCCGTGCAATACAACACTCAGCAATTATCAGCCCACCATATCCCATCCATGGAATAAAACACTCACCAATTATCAGCCCACCATCTTCCCTCCATGCAATACAAAACTCACCAGTTATCAGCCTACCCTCCTTCCTTCCATGTAATACCACACTCACCAGTTATCAGTCTACCATCTCCCCTCCGTGCAAAACAACACTCACCAGTTATCAGTCCACCATCTTCCCTCCGTGCAATACAACACTCAACAGTTATCAGCCTACCGTCCTCCCTTCCATGCAATAGAACACTCACCAGTTATCAGTCCACCATCCTCCCTCCGTGCAATACAACACTCACCAGTTATCAGTCCACCATCTTCCCCCCGTGGAATACAACACTGACCAGATATCAGTCCACATTCTCCCCTGCGTGCAATACAACACTCAACAGTTATCAGTCCACCATCTCCCCTCCGTGCAATACAACACTCACCAGTTATCAGTCCACCATCTCCCCTCCGTGCAATACAACACTCACCAGTTATCCGTCCACCATCTCCCCTCCGTGCAATAGAACACTCACCAGTTATCAGTCCAACATCTTCCCTCCTTGGAATACAACACTCACCAGTTATCAGACCACCAGCTCCCCTACGTGCAATACAACAGGTATCAGTCCACCATCTCCACTCCATGCAATACAACACTCACTAGTTATCAGTCTACCATCTCCCCTCCGTGCAATACAACACTCACGAATTATCAGTCCACCATCTCCCCTCCATGCAATACAACACTCACCAGTTATCAGTCCACCATCTTCCCTCTGTGCAATACAACACTCACCAGTTATCAGCCTACCGTCCTTCCCTCCGTGCAATACAAGACACACGAGTTATCAGCCCACCATCTCCCCTCCGTGTAATACAAGACTCACCAGTTATCAGTCTACCATCTCCACTCTGTGCAATACAACTCTCACCAGTTATCAGTCTACCATCTCCCCTCTGAGCAATAAAACTCTCACCAGTTATTGGCCAAACATCTTGCCTCCGTGGAATACAACTCTCACCAGTTATCAGCCTACCGTCCTTCCCTCCGTGCAATACAACATTCACCAGTTATCAGTCCACCATCTCCGCTGCGTGCAATACAAAACTCACCAGTTATCAGCCTACCGTCCTTCCCTCCGTGCAATACAACATTCACCAGGTATCAGTCCACCATCTCCCCTCCGTGCAATACAACTCTCACCAGTTATCAGCCTACCGTCCTTCCCTCCGTGCAATACAACACTCACCAGTTACCAGACCACCATCAGCCCTCCGTGCAATTCAACACTCAACGGACATCAGTCCAACATCTCTCCTCCATGCAATACAACACTCACCAGTTATCAGTCCACCATCCTCCCTCCGTGCAATACAACACTCACCAGATATCAGTCCACCATCTCCCCTCCGTGCAATACAACACTCAACAGTTATCAGTCCACCATCTCCCCTCCGTGCAATACAACACTCACCAGTTATCAGTCCACCAACTCCCCTCCGTGCAATACAACACTCACCAGTTATCAGTCCACCATCTCCCCTCCGTTCAATAGAACACTCACCAGTTATCAGTCCAACATCTTCCCTCCGTGGAATACAACACTCACCAGTTATCAGACCACCATGTCCCCTAGGTGGAATACAACACTCACCAGGTATCAGTCCACCATCTCCACTCCATGCAATACAACACTCACTAGTTATGAGTCTACCATCTCCCCTCCAAGCAATACAACACTCAACAGTTATCAGTCCACAATCGTCCCTCCGTGCAATACAACACTCACCAATTATCAGTCCACCATCTCCCCTCCATGCAATACAACACTCACCAGTTATCAGTCCACCATCTTCCCTCCGTGCAATACAACACTCAACAGTTATCAGCCTACCGTCCTCCCTTCCATGCAATAGAACACTGACCAGTTATCAGTCCACCATCCTCCCTCCTTGCAATACTACACTCACCAGTTATCAGTCCACCATCTTCCCCCCGTGGAATACAACACTGACCAGATATCAGTCCACCATCTCCCCTGCGTGCAATACAACACTCAACAGTTATCAGTCCACCATCTCCCCTCCGTGCAATACAACACTCACCAGTTATCAGTCCACCAACTCTCCTCCGTGCAATACAACACTCACCAGTTATCCGTCCACCATCTCCCCCCCGTGCAATAGAACACTCACCAGTTATCAGTCCAACATCTTCCCTCCTTGGAATACAACACTCACCAGTTATCAGACCACCAGCTCCCCTACGTGCAATACAACACTCACCAGGTATCAGTCCACCATCTCCACTCCATGGAATACAACACTCACTAGTTATCAGTCTACCATCTCCCCTCCGTGCAATACAACACTCACCAGTTATCAGTCCACAATCGTCCCTCCGTGCAATACAACACTCACGAATTATCAGTCCACCATCTCCCCTCCATGCAATACAACACTCACCAGTTATCAGTCCACCATCTTCCCTCCGTGCAATACAACACTCACCAGTTATCAGCCTACCGTCCTTCCCTCCGTGCAATACAACACACACCAGTTATCAGTCCACCATCTCCCCTCGGTGCAATACATCACTCACCAGTTATCCATCCACCATCTCCATCCGTGCAATACAAAACTCACCAGTTATCAGCCCACCATCTCCCCTCCGTGTAATACAATACTCACCAATTATCAGTCCACCATCTCCCCTCCATGCAATACAACACTCACCAGTTATCAGTCCACCATCTTCCCTCCGTGCAATACAACACTCAACAGTTATCAGCCTACCGTCCTGCCTTCCATGCAATAGTACACTCACCAGTTATCAGTCCACCATCCTCCCTCCGTGCAATACAACACTCACCAGTTATCAGTCCACCATCTTCCCCCCGTGGAATACAACACTGACCAGATATCAGTCCACCATCTCCCCTCCGTGCAATACAACACTCAACAGTTATCAGTCCACCCCCTCCGTGCAATACTATACTCACCAGTTGTCAGTCCACCATCTCCCCTCCGTGCAATACAACACTCACCAGTTATCAGTCCACCATCTCCCCTCCGTGCAATAGAACACTCACTAGTTATCAGTCTACCATCTCCCCTCCGTGCAATACAACACTCACCAGTTATCAGTCCACAATCGTCCCTCCGTGCAATACAACACTCACCAATTATTAGTCCACCATCTCCCCTCCATGCAATACAACACTCACCAGTTATCAGTCCACCATCTTCCCTCCGTGCAATACAACACTCACCAGTTATCAGCCTACCGTCCTTCCCTCCGTGCAATACAACACACACCAGTTATCAGTCTACCATCTCCACTCTGTGCAATACAACTCTCACCAGTTATCAGTCTACCATCTCCCCTCTGAGCAATAAAACTCTCACCAGTTATTGGCCAAACATCTTGCCTCTGTGCAATACAACTCTCAGCAGTTATCAGCCTACCGTCCTTCCCTCCGTGCAATACAACATTCACCAGTTATCAGTCCACCATCTCCGCTCCGTGCAATACAACACTCACCAGTTATCAGCCTACCGTCCTTCCCTCCGTGCAATACAACATTCACCAGTTATCAGTCCACCATCTCCCCTCCGTGCAATACAACACTCACCAGTTATCAGTCCACCATCTCCCCTCCGTGCAATACAACACTCAGCAATTATCAGCCCACCATATCCCATCCGTGGAATAAAACCCTCACCAATTATCAGCCCACCATCTTCCCTCCATGCAATACAAAACTCACCAGTTATCAGCCTACCCTCCTTCCCTCCATGTAATACCACACTCACCAGTTATCAGTCTACCATCTCCCCTCCGTGCAAAACAACACTCACCAGTTATCAGTCCACCATCTTCCCTCCGTGCAATACAACACTCAACAGTTATCAGCCTACCGTCCTCCCTTCCATGCAATAGAACACTCACCAGTTATCAGTCCACCATCCTCCCTCCGTGCAATACAACACTCACCAGTTATCAGTCCACCATCTTCCCCCCGTGGAATACAACACTGACCAGATATCAGTCCACCATCTCCCCTCCGTGCAATACAACACTCACCAGTTATCAGTCCACCATCTCCCCTCCGTGCAACAGAACACTCACTAGTTATCAGTCTACCATCTCCCCTCCGTGCAATACAACACTCACCAGTTGTCACTCCACAATCGTCCCTCCGTGCAATACAACACTCACCAATTATCAGTCCACCATCTCCCCTCCATGCAATACAACACTCACCAGTTATCAGTCCACCATCTTCCCTCCGTGCAATACAACACTCACCAGTTATCAGCCTACCGTCCTTCGTGCAATACAACTCTCACCAGTTATCAGTCTACCATCTCCCCTCTGAGCAATAAAACTCTCACCAGTTATTGGCCAAACATCTTGCCTCTGTGGAATACAACTCTCACCAGTTATCAGCCTACCGTCCTTCCCTCCGTGCAATACAACATTCACCAGTTATCAGTCCACCATCTCCGCTCTGTGCAATACAACACTCACCAGTTATCAGCCTACCGTCCTTCCCTCCGTGCAATACAACATTCACCAGTTATCAGTCCACCATCTCCCCTCCGTGCAATACAACACTCACCAGTAATCAGTCCACCATCTCCCCTCCGTGCAATACAACACTCACCAATTATCAGCCCACCATATCTCATCCGTGGAATAAAACCCTCACCAATTATCAGCCCACCATCTTCCCTCCATGCAATACAAAACTCACCAGTTATCAGCCTACCCTCCTTCCCTCCATGTAATACCACACTCACCAGTTATCAGTCTACCATCTCCCCTCCGTGCAAAACAACACTCACCAGTTATCAGTCCACCATCTTCCCTCCGTGCAATACAACACTCAACAGTTATCAGCCTACCGTCCTCCCTTCCATGCAATAGAACACTCACCAGTTATCAGTCCACCATCCTCCCTCCGTGCAATACAACACTCACCAGTTATCAGTCCACCATCTTCCCCCCGTGGAATACAACACTGACCAGATATCAGTCCACATTCTCCCCTGCGTGCAATACAACACTCAACAGTTATCAGTCCACCATCTCCCCTCCGTGCAATACAACACTCACCAGTTATCAGTCCACCATCTCCCCTCCGTGCAATACAACACTCACCAGTTATCAGTCCACCATCTCCCCTCCGTGCAATAGAACACTCACCAGTTATCAGTCCAACATCTTCCCTCCTTGGAATACAACACTCACCAGTTATCAGACCACCAGCTCCCCTACGTGCAATACAACACTCACCAGGTATCAGTCCACCATCTCCACTCCATGCAATACAACACTCACTAGTTATCAGTCTACCATCTCCCCTCCGTGCAATACAACACTCACCAGTTATCAGTCCACAATCGTCACTCCGTGCAATACAACACTCACGAATTATCAGTCCACCATCTCCCCTCCATGCAATACAACACTCACGAGTTATCAGTCCACCATCTTCCCTCCGTGCAATACAACACTCAGCAGTTATCAGCCTACCGTCCTTCCCTCCGTGCAATACAACACACATCAGTTATCAGTCCACCATCTCCCCTCCGTGCAATACATCACTCACCAGTGATCCATCCACCATCTCCATCCGTGCAATACAAAACTCACCAGTTATCAGCCCACCATCTCCCCTCCGTGTAATACAATACTCACCAATTATCAGTCCACCATCTCCCCTCCATGCAATACAACACTCACCAGTTATCAGTCCACCATCTTCCCTCCGTGCAATACAACACTCAACAGTTATCAGCCTACCGTCCTTGCTTCCATGCAATAGAACACTCACCAGTTATCAGTCCGCCATCCTCCCTCCGTGCAATACAACACTCACCAGTTATCAGTCCACCATCTTCCCCCCGTGGAAAACAACACTGACCAGATATCAGTCCACCATCTCCCCTCCGTGCAATACAACACTCAACAGTTATCAGTCCACCCCCTCCGTGCAATACTATATTCACCAGTTGTCAGTCCACCATCTTCCCTCCGTGCAATACAACACTCACCAGTTATCAGTCCACCATCTCCCCTCCGTGCAATAGAACACTCACTAGTTATCAGTCTACCATCTCCCCTCCGTGCAATACAACACTCACCAGTTATCAGTCCACAATCGTCCCTCCGTGCAATACAACACTCACCAATTATCAGTACACCATCTCCCCTCCATGCAATACAACACTCACCAGTTATCAGTCCACCATCTTCCCTCCGTGCAATACAACACTCACCAGTTATCAGCCTACCGTCCTTCCCTCCGTGCAATACAACACACACCAGTTATCAGTCTACCATCTCCACTCTGTGCAATACAACTCTCACCAGTTATCAGTCTACCATCTCCCCTCTGAGCAATAAAACTCTCACCAGTTATTGGCCAAACATCTTGCCTCTGTGGAATACAAATCTCACCAGTTATCAGTCTACCGTCCTTCCCTCCGTGCAATACAACATTCACCAGTTATCAGTCCACCATCTCCGCTCCGTGCAAAACAACACTCACCAGTTATCAGCCTACCGTCCTTCCCTCCGTGCAATACAACATTCAGCAGTTATCAGTCCACCATCTCCCCTCCGTGCAATACAACACTCACCAGTTATCAGTCCACCATCTCCCCTCCGTGCAATACAACACTCAGCAATTATCAGCCCACCATATCCCATCCGTGGAATAAAACACTCACCAATTATCAGCCCACCATCTTCCCTCCATGCAATACAAAACTCACCAGTTATCAGCCTACCCTCCTTCCCTCCATGTAATACCACACTCACCAGTTATCAGTCTACCATCTCCCCTCCGTGCAAAACAACACTCACCAGTTATCAGTCCACCATTTTCCCTCCGTGCAATACAACACTCACCAGTTATCAGTTCACCATCTCCCCTCCGTGCAATACAACACTCACCAGTTATCAGTCCACAATCTCCCTACGTGCGATACAACACTCACCAGTTATCTGCCCACCATCTCGCCTCCGTGGAATACAACTCTCAGCAGTTATCAGCCTACCGTCCTTCCCTCCATGCAATACCACACTCACCAGTTACCAGACCACCATCTCACCTCCGTGCAATACAACTCTCACCAGTTATCAGTCCACCATCTTCCCTCCGCGCAATACAACACTCACCAGTTATCAGTCCAGCATCTCCCTCCGTGCAATACAACACTCACCAATTATCAGTCCACCATCTCCCCTCCATGCAATACAACACTCACTAGTTATCAGTCCACCATCTTCCCTCCGTGCAATACAACACTCACCAGTTATCAGCCTACCGTCCTCCCTTCCATGGAATACGACACTCACCAGTTATCAGTGCACCATCTTCCTCCGTGCAATACAACACTCACCAATTATCTGCCCACCATTTTCCCTCCATGCAATACAACACTCACCAGTTATCGGTCCACCATCTCCGTCCGTGCAATACAACACTCACCAGTTATCATCCTACCGCCCTGCCCTCCGTGCAATTCAACACTCACCAGTTATCAGTCCACCTTCTTCACTCAGTGCAATACAACACTCACCAATTATCCGTCCACAATCTCCCTACGTGCAATACAACACTCACCAGTTATCAGTCCACCATCTCCGCTCCGTGCAATACAACACTCACCAGTTATCAGTCCACCATCTCCCCTCCATGCAATACAACACTCACCAGTTATCAGTCCACCATCTCCCCTCCGTGCAATACAACACTCACCAATTATCATCCCACCATATCCCATTCGTGGAATACAACACTCACCAGTTATCAGTCCACCATCTCCCCTCCATGCAATACAACACTCACCAGTTATCAGTCCACCATCTTCCCTCCGTGCAATACAACACTCACCAGTTATCAGCCTACCGTCCTTCGTGCAATACAACACACACCAGTTATCAGTCTACCATCTCCACTTTGTGCAATACAACTCTCACCAGTTATCAGTCTACCATCTCCCCTCTGAGCAATAAAACTCTCACCAGTTATTGGCCAAACATCTTGCCTCTGTGGAATACAACTCTCACCAGTTATCAGCCTACCGTCCTTCCCTCCGTGCAATACAACATTCACCAGTTATCAGTCCACCATCTCCGCTCTGTGCAATACAACACTCACCAGTTATCAGCCTACCGTCCTTCCCTCCGTGCAATACAACATTCACCAGTTATCAGTCCACCATCTCCCCTCCGTGCAATACAACACTCACCAGTAATCAGTCCACCATCTCCCCTCCGTGCAATACAACACTCACCAATTATCAGCCCACCATATCTCATCCGTGGAATAAAACCCTCACCAATTATCAGCCCACCATCTTCCCTCCATGCAATACAAAACTCACCAGTTATCAGCCTACCCTCCTTCCCTCCATGTAATACCACACTCACCAGTTATCAGTCTACCATCTCCCCTCCGTGCAAAACAACACTCACCAGTTATCAGTCCACCATCTTCCCTCCGTGCAATACAACACTCAACAGTTATCAGCCTACCGTCCTCCCTTCCATGCAATAGAACACTCACCAGTTATCAGTCCACCATCCTCCCTCCGTGCAATACAACACTCACCAGTTATCAGTCCACCATCTTCCCCCCGTGGAATACAACACTGACCAGATATCAGTCCACATTCTCCCCTGCGTGCAATACAACACTCAACAGTTATCAGTCCACCATCTCCCCTCCGTGCAATACAACACTCACCAGTTATCAGTCCACCATCTCCCCTCCGTGCAATACAACACTCACCAGTTATCAGTCCACCATCTCCCCTCCGTGCAATAGAACACTCACCAGTTATCAGTCCAACATCTTCCCTCCTTGGAATACAACACTCACCAGTTATCAGACCACCAGCTCCCCTACGTGCAATACAACACTCACCAGGTATCAGTCCACCATCTCCACTCCATGCAATACAACACTCACTAGTTATCAGTCTACCATCTCCCCTCCGTGCAATACAACACTCACCAGTTATCAGTCCACAATCGTCCCTCCGTGCAATACAACACTCACGAATTATCAGTCCACCATCTCCCCTCCATGCAATACAACACTCACGAGTTATCAGTCCACCATCTTCCCTCCGTGCAATACAACACTCAGCAGTTATCAGCCTACCGTCCTTCCCTCCGTGCAATACAACACACATCAGTTATCAGTCCACCATCTCCCCTCCGTGCAATACATCACTCACCAGTGATCCATCCACCATCTCCATCCGTGCAATACAAAACTCACCAGTTATCAGCCCACCATCTCCCCTCCGTGTAATACAATACTCACCAATTATCAGTCCACCATCTCCCCTCCATGCAATACAACACTCACCAGTTATCAGTCCACCATCTTCCCTCCGTGCAATACAACACTCAACAGTTATCAGCCTACCGTCCTTGCTTCCATGCAATAGAACACTCACCAGTTATCAGTCCGCCATCCTCCCTCCGTGCAATACAACACTCACCAGTTATCAGTCCACCATCTTCCCCCCGTGGAAAACAACACTGACCAGATATCAGTCCACCATCTCCCCTCCGTGCAATACAACACTCAACAGTTATCAGTCCACCCCCTCCGTGCAATACTATATTCACCAGTTGTCAGTCCACCATCTTCCCTCCGTGCAATACAACACTCACCAGTTATCAGTCCACCATCTCCCCTCCGTGCAATAGAACACTCACTAGTTATCAGTCTACCATCTCCCCTCCGTGCAATACAACACTCACCAGTTATCAGTCCACAATCGTCCCTCCGTGCAATACAACACTCACCAATTATCAGTACACCATCTCCCCTCCATGCAATACAACACTCACCAGTTATCAGTCCACCATCTTCCCTCCGTGCAATACAACACTCACCAGTTATCAGCCTACCGTCCTTCCCTCCGTGCAATACAACACACACCAGTTATCAGTCTACCATCTCCACTCTGTGCAATACAACTCTCACCAGTTATCAGTCTACCATCTCCCCTCTGAGCAATAAAACTCTCACCAGTTATTGGCCAAACATCTTGCCTCTGTGGAATACAAATCTCACCAGTTATCAGTCTACCGTCCTTCCCTCCGTGCAATACAACATTCACCAGTTATCAGTCCACCATCTCCGCTCCGTGCAAAACAACACTCACCAGTTATCAGCCTACCGTCCTTCCCTCCGTGCAATACAACATTCAGCAGTTATCAGTCCACCATCTCCCCTCCGTGCAATACAACACTCACCAGTTATCAGTCCACCATCTCCCCTCCGTGCAATACAACACTCAGCAATTATCAGCCCACCATATCCCATCCGTGGAATAAAACACTCACCAATTATCAGCCCACCATCTTCCCTCCATGCAATACAAAACTCACCAGTTATCAGCCTACCCTCCTTCCCTCCATGTAATACCACACTCACCAGTTATCAGTCTACCATCTCCCCTCCGTGCAAAACAACACTCACCAGTTATCAGTCCACCATTTTCCCTCCGTGCAATACAACACTCACCAGTTATCAGTTCACCATCTCCCCTCCATGCAATACAACACTCACTAGTTATCAGTCCACCATCTTCCCTCCGTGCAATACAACACTCACCAGTTATCAGCCTACCGTCCTCCCTTCCATGGAATACGACACTCACCAGTTATCAGTGCACCATCTTCCTCCGTGCAATACAACACTCACCAATTATCTGCCCACCATTTTCCCTCCATGCAATACAACACTCACCAGTTATCGGTCCACCATCTCCGTCCGTGCAATACAACACTCACCAGTTATCATCCTACCGCCCTGCCCTCCGTGCAATTCAACACTCACCAGTTATCAGTCCACCTTCTTCACTCAGTGCAATACAACACTCACCAATTATCCGTCCACAATCTCCCTACGTGCAATACAACACTCACCAGTTATCAGTCCACCATCTCCGCTCCGTGCAATACAACACTCACCAGTTATCAGTCCACCATCTCCCCTCCATGCAATACAACACTCACCAGTTATCAGTCCACCATCTCCCCTCCGTGCAATACAACACTCACCAATTATCATCCCACCATATCCCATTCGTGGAATACAACACTCCCCAATTATCAGCCCACATTCTTCCCTCCATGCAATACAAAACTCACCAGTTATCAGCCTCCCCTCCTTCCCTCCATGTAATAAAACACTCACGAGTTATCAGTCCACAATCGCCCCTCCGTGCAATACAACACTCACCAATTATCAGTCCACCATCTCCCCTCCATGCAATACAACACTCACCAGTTATCAGTCCACCATCTTCCCTCCGTGCAATACAACACTCAACAGTTATCAGCCTACCGTCCTCCCTTCCATGCAATACAACACTCACCAGTTATCAGTCCACCATCTCCCTCCGTGCAATACAACACTCACCAATTATCAGTCCACCATTTTCCCTCCGTGCAATACAACACTCACCAGTTATCAGTCCACCATCTCCGTCCGTGCAATACAACACTCACCAGTTATCATCCTACCGTCCTCCCCTCCGTGCAATACAACACTCACCAGTTATCAGTCCACCATCTTTACTCCGTGCAATACAACTCTCAGCAGTTTAAAGCCCACCATATCCGATCCGTGCAATAGAACACTCACCAGTTATCCATCCACCATCTCCCTCCGTGCAATACAACACTCAACAGTTATCAGTCCACCATCTTCCCTCCGTGCAATACAACACTCACCAGTTATCAGCCTACCGTCCTTCCCTCCGTGCAATACAACACACACCAGTTATCAGTCCACCATCTCCTCTCTGTGCAATACATCACTCACCAGTTATCCATCCACCATCTCCATCCGTGCAATACAAAACTCACCAGTTATCAGCCAACCATCTCCCCTCCGTGTAATACAAGACTCACCAATTATCAGTCCACCATCTCCCCTCCATGCAATACAACACTCACAGTTATCAGTCCACCATCCTCCCTCCGTGCAATACAACACTCAAGAGTTATCAGCCTACCGTCCTCCCTTCCATGCAATACAACACTCACCAGTTATCAGTCTACCATCTCCCTCCGTGCAATACAACACTCACCAATTATCAGTCCACCATTTTCCCTCCGTGCAATACAACACTCACCAGTTATCAGTCCACCATCTCCGTCCGTGCAATACAACACTCACCAGTTATCATCCTACCGTCCTCCCCTCCGTGCAATACAACACTCACCAGTTATCAGTCCACCATCTTCACTCCGTGCAATACAACTCTCAGCAGTTTACAGCCCACCATATCCGATCCGTGCAATAGAACACTCACCAGTTATCGGTCCACCATCTCCCTCCGTGCAATACAACACTCAACAGTTATTAGTCCACCATCTTCCCTCCGTGCAATACAACACTCACCAGTTATCAGCCTACCGTCCTTCCCTCCGTGCAATACAACACACACCAGTTATCAGTCCACCATCTCCCCTCCGTGCAATACATCACTCACCAGTTATCCATCCACCATCTCCATCCGTGCAATACAAAACTCACCAGTTATCAGCCCACCATCTCCCCTCCGTGTAATACAAGACTAACCAATTATCAGTCCACCATCTCCCCTCCATGCAATACAACACTCACCAGTTATCAGTCCACCATCCTCCCTCCGTGCAATACAACACTCACCAGTTATCAGTCCACAATCGTCCCTCCGTGCAATACAACACTCACCAGTTATCAGCCTACCGTCCTTCCCTCCGTGCAATACAACACACACCAGTTATCAGTCCACCATCTCCCCTCCGTGCAATACATCACTCACCAGTTATCCATCCACCATCTCCATCCGTGCAATACAAAACTCACCAGTTATCAGCCCACCATCTCCCCTCCGTGTAATACAAGACTCACCAGTTATCAGTCTACCATCTCCCCTCCGTGCAATACATCACTCACCAGTTATCAGTCCACCATCTCCCCTCCGTGCAATACATCACTCACCAGTTATCCATCCACCATCTCCATCCGTGCAATACAAAACTCACCAGTTATCAGCCCACCATCTCCCCTCCGTGTAATACAAGACTCACCAGTTATCAGTCTACCATCTCCCCTCCGTGCAAAACAACACTCACCAGTTATCAGTCCACCATTTCCCCTCCGTGCAATACAACACTCAGCAGTTATCAGCCCACCATCTTCCCTCCATGCAATAGAACACTCACCAGTTATCAGTCCACCATCCTCCCTCCGTACAATACAACAATCACCAGTTATCAGTCCACCATCTTCCCCCCGTGTAATACAACACTGACCAGATATCAGTCCACCATCTCCCCTCCGTGCAACACAACACTCAACAGTTATCAGTCCACCATCTCCCCTCCGTGCAATACAACGCTCACCAGTTATCAGTCCACCATCTCCCCTCCGTGCAATACAACACTCACCAGTTATCAGTCCACCATCTACCCTCCGTGCAATAGAACACTCACCAGTTATCAGTCCAACATCTTCCCTCCGTGGAATACAACACTCACCAGTTATCAGACCACCATCTCCCCTATGTGGAATACAACACTCACCAGGTATCAGTCCACCATCTCCACTCCATGCAATACAACACTCACAAGTTATCAGTCTACCATCTCCCCTCCATGCAATACAACACTCACCAGTTATCAGTCCACAATCGTCCCTCCGTGCAATACAACACTCACCAATTATCAGTCCACCATCTCCCCTCCATGCAATACAACACTCAGCAGTTATCAGTCCACCATCTTCCCTCCGTGCAATACAACACTCAACAGTTATCAGCCTACCGTCCTCCCTTCCATGCAATACAACTCTCACCAGTTATCAGTCTACCATCTCCCCTCTGAGCAATAAAACTCTCACCAGTTATTGGCCAAACATCTTGCCTCTGTGGAATACAACTCTCACCAGTTATCAGCCTACCGTCCTTCCCTCCGTGCAATAGAACATTCACCAGTTATCAGTCCACCATCTCCGCTCTGTGCAATACAACACTCACCAGTTATCAGCCTACCGTCCTTCCCTCCGTGCAATACAACATTCACCAGTTATCAGTCCACCATCTCCCCTCCGTGCAATACAACACTCACCAGTAATCAGTCCACCATCTCCCCTCCGTGCAATACAACACTCAGCAATTATCAGCCCACCATATCCCATCCGTGGAATAAAACCCTCACCAATTATCAGCCCACCATCTTCCCTCCATGCAATACAAAACTCACCAGTTATCAGCCTACCCTCCTTCCCTCCATGTAATACCACACTCACCAGTTATCAGTCTACCATCTCCCCTCTGTGCAAAACAACACTCACCAGTTATCAGTCCACCATCTTCCCTCCGTGCAATACAACACTCAACAGTTATCAGCCTACCGTCCTCCCTTCCATGCAATAGAACACTCACCAGTTATCAGTTCACCATCCTCCCTCCGTGCAATACAACACTCACCAGTTATCAGTCCACCATCTTCCCCCCGTGGAATACAACACTGACCAGATATCAGTCCACATTCTCCCCTGCGTGCAATACAACACTCAACAGTTATCAGTCCACCATCTCCCCTCCGTGCAATACAACACTCACCAGTTATCAGTCCACCATCTCCCCTCCGTGCAATACAACACTCACCAGTTATCCGTCCACCATCTCCCCTCCGTGCAATAGAACACTCACCAGTTATCAGTCCAACATCTTCCCTCCTTGGAATACAACACTCACCAGTTATCAGACCACCAGCTCCCCTACGTGCAATACAACACTCACCAGGTATCAGTCCACCATCTCCACTCCATGCAATACAACACTCACTAGTTATCAGTCTACCATCTCCCCTCCGTGCAATACAACACTCACCAGTTATCAGTCCACAATCGTCCCTCCGTGCAATACAACACTCACGAATTATCAGTCCACCATCTCCCCTCCATGCAATACAACACTCACCAGTTATCAGTCCACCATCTTCCCTCCGTGCAATACAACACTCAGCAGTTATCAGCCTACCGTCCTTCCCTCCGTGCAATACAACACACACCAGTTATCAGTCCACCATCTCCCCTCCGTGCAATACATCACTCACCAGTTATCCATCCACCATCTCCATCCGTGCAATACAAAACTCACCAGTTATCAGCCCACCATCTCCCCTCCGTGTAATACAATACTCACCAATTATCAGTCCACCATCTCCCCTCCATGCAATACAACACTCACCAGTTATCAGTCCACCATCTTCCCTCCGTGCAATACAACACTCAACAGTTATCAGCCTACCGTCCTGCCTTCCATGCAATAGAACACTCACCAGTTATCAGTCCGCCATCCTCCCTCCGTGCAATACAACACTCACCAGTTATCAGTCCACCATCTTCCCCCCGTGGAATACAACACTGACCAGATATCAGTCCACCATCTCCCCTCCGTGCAATACAACACTCAACAGTTATCAGTCCACCCCCTCCGTGCAATACTATATTCACCAGTTGTCAGTCCACCATCTCCCCTCCGTGCAATACAACACTCACCAGTTATCAGTCCACCATCTCCCCTCCGTGCAATAGAACACTCACTAGTTATCAGTCTACCATCTCCCCTCCGTGCAATACAACACTCACCAGTTATCAGTCCACAATCGTCCCTCCGTGCAATACAACACTCACCAATTATCAGTACACCATCTCCCCTCCATGCAATACAACACTCACCAGTTATCAGTCCACCATCTTCCCTCCGTGCAATACAACACTCACCAGTTATCAGCCTACCGTCCTTCCCTCCGTGCAATACAACACACACCAGTTATCAGTCTACCATCTCCACTCTGTGCAATACAACTCTCACCAGTTATCAGTCTACCATCTCCCCTCTGAGCAATAAAACTCTCACCAGTTATTGGCCAAACATCTTGCCTCTGTGGAATACAACTCTCACCAGTTATCAGTCTACCGTCCTTCCCTCCGTGCAATACAACATTCACCAGTTATCAGTCCACCATCTCCGCTCCGTGCAAAACAACACTCACCAGTTATCAGCCTACCGTCCTTCCCTCCGTGCAATACAACATTCAGCAGTTATCAGTCCACCATCTCCCCTCCGTGCAATACAACACTCACCAGTTATCAGTCCACCATCTCCCCTCCGTGCAATACAACACTCAGCAATTATCAGCCCACCATATCCCATCCGTGGAATAAAACACTCACCAATTATCAGCCCACCATCTTCCCTCCATGCAATACAAAACTCACCAGTTATCAGCCTACCCTCCTTCCCTCCATGTAATACCACAGTCACCAGTTATCAGTCTACCATCTCCCCTCCGTGCAAAACAACACTCACCAGTTATCAGTCCACCATTTTCCCTCCGTGCAATACAACACTCACCAGTTATCAGTTCACCATCTCCCCTCCGTGCAATACAACACTCACCAGTTATCAGTCCACAATCTCCCTCCGTGCGATACAACACTCACCAGTTATCTGCCCACCATCTCGCCTCCGTGGAATACAACTCTCACCAGTTATCAGCCTACCATCCTTCCCTCCATGCAATACCACACTCACCAGTTACCAGACCACCATCTCACCTCCGTGCAATACAACTCTCACCAGTTATCAGTCCACCATCTTCCCTCCGCGCAATACAACACTCACCAGTTATCAGTCCAGCATCTCCCTCCGTGCAATACAACACTCACCAATTATCAGTCCACCATCTCCCCTCCATGCAATACAACACTCACTAGTTATCAGTCCACCATCTTCCCTCCGTGCAATACAACACTCACCAGTTATCAGTCCACCATCTCCCCTCCGTGCAATACATCACTCACCAGTTATCCATCCACCATCTCCATCCGTGCAATACAAAACTCACCAGTTATCAGCCCACCATCTCCCCTCCGTGTAATACAAGACTAACCAATTATCAGTCCACCATCTCCCCTCCATGCAATACAACACTCACCAGTTATCAGTCCACCATCCTCCCTCCGTGCAATACAACACTCACCAGTTATCAGTCCACAATCGTCCCTCCGTGCAATACAACACTCACCAGTTATCAGCCTACCGTCCTTCCCTCCGTGCAATACAACACACACCAGTTATCAGTCCACCATCTCCCCTCCGTGCAATACATCACTCACCAGTTATCCATCCACCATCTCCATCCGTGCAATACAAAACTCACCAGTTATCAGCCCACCATCTCCCCTCCGTGTAATACAAGACTCACCAGTTATCAGTCTACCATCTCCCCTCCGTGCAATACATCACTCACCAGTTATCAGTCCACCATCTCCCCTCCGTGCAATACATCACTCACCAGTTATCCATCCACCATCTCCATCCGTGCAATACAAAACTCACCAGTTATCAGCCCACCATCTCCCCTCCGTGTAATACAAGACTCACCAGTTATCAGTCTACCATCTCCCCTCCGTGCAAAACAACACTCACCAGTTATCAGTCCACCATTTCCCCTCCGTGCAATACAACACTCAGCAGTTATCAGCCCACCATCTTCCCTCCATGCAATAGAACACTCACCAGTTATCAGTCCACCATCCTCCCTCCGTACAATACAACAATCACCAGTTATCAGTCCACCATCTTCCCCCCGTGTAATACAACACTGACCAGATATCAGTCCACCATCTCCCCTCCGTGCAACACAACACTCAACAGTTATCAGTCCACCATCTCCCCTCCGTGCAATACAACGCTCACCAGTTATCAGTCCACCATCTCCCCTCCGTGCAATACAACACTCACCAGTTATCAGTCCACCATCTACCCTCCGTGCAATAGAACACTCACCAGTTATCAGTCCAACATCTTCCCTCCGTGGAATACAACACTCACCAGTTATCAGACCACCATCTCCCCTATGTGGAATACAACACTCACCAGGTATCAGTCCACCATCTCCACTCCATGCAATACAACACTCACAAGTTATCAGTCTACCATCTCCCCTCCATGCAATACAACACTCACCAGTTATCAGTCCACAATCGTCCCTCCGTGCAATACAACACTCACCAATTATCAGTCCACCATCTCCCTTCCATGCAATACAACACTCAGCAGTTATCAGTCCACCATCTTCCCTCCGTGCAATACAACACTCAACAGTTATCAGCCTACCGTCCTCCCTTCCATGCAATACAACTCTCACCAGTTATCAGTCTACCATCTCCCCTCTGAGCAATAAAACTCTCACCAGTTATTGGCCAAACATCTTGCCTCTGTGGAATACAACTCTCACCAGTTATCAGCCTACCGTCCTTCCCTCCGTGCAATAGAACATTCACCAGTTATCAGTCCACCATCTCCGCTCTGTGCAATACAACACTCACCAGTTATCAGCCTACCGTCCTTCCCTCCGTGCAATACAACATTCACCAGTTATCAGTCCACCATCTCCCCTCCGTGCAATACAACACTCACCAGTAATCAGTCCACCATCTCCCCTCCGTGCAATACAACACTCAGCAATTATCAGCCCACCATATCCCATCCGTGGAATAAAACCCTCACCAATTATCAGCCCACCATCTTCCCTCCATGCAATACAAAACTCACCAGTTATCAGCCTACCCTCCTTCCCTCCATGTAATACCACACTCACCAGTTATCAGTCTACCATCTCCCCTCTGTGCAAAACAACACTCACCAGTTATCAGTCCACCATCTTCCCTCCGTGCAATACAACACTCAACAGTTATCAGCCTACCGTCCTCCCTTCCATGCAATAGAACACTCACCAGTTATCAGTCCACCATCCTCCCTCCGTGCAATACAACACTCACCAGTTATCAGTCCACCATCTTCCCCCCGTGGAATACAACACTGACCAGATATCAGTCCACATTCTCCCCTGCGTGCAATACAACACTCAACAGTTATCAGTCCACCATCTCCCCTCCGTGCAATACAACACTCACCAGTTATCAGTCCACCATCTCCCCTCCGTGCAATACAACACTCACCAGTTATCCGTCCACCATCTCCCCTCCGTGCAATAGAACACTCACCAGTTATCAGTCCAACATCTTCCCTCCTTGGAATACAACACTCACCAGTTATCAGACCACCAGCTCCCCTACGTGCAATACAACACTCACCAGGTATCAGTCCACCATCTCCACTCCATGCAATACAACACTCACTAGTTATCAGTCTACCATCTCCCCTCCGTGCAATACAACACTCACCAGTTATCAGTCCACAATCGTCCCTCCGTGCAATACAACACTCACGAATTATCAGTCCACCATCTCCCCTCCATGCAATACAACACTCACCAGTTATCAGTCCACCATCTTCCCTCCGTGCAATACAACACTCAGCAGTTATCAGCCTACCGTCCTTCCCTCCGTGCAATACAACACACACCAGTTATCAGTCCACCATCTCCCCTCCGTGCAATACATCACTCACCAGTTATCCATCCACCATCTCCATCCGTGCAATACAAAACTCACCAGTTATCAGCCCACCATCTCCCCTCCGTGTAATACAATACTCACCAATTATCAGTCCACCATCTCCCCTCCATGCAATACAACACTCACCAGTTATCAGTCCACCATCTTCCCTCCGTGCAATACAACACTCAACAGTTATCAGCCTACCGTCCTGCCTTCCATGCAATAGAACACTCACCAGTTATCAGTCCGCCATCCTCCCTCCGTGCAATACAACACTCACCAGTTATCAGTCCACCATCTTCCCCCCGTGGAATACAACACTGACCAGATATTAGTCCACCATCTCCCCTCCGTGCAATACAACACTCAACAGTTATCAGTCCACCCCCTCCGTGCAATACTATATTCACCAGTTGTCAGTCCACCATCTCCCCTCCGTGCAATACAACACTCACCAGTTATCAGTCCACCATCTCCCCTCCGTGCAATAGAACACTCACTAGTTATCAGTCTACCATCTCCCCTCCGTGCAATACAACACTCACCAGTTATCAGTCCACAATCGTCCCTCCGTGCAATACAACACTCACCAATTATCAGTACACCATCTCCCCTCCATGCAATACAACACTCACCAGTTATCAGTCCACCATCTTCCCTCCGTGCAATACAACACTCACCAGTTATCAGCCTACCGTCCTTCCCTCCGTGCAATACAACACACACCAGTTATCAGTCTACCATCTCCACTCTGTGCAATACAACTCTCACCAGTTATCAGTCTACCATCTCCCCTCTGAGCAATAAAACTCTCACCAGTTATTGGCCAAACATCTTGCCTCTGTGGAATACAACTCTCACCAGTTATCAGTCTACCGTCCTTCCCTCCGTGCAATACAACATTCACCAGTTATCAGTCCACCATCTCCGCTCCGTGCAAAACAACACTCACCAGTTATCAGCCTACCGTCCTTCCCTCCGTGCAATACAACATTCAGCAGTTATCAGTCCACCATCTCCCCTCCGTGCAATACAACACTCACCAGTTATCAGTCCACCATCTCCCCTCCGTGCAATACAACACTCAGCAATTATCAGCCCACCATATCCCATCCGTGGAATAAAACACTCACCAATTATCAGCCCACCATCTTCCCTCCATGCAATACAAAACTCACCAGTTATCAGCCTACCCTCCTTCCCTCCATGTAATACCACAGTCACCAGTTATCAGTCTACCATCTCCCCTCCGTGCAAAACAACACTCACCAGTTATCAGTCCACCATTTTCCCTCCGTGCAATACAACACTCACCAGTTATCAGTTCACCATCTCCCCTCCGTGCAATACAACACTCACCAGTTATCAGTCCACAATCTCCCTCCGTGCGATACAACACTCACCAGTTATCTGCCCACCATCTCGCCTCCGTGGAATACAACTCTCACCAGTTATCAGCCTACCATCCTTCCCTCCATGCAATACCACACTCACCAGTTACCAGACCACCATCTCACCTCCGTGCAATACAACTCTCACCAGTTATCAGTCCACCATCTTCCCTCCGCGCAATACAACACTCACCAGTTATCAGTCCAGCATCTCCCTCCGTGCAATACAACACTCACCAATTATCAGTCCACCATCTCCCCTCCATGCAATACAACACTCACTAGTTATCAGTCCACCATCTTCCCTCCGTGCAATACAACACTCACCAGTTATCAGCCTACCGTCCTCCCTTCCATGGAATACGACACTCACCAGTTATCAGTGCACCATCTTCCTCCGTGCAATACAACACTCACCAATTATCTGCCCACCATTTTCCCTCCATGCAATACAACACTCACCAGTTATCGGTCCACCATCTCCGTCCGTGCAATACAACACTCACCAGTTATCATCCTACCGCCCTGCCCTCCGTGCAATTCAACACTCACCAGTTATCAGTCCACCTTCTTCACTCAGTGCAATACAACACTCACCAATTATCCGTCCACAATCTCCCTACGTGCAATACAACACTCACCAGTTATCAGTCCACCATCTCCGCTCCGTGCAATACAACACTCACCAGTTATCAGTCCACCATCTCCCCTCCATGCAATACAACACTCACCAGTTATCAGTCCACCATCTCCCCTCCGTGCAATACAACACTCACCAATTATCATCCCACCATATCCCATTCGTGGAATACAACACTCCCCAATTATCAGCCCACATTCTTCCCTCCATGCAATACAAAACTCACCAGTTATCAGCCTCCCCTCCTTCCCTCCATGTAATAAAACACTCACGAGTTATCAGTCCACAATCGCCCCTCCGTGCAATACAACACTCACCAATTATCAGTCCACCATCTCCCCTCCATGCAATACAACACTCACCAGTTATCAGTCCACCATCTTCCCTCCGTGCAATACAACACTCAACAGTTATCAGCCTACCGTCCTCCCTTTCATGCAATACAACACTCACCAGTTATCAGTCCACCATCTCCCTCCGTGCAATACAACACTCACCAATTATCAGTCCACCATTTTCCCTCCGTGCAATACAACACTCACCAGTTATCAGTCCACCATCTCCGTCCGTGCAATACAACACTCACCAGTTATCATCCTACCGTCCTCCCCTCCGTGCAATACAACACTCACCAGTTATCAGTCCACCATCTTTACTCCGTGCAATACAACTCTCAGCAGTTTAAAGCCCACCATATCCGATCCGTGCAATAGAACACTCACCAGTTATCCATCCACCATCTCCCTCCGTGCAATACAACACTCAACAGTTATCAGTCCACCATCTTCCCTCCGTGCAATACAACACTCACCAGTTATCAGCCTACCGTTCTTCCCTCCGTGCAATACAACACACACCAGTTATCAGTCCACCATCTCCTCTCCGTGCAATACATCACTCACCAGTTATCCATCCACCATCTCCATCCGTGCAATACAAAACTCACCAGTTATCAGCCAACCATCTCCCCTCCGTGTAATACAAGACTCACCAATTATCAGTCCACCATCTCCCCTCCATGCAATACAACACTCAACAGTTATCAGTCCACCATCCTCCCTCCGTGCAATACAACACTCAACAGTTATCAGCCTACCGTCCTCCCTTCCATGCAATACAACACTCACCAGTTATCAGTCTACCATCTCCCTCCGTGCAATACAACACTCACCAATTATCAGTCCACCATTTTCCCTCCGTGCAATACAACACTCACCAGTTATCAGTCCACCATCTCCGTCCGTGCAATACAACACTCACCAGTTATCATCCTACCGTCCTCCCCTCCGTGCAATACAACACTCACCAGTTATCAGTCCACCATCTTCACTCCGTGCAATACAACTCTCAGCAGTTTACAGCCCACCATATCCGATCCGTGCAATAGAACACTCACCAGTTATCGGTCCACCATCTCCCTCCGTGCAATACAACACTCAACAGTTATTAGTCCACCATCTTCCCTCCGTGCAATACAACACTCACCAGTTATCAGCCTACCGTCCTTCCCTCCGTGCAATACAACACACACCAGTTATCAGTCCACCATCTCCCCTCCGTGCAATACATCACTCACCAGTTATCCATCCACCATCTCCATCCGTGCAATACAAAACTCACCAGTTATCAGCCCACCATCTCCCCTCCGTGTAATACAAGACTAACCAATTATCAGTCCACCATCTCCCCTCCATGCAATACAACACTCACCAGTTATCAGTCCACCATCCTCCCTCCGTGCAATACAACACTCACCAGTTATCAGTCCACAATCGTCCTTCCGTGCAATACAACACTCACCAGTTATCAGCCTACCGTCCTTCCCTCCGTGCAATACAACACACACCAGTTATCAGTCCACCATCTCCCCTCCGTGCAATACATCACTCACCAGTTATCCGTCCACCATCTCCATCCGTGCAATACAAAACTCACCAGTTATCAGCCCACCATCTCCCCTCCGTGTAATACAAGACTCACCAATTATCAGTCCACCATCTCCCCTCCATGCAATACAACACTCACCAGTTATCAGTCCACCATCTTCCCTCCGTGCAATACAACACTCACCAGTTATCAGTCCACCATCTTCCCTCCGTGCAATACAACACTCACCAGTTATCAGCCTACCATCCTTCCCTCCGTGCAATACAACACACACCAGTTATCAGTCCACCATCTCCCCTCCGTGCAATACATCACTCACCAGTTATCCATCCACCATCTCCATCCGTGCAATACAAAACTCACCAGTTATCAGCCAACCATCTCCCCTCCGTGTAATACAAGACTCACCAATTATCAGTCCACCATCTCCCCTCCATGCAATACAACACTCAACAGTTATCAGTCCACCATCCTCCCTCCGTGCAATACAACACTCAACAGTTATCAGCCTACCGTCCTCCCTTCCATGCAATACAACACTCACCAGTTATCAGTCTACCATCTCCCTCCGTGCAATACAACACTCACCAATTATCAGTCCACCATTTTCCCTCCGTGCAATACAACACTCACCAGTTATCAGTCCACCATCTCCGTCCGTGCAATACAACACTCACCAGTTATCATCCTACCGTCCTCCCCTCCGTGCAATACAACACTCACCAGTTATCAGTCCACCATCTTCACTCCGTGCAATACAACTCTCAGCAGTTTACAGCCCAGCATATCCGATCCGTGCAATAGAACACTCACCAGTTATCGGTCCACCATCTCCCTCCGTGCAATACAACACTCAACAGTTATTAGTCCACCATCTTCCCTCCGTGCAATACAACACTCACCAGTTATCAGCCTACCGTCCTTCCCTCCGTGCAATACAACACACACCAGTTATCAGTCCACCATCTCCCCTCCGTGCAATACATCACTCACCAGTTATCCGTCCACCATCTCCATCCGTGCAATACAAAACTCACCAGTTATCAGCCCACCATCTCCCCTCCGTGTAATACAAGACTCACCAATTATCAGTCCACCATCTCCCCTCCATGCAATACAACACTCACCAGTTATCAGTCCACCATCTTCCCTCCGTGCAATACAACACTCACCAGTTATCAGTCCACCATCTTCCCTCCGTGCAATACAACACTCACCAGTTATCAGCCTACCATCCTTCCCTCCGTGCAATACAACACACACCAGTTATCAGTCCACCATCTCCCCTCCGTGCAATACATCACTCACCAGTTATTCATCCACCATCTCCATCCGTGCAATACAAAACTCACCAGTTATCAGCCCACCATCCTCCCTCCGTGCAATACAACACTCACCAGTTATCAGTCCACCATCTTCCCCCCGTGGAATACAACACTGACCAGATATCAGTCCACCATCTCCCCTCCGTGCAATACAACACTCAACAGTTATCAGTCCACCATCCTCCCTCTGTGCAATACAACACTCACCAGTTATCAGTCCACCATCTTCCCCCCGTGGAATACAACACTGACCAGATATCAGTCCACCATCTCCCCTCCTTGCAATACAACACTCAACAGTTATCAGTCCACCATCTCCCCTCCGTGCAATACAACACTCACCAGTTATCAGTCCACCATCTCCCCTCCGTGCGATAGAACACTCACCAGTTATCAGTCCAACATCTTCCCTCCGTGGAATACAACACTCACCAGTTATCAGACCACCATCTCCACTCCATGCAATACAACACTCACTAGTAATCAGTATACCATCTCCCCTCCGTGCAATACAACACTCACCAGTTATCAGTCCACAATCTTCCCTCCGTGCAATACAACACTCACCAATTATCAGTCCACCATCTCCCCTCCATGCAATACAACACTCACCAGTTATCAGTCCACCATCTTCCCTCCGTGCAATACAACACTCACCAGTTATCAGCCTACCGTCCTTCCCACCGTGCAATACAACACACACCAGTTATCAGTCCACCATCTCCCCTCCGTGCAATACATCACTCACCAGTTATCCATCCACCATCTCCATCTGTGCAATACAAAACTCACCAGTTATCAGCCCACCATCTCCCCTCCGTGTAATACAACACTCACCAATTATCAGTCCACCATCTCCCCTCCATGCAATACAACACTCACCAGTTATCAGTCCACCATCTTCCCTCCGTGCAATACAACACTCACCAGTTATCAGCCTACCGTCCTTCCCTCCATGCAATACAACACACACCAGTTATCAGTCCACCATCTCCCCTCCGTGCAATACATCACTCACCAGTTATCCATCCACCATCTCCATCCGTGCAATACAAAACTCACCAGTTATCAGCCCACCATCTCCCCTCCGTGTAATACAAGACTCACCAGTTATCAGTCTACCATCTCCACTCTGTGCAATACAACTCTCACCAGTTATCAGTCTACCATCTCCCCTCTGAGCAATTAAACTCTCACCAGTTATTGGCCAAACATCTTGCCTCCGTGGAATACAACTCTCACCAGTTATCAGCCTACCGTCCTTCCCTCCGTGCAATACAACATTCACCAGTTATCAGTCCACCATCTCCGCTCCGTGCAATACAACACTCACCAGTTATCAGCCTACCGTCCTTCCCTCCGTGCAATTCAACATTCACCAGTTATCAGTCCACCATCTCCCCTCCGTGCAATACAACACTCACCAGTTATCAGTCCTCCATCTCCCCTCCGTGCAATACAACACTCACCAATTATCAGCCCACCATATCCCATCCATGCAATAAAACACTCACCAGTTATCAGTCCACCATCCTCCCTCCGTGCAATACAACTCTCACCAGTTATCAGTCCACAATCGTCCCTCCGTGCAATACAACACTCACCAATTATCAGTCCACCATCTCCCCTCCATGCAATACAACACTCACCAGTTATCAGTCCACCATCTTCCCTCCGTGCAATACAACACACACCAGTTATCAGCCTACCGTCCTTCCCTCCGTGCAATACAACACACACCAGTTATCAGTCCACCATCTCCCCTCCGTGCAATACATCACTCACCAGTTATCCATCCACCATCTCCATCCGTGGAATACAAAACTCACCAGTTATCAGCCCACCATCTCCCCTCCGTGTAATACAAGACTCACCAATTATCAGTCCACCATCTCCCCTCCATGCAATAGAACACTCACCAGTTATCAGTCCACCATCTTCCCTCCGTGCAATACAACACTCACCAGTTATCAGTCCACCATCTTCCCTCCGTGCAATACAACACTCACCAGTTATCAGCCTACCATCCTTCCCTCCGTGCAATACAACACACACCAGTTATCAGTCCACCATCTCCCCTCCGTGCAATACATCACTCACCAGTTATCCATCCACCATCTCCATCCGTGCAATACAAAACTCACCAGTTATCAGCCCACCATCCTCCCTCCGTGCAATACAACACTCACCAGTTATCAGTCCACCATCTTCCCCCCGTGGAATACAACACTGACCAGATATCAGTCCACCATCTCCCCTCCGAGCAATACAACACTCAACAGTTATCAGTCCCCCATCCTCCCTCCGTGCAATACAACTCTCACCAGTTATCAGTCCACCATCTTCCCCCCGTGGAATACCACACTGACCAGATATCAGTCCACCATCTCCCCTCCGTGCAATACAACACTCAACAGTTATCAGTCCACCATCTCCCCTCCATGCAATACAACACTCACCAGTTATCAGTCCACCATCTCCCCTCAGTGTAATAGAACACTCACCAGTTATCAGTACAACATCTTCCCTCCGTGTAATACAACACTCACCAGTTATCAGACCACCATCTCCCCTACGTGCAATACAACACTCACCAGGTATCAGTCCACCATCTCCACTCCATGCAATACAACACTCACTAGTTATCAGTCTACCATCTCCCCTCCGTGCAATACAACACTCACCAGTTATCAGTCCACAATCGTCCCTCCGTGCAATACAACACTCACCAATTATCAGTCCACCATCTCCCCTCCATGCAATACAACACTCACCAGTTATCAGTCCACCATCTTCCCTCCGTGCAATACAACACTCACCAGTTATCAGCATACCGTCCTTCGCTCCGTGCAATACAACACACACCAGTTATCAGTCCACCATCTCCCCTCCGTGCAATACATCACTCACCAGTTATCCATCCAACATCTCCATCCGTGCAATACAAAACTCACCAGTTATCAGCCCACCATCTCCCCTCCGTGTAATACAAGACTCACCAATTATCAGTCCACCATCTCCCCTCCATGCAATACAACACTCACCAGTTATCAGTCCACCATCTTCCCTCCGTGCAATACAACACTCAACAGTTATTTAGCCTACCGTCCTCCCTTCCATGCTATAGAACACTCACCAGTTATCAGTCCACCATCCTCCCTCCGTGCAATACAACACTCACCAGTTATCAGTCCACCATCTTCCCCCCGTGGAATACAACACTGACCAGATATCAGTCCACCATCTCCCCTCCGTGCAATACAACACTCAACAGTTATCAGTCCACCATCTCCCCTCCGTGCAATACAACACTCACCAGTTATCAGTCCACCATCTCCCCTCCGTGCAATACAACACTCACCAGTTATCAGTCCACCATCTCCCCTCCGTGCAATAGAACACTCACCAGTTATCAGTCCAACATCTTCCCTCCTTGGAATACAACACTCACCAGTTATCAGACCACCATCTCCCCTACGTGCAATACAACACTCACCAGGTATCAGTCCACCATCTCCACTCCATGCAATACAACACTCACTAGTTATCAGTCTACCATCTCCCCTCCGTGCAATACATCACTCACCAGTTATCAGTCCACAATCGTCCCTCCGTGCAATACAACACTCACCAATTATCAGTCCACCATCTCCCCTCCATGCAATACAACACTCACCAGTTATCAGTCCACCATCTTCCCTCCGTGCAATACAACACTCACCAGTTATCAGCCTACCGTCCTTCCCTCCGTGCAATACAACACACACCAGTTATCAGTCCACCATCTCCCCTCCGTGCAATACATCACACACCAGTTATCCATCCACCATCTCCATCCGTGCAATACAAAACTCACCAGTTATCAGCCCACCATCTCCCCTCCGTGTAATACAAGACTCACCAGTTATCAGTCTACCATCTCCACTCTGTGCAATACAACTCTCACCAGTTATCAGTCTACCATCTACCCTCTGAGCAATTAAACTCTCACCAGTTATTGGCCAAACATCTTGCCTCCGTGGAATACAACTCTCACCAGTTATCAGCCTACCGTCCTTCCCTCCGTGCAATACAACATTCACCAGTTATCAGTCCACCATCTCCGCTCCGTGCAATACAACACTCACCAGTGATCAGCCTACCGTCCTTCCCTCCGTGCAATACAACATTCACCAGTTATCAGTCCACCATCTCCCCTCCGTGCAATACAACACTCACCAGTTATCAGTCCACCATCTCCCCTCCGTGCAATACAACACTCACCAATTATCAGCCCACCATATCCCATCCGTGGAATAAAACACTCACCAATTATCAGCCCACCATCTTCCCTCCATGCAATACAAAACTCACCAGTTATCAGCCTACCCTCCTTCCCTCCATGTAATACCACACTCACCAGTTATCAGTCTACCATCTCCCCTCCGTGCAAAACAACACTCACCAGTTATCAGTCAACCATTTTCCCTCCGTGCAATACAACACTCACCAGTTATCAGTCCACCATCTCCCCTCCGTGCAATACATCACTCACCAGTTATCCATCCACCATCTCCATCCGTGCAATACAAAACTCACCAGTTATCAGCCCACCATCTCCCCTCCGTGTAATACAAGACTCACCAGTTATCAGTCTACCATCTCCCCTCCGTGCAAAACAACACTCACCAGTTATCAGTCCACCATTTCCCCTCCGTGCAATACAACACTCAGCAGTTATCAGCCCACCATCTTCCCTCCATGCAATAGAACACTCACCAGTTATCAGTCCACCATCCTCCCTCCGTACAATACAACAATCACCAGTTATCAGTCCACCATCTTCCCCCCGTGTAATACAACACTGACCAGATATCAGTCCACCATCTCCCCTCCGTGCAACACAACACTCAACAGTTATCAGTCCACCATCTCCCCTCCGTGCAATACAACGCTCACCAGTTATCAGTCCACCATCTCCCCTCCGTGCAATACAACACTCACCAGTTATCAGTCCACCATCTACCCTCCGTGCAATAGAACACTCACCAGTTATCAGTCCAACATCTTCCCTCCGTGGAATACAACACTCACCAGTTATCAGACCACCATCTCCCCTATGTGGAATACAACACTCACCAGGTATCAGTCCACCATCTCCACTCCATGCAATACAACACTCACAAGTTATCAGTCTACCATCTCCCCTCCATGCAATACAACACTCACCAGTTATCAGTCCACAATCGTCCCTCCGTGCAATACAACACTCACCAATTATCAGTCCACCATCTCCCCTCCATGCAATACAACACTCAGCAGTTATCAGTCCACCATCTTCCCTCCGTGCAATACAACACTCAACAGTTATCAGCCTACCGTCCTCCCTTCCATGCAATAGAACACTCACTAGTTATCAGTCCACCATCCTCCCTCCGTGCAATACAACACTCACCAGTTATCAGTCCACCATCTTCCCCCCGTGGAATACAACACTGACCAGATATCAGTCCACCATCTCCCCTCCGTGCAATACAACACTCAACAGTTATCAGTCCACAATCTCCCCTCCGTGCAATACAACACTCAACAGTTATCAGTCCACCATCTCCCCTCCGTGCAATAGAACACTCACCAGTTATCAGTCCAACATCTTCCCTCCTTGGAATACAACACTCACCAGTTATCAGACCACCATCTCCCCTACGTGCAATACAACACTCACCAGGTATCAGTCCACCATCTCCACTCCATGCAATACAACACTCACTAGTTATCAGTCTACCATCTCCCCTCCGTGCAATACATCACTCACCAGTTATCAGTCCACAATCGTCCCTCCGTGCAATACAACACTCACCAATTATCAGTCCACCAACTCCCCTCCATGCAATACAACACTCACCAGTTATCAGTCCACCATCTTCCCTCCGTGCAATACAACACTCACCAGTTATCAGCCTACCGTCCTTCCCTCCGTGCAATACAACACACACCAGTTATCAGTCCACCATCTCCCCTCCGTGCAATACATCACTCACCAGTTATCCATCCACCATCTCCATCCGTGCAATACAAAACTCACCAGTTATCAGTCCACCATCTCCGTCCGTGCAATACAACACTCACCAGTTATCATCCTACCGTCCTCCCCTCCGTGCAATACAACACTCACCAGTTATCAGTCCACCATCTTCACTCCGTGCAATACAACTCTCAGCAGTTTACAGCCCAGCATATCCGATCCGTGCAATAGAACACTCACCAGTTATCGGTCCACCATCTCCCTCCGTGCAATACAACACTCAACAGTTATTAGTCCACCATCTTCCCTCCGTGCAATACAACACTCACCAGTTATCAGCCTACCGTCCTTCCCTCCGTGCAATACAACACACACCAGTTATCAGTCCACCATCTCCCCTCCGTGCAATACATCACTCACCAGTTATCCGTCCACCATCTCCATCCGTGCAATACAAAACTCACCAGTTATCAGCCCACCATCTCCCCTCCGTGTAATACAAGACTCACCAATTATCAGTCCACCATCTCCCCTCCATGCAATACAACACTCACCAGTTATCAGTCCACCATCTTCCCTCCGTGCAATACAACACTCACCAGTTATCAGTCCACCATCTTCCCTCCGTGCAATACAACACTCACCAGTTATCAGCCTACCATCCTTCCCTCCGTGCAATACAACACACACCAGTTATCAGTCCACCATCTCCCCTCCGTGCAATACATCACTCACCAGTTATTCATCCACCATCTCCATCCGTGCAATACAAAACTCACCAGTTATCAGCCCACCATCCTCCCTCCGTGCAATACAACACTCACCAGTTATCAGTCCACCATCTTCCCCCCGTGGAATACAACACTGACCAGATATCAGTCCACCATCTCCCCTCCGTGCAATACAACACTCAACAGTTATCAGTCCACCATCCTCCCTCTGTGCAATACAACACTCACCAGTTATCAGTCCACCATCTTCCCCCCGTGGAATACAACACTGACCAGATATCAGTCCACCATCTCCCCTCCTTGCAATACAACACTCAACAGTTATCAGTCCACCATCTCCCCTCCGTGCAATACAACACTCACCAGTTATCAGTCCACCATCTCCCCTCCGTGCGATAGAACACTCACCAGTTATCAGTCCAACATCTTCCCTCCGTGGAATACAACACTCACCAGTTATCAGACCACCATCTCCACTCCATGCAATACAACACTCACTAGTAATCAGTATACCATCTCCCCTCCGTGCAATACAACACTCACCAGTTATCAGTCCACAATCGTCCCTCCGTGCAATACAACACTCACCAATTATCAGTCCACCATCTCCCCTCCATGCAATACAACACTCACCAGTTATCAGTCCACCATCTTCCCTCCGTGCAATACAACACTCACCAGTTATCAGCCTACCGTCCTTCCCACCGTGCAATACAACACACACCAGTTATCAGTCCACCATCTCCCCTCCGTGCAATACATCACTCACCAGTTATCCATCCACCATCTCCATCTGTGCAATACAAAACTCACCAGTTATCAGCCCACCATCTCCCCTCCGTGTAATACAACACTCACCAATTATCAGTCCACCATCTCCCCTCCATGCAATACAACACTCACCAGTTATCAGTCCACCATCTTCCCTCCGTGCAATACAACACTCACCAGTTATCAGCCTACCGTCCTTCCCTCCATGCAATACAACACACACCAGTTATCAGTCCACCATCTCCCCTCCGTGCAATACATCACTCACCAGTTATCCATCCACCATCTCCATCCGTGCAATACAAAACTCACCAGTTATCAGCCCACCATCTCCCCTCCGTGTAATACAAGACTCACCAGTTATCAGTCTACCATCTCCACTCTGTGCAATACAACTCTCACCAGTTATCAGTCTACCATCTCCCCTCTGAGCAATTAAACTCTCACCAGTTATTGGCCAAACATCTTGCCTCCGTGGAATACAACTCTCACCAGTTATCAGCCTACCGTCCTTCCCTCCGTGCAATACAACATTCACCAGTTATCAGTCCACCATCTCCGCTCCGTGCAATACAACACTCACCAGTTATCAGCCTACCGTCCATCCCTCCGTGCAATTCAACATTCACCAGTTATCAGTCCACCATCTCCCCTCCGTGCAATACAACACTCACCAGTTATCAGTCCTCCATCTCCCCTCCGTGCAATACAACACTCACCAATTATCAGCCCACCATATCCCATCCATGCAATAAAACACTCACCAGTTATCAGTCCACCATCCTCCCTCCGTGCAATACAACTCTCACCAGTTATCAGTCCACAATCGTCCCTCCGTGCAATACAACACTCACCAATTATCAGTCCACCATCTCCCCTCCATGCAATAAAACACTCACCAGTTATCAGTCCACCATCTTCCCTCCGTGCAATACAACACACACCAGTTATCAGCCTACCGTCCTTCCCTCCGTGCAATACAACACACACCAGTTATCAGTCCACCATCTCCCCTCCGTGCAATACATCACTCACCAGTTATCCATCCACCATCTCCATCCGTGGAATACAAAACTCACCAGTTATCAGCCCACCATCTCCCCTCCGTGTAATACAAGACTCACCAATTATCAGTCCACCATCTCCCCTCCATGCAATAGAACACTCACCAGTTATCAGTCCACCATCTTCCCTCCGTGCAATACAACACTCACCAGTTATCAGTCCACCATCTTCCCTCCGTGCAATACAACACTCACCAGTTATCAGCCTACCATCCTTCCCTCCGTGCAATACAACACACACCAGTTATCAGTCCACCATCTCCCCTCCGTGCAATACATCACTCACCAGTTATCCATCCACCATCTCCATCCGTGCAATACAAAACTCACCAGTTATCAGCCCACCATCCTCCCTCCGTGCAATACAACACTCACCAGTTATCAGTCCACCATCTTCCCCCCGTGGAATACAACACTGACCAGATATCAGTCCACCATCTCCCCTCCGAGCAATACAACACTCAACAGTTATCAGTCCCCCATCCTCCCTCCGTGCAATACAACTCTCACCAGTTATCAGTCCACCATCTTCCCCCCGTGGAATACCACACTGACCAGATATCAGTCCACCATCTCCCCTCCGTGCAATACAACACTCAACAGTTATCAGTCCACCATCTCCCCTCCATGCAATACAACACTCACCAGTTATCAGTCCACCATCTCCCCTCAGTGTAATAGAACACTCACCAGTTATCAGTACAACATCTTCCCTCCGTGTAATACAACACTCACCAGTTATCAGACCACCATCTCCCCTACGTGCAATACAACACTCACCAGGTATCAGTCCACCATCTCCACTCCATGCAATACAACACTCACTAGTTATCAGTCTACCATCTCCCCTCCGTGCAATACAACACTCACCAGTTATCAGTCCACAATCGTCCCTCCGTGCAATACAACACTCACCAATTATCAGTCCACCATCTCCCCTCCATGCAATACAACACTCACCAGTTATCAGTCCACCATCTTCCCTCCGTGCAATACAACACTCACCAGTTATCAGCATACCGTCCTTCGCTCCGTGCAATACAACACACACCAGTTATCAGTCCACCATCTCCCCTCCGTGCAATACATCACTCACCAGTTATCCATCCAACATCTCCATCCGTGCAATACAAAACTCACCAGTTATCAGCCCACCATCTCCCCTCCGTGTAATACAAGACTCACCAATTATCAGTCCACCATCTCCCCTCCATGCAATACAACACTCACCAGTTATCAGTCCACCATCTTCCCTCCGTGCAATACAACACTCAACAGTTATTTAGCCTACCGTCCTCCCTTCCATGCTATAGAACACTCACCAGTTATCAGTCCACCATCCTCCCTCCGTGCAATACAACACTCACCAGTTATCAGTCCACCATCTTCCCCCCGTGGAATACAACACTGACCAGATATCAGTCCACCATCTCCCCTCCGTGCAATACAACACTCAACAGTTATCAGTCCACCATCTCCCCTCCGTGCAATACAACACTCACCAGTTATCAGTCCACCATCTCCCCTCCGTGCAATACAACACTCACCAGTTATCAGTCCACCATCTCCCCTCCGTGCAATAGAACACTCACCAGTTATCAGTCCAACATCTTCCCTCCTTGGAATACAACACTCACCAGTTATCAGACCACCATCTCCCCTACGTGCAATACAACACTCACCAGGTATCAGTCCACCATCTCCACTCCATGCAATACAACACTCACTAGTTATCAGTCTACCATCTCCCCTCCGTGCAATACATCACTCACCAGTTATCAGTCCACAATCGTCCCTCCGTGCAATACAACACTCACCAATTATCAGTCCACCATCTCCCCTCCATGCAATACAACACTCACCAGTTATCAGTCCACCATCTTCCCTCCGTGCAATACAACACTCACCAGTTATCAGCCTACCGTCCTTCCCTCCGTGCAATACAACACACACCAGTTATCAGTCCACCATCTCCCCTCCGTGCAATACATCACACACCAGTTATCCATCCACCATCTCCATCCGTGCAATACAAAACTCACCAGTTATCAGCCCACCATCTCCCCTCCGTGTAATACAAGACTCACCAGTTATCAGTCTACCATCTCCACTCTGTGCAATACAACTCTCACCAGTTATCAGTCTACCATCTACCCTCTGAGCAATTAAACTCTCACCAGTTATTGGCCAAACATCTTGCCTCCGTGGAATACAACTCTCACCAGTTATCAGCCTACCGTCCTTCCCTCCGTGCAATACAACATTCACCAGTTATCAGTCCACCATCTCCGCTCCGTGCAATACAACACTCACCAGTTATCAGCCTACCGTCCTTCCCTCCGTGCAATACAACATTCACCAGTTATCAGTCCACCATCTCCCCTCCGTGCAATACAACACTCACCAGTTATCAGTCCACCATCTCCCCTCCGTGCAATACAACAACTCACCAATTATCAGCCCACCATATCCCATCCGTGGAATAAAACACTCACCAATTATCAGCCCACCATCTTCCCTCCATGCAATACAAAACTCACCAGTTATCAGCCTACCCTCCTTCCCTCCATGTAATACCACACTCACCAGTTATCAGTCTACCATCTCCCCTCCGTGCAAAACAACACTCACCAGTTATCAGTCAACCATTTTCCCTCCGTGCAATACAACACTCACCAGTTATCAGTCCACCATCTCCCCTCCGTGCAATACATCACTCACCAGTTATCCATCCACCATCTCCATCCGTGCAATACAAAACTCACCAGTTATCAGCCCACCATCTCCCCTCCGTGTAATACAAGACTCACCAGTTATCAGTCTACCATCTCCCCTCCGTGCAAAACAACACTCACCAGTTATCAGTCCACCATTTCCCCTCCGTGCAATACAACACTCAGCAGTTATCAGCCCACCATCTTCCCTCCATGCAATAGAACACTCACCAGTTATCAGTCCACCATCCTCCCTCCGTACAATACAACAATCACCAGTTATCAGTCCACCATCTTCCCCCCGTGTAATACAACACATGACCAGATATCAGTCCACCATCTCCCCTCCGTGCAACACAACACTCAACAGTTATCAGTCCACCATCTCCCCTCCGTGCAATACAACGCTCACCAGTTATCAGTCCACCATCTCCCCTCCGTGCAATACAACACTCACCAGTTATCAGTCCACCATCTACCCTCCGTGCAATAGAACACTCACCAGTTATCAGTCCAACATCTTCCCTCCGTGGAATACAACACTCACCAGTTATCAGACCACCATCTCCCCTATGTGGAATACAACACTCACCAGGTATCAGTCCACCATCTCCACTCCATGCAATACAACACTCACAAGTTATCAGTCTACCATCTCCCCTCCATGCAATACAACACTCACCAGTTATCAGTCCACAATCGTCCCTCCGTGCAATACAACACTCACCAATTATCAGTCCACCATCTCCCCTCCATGCAATACAACACTCAGCAGTTATCAGTCCACCATCTTCCCTCCGTGCAATACAACACTCAACAGTTATCAGCCTACCGTCCTCCCTTCCATGCAATAGAACACTCACTAGTTATCAGTCCACCATCCTCCCTCCGTGCAATACAACACTCACCAGTTATCAGTCCACCATCTTCCCCCCGTGGAATACAACACTGACCAGATATCAGTCCACCATCTCCCCTCCGTGCAATACAACACTCAACAGTTATCAGTCCACAATCTCCCCTCCGTGCAATACAACACTCAACAGTTATCAGTCCACCATCTCCCCTCCGTGCAATAGAACACTCACCAGTTATCAGTCCAACATCTTCCCTCCTTGGAATACAACACTCACCAGTTATCAGACCACCATCTCCCCTACGTGCAATACAACACTCACCAGGTATCAGTCCACCATCTCCACTCCATGCAATACAACACTCACTAGTTATCAGTCTACCATCTCCCCTCCGTGCAATACATCACTCACCAGTTATCAGTCCACAATCGTCCCTCCGTGCAATACAACACTCACCAATTATCAGTCCACCAACTCCCCTCCATGCAATACAACACTCACCAGTTATCAGTCCACCATCTTCCCTCCGTGCAATACAACACTCACCAGTTATCAGCCTACCGTCCTTCCCTCCGTGCAATACAACACACACCAGTTATCAGTCCACCATCTCCCCTCCGTGCAATACATCACTCACCAGTTATCCATCCACCATCTCCATCCGTGCAATACAAAACTCACCAGTTATCAGCCCACCATCTCCCCTCCGTGTAATACAAGACTCACCAGTTATCAGTCTACCATCTCCCCTCCGTGCAAAACAACACTCACCAGTTATCAGTCCACCATTTCCCCTCCGTGCAATACAACACTCAGCAGTTATCAGCCCACCATCTTCCCTCCATGCAATAGAACACTCACCAGTTATCAGTCCACCATCCTCCCTCCGTACAATACAACAATCACCAGTTATCAGTCCACCATCTTCCCCCCGTGTAATACAACACTGACCAGATATCAGTCCACCATCTCCCCTCCGTGCAATACAACACTCAACAGTTATCAGTCCACCATCTCCCCTCTGTGCAATACAACGCTCACCAGTTATCAGTCCACCATCTTCCCTCCGTGCAATACAACACTCACCAGTTATCAGTCCACCATCTCCCCTTCGTGCAATAGAACACTCACCAGTTATCAGTCCAACATCTTCCCTCCGTGGAATACAACACTCACCAGTTATCAGACCACCATCTCCCCTATGTGGAATACAACACTCACCAGGTATCAGTCCACCATCTCCACTCCATGCAATACAACACTCACAAGTTATCAGTCTACCATCTCCCCTCCATGCAATACAACACTCACCAGTTATCAGTCCACAATCGTCCCTCCGTGCAATACAACACTCACCAATTATCAGTCCACCATCTCCCCTCCATGCAATACAACACTCAGCAGTTATCAGTCCACCATCTTCCCTCCGTGCAATACAACACTCAACAGTTATCAGCCTACCGTCCTCCCTTCCATGCAATAGAACACTCACTAGTTATCAGTCCACCATCCTCCCTTCGTGCAATACAACACTCACCAGTTATCAGTCCACCATCTTCCCCCCGTGGAATACAACACTGACCAGATATCAGTCCACCATCTCCCCTCCGTGCAATACAACACTCAACAGTTATCAGTCCACCATCTCCCCTCCGTGCAATACAACACTCAACAGTTATCAGTCCACCATCTCCCCTCCGTGCAATACAACACTCACCAGTTATCAGTCCACCATCTCCCCTCCGTGCAATAGAACACTCACCAGTTATCAGTCCAACATCTTCCCTCCGTGGAATAAAACACTCACCAGTTATCAGACCACCATCTCCCCTACGTGCAATACAACACTCACCAGGTATCAGTCCACCATCTCCACTCCATGCAATACAACACTCACCAGTTATCAGTCCACAATCGTCCCTCCGTGCAATACAACACTCACCAGTAATCAGTCCACCATCTCTCCTCCGTGCAATGCAACACCCACCAGTTATCAGCCTACCGTCCTTCCCTCCGTGCAATACAACACACACCAGTTATCAGTCCAGCATCTCCCCTCCGTGCAATACATCTCTCACCAGTTATCCATCCACCATCTCCATCCGTGCAATACAAAACTCACCAGTTATCAGCCCACCATCTCCCCTCCGTGTAATACAAGACTCACCAATTATCAGTCCACCATCTCCCCTCCATGCAATACAACACTCACCAGTTATCAGTCCACCATCTTCCCTCCGTGCAATACAACACTCAACAGTTATCAGCCTACCGTCCTCCCTTCCATGCAATAGAACACTCACCAGTTTTCAGTCCACCGTCCTCCCTCCGTGCAATACAACACTCACCAGTTATCAGTCCACCATCTTCCCCCCGTGGAATACAACACAGACCAGATATCAGTCCACCATCTCCCCTCCGTGCAATACAACACTCAACAGTGATCAGTCCACCATCTCCCCTCCGTGCAATACAACACTCACCAGTTATCAGTCCACCATTTCCCTCCGTGCAATACAACACTCACCAGTTATCAGTCCACCATCTCCCCTCCGTGCAATAGAACACTCACCAGTTATCAGTCCAACATCTTCCCTCCGTGGAATACAACACTCACCAGTTATCAGACCACCATCTCCCCTACGTGCAATACAACACTCACCAGGTATCAGTCCACCATCTCCACTCCATGCAATACAACACTCACTAGTTATCAGTCTACCATCTCCCCTCCGTGCAATACAAAACTCACCAGTTATCAGTCCACAATCGTCCCTCCGTGCAATACAACACTCACCAATTATCAGTCTACCATCTCCCCACCATGCAATACAACACTCACCAGTTATCAGTCCACCATCTTCCCTCCGTGCAATACAACACTCACCAGTTATCAGCCTACCGTCCTTCCCTCCGTGCAATACAACACACACCAGTTATCAGTCCACCATCTCCCCTCCGTGCAATACATCACTCACCAGTTATCCATCCACCATCTCCATCCGTGCAATACAAAACTCACCAGTTATCTGCCCACCATCTCCCCTCCGTGTAATACAAGACTCACCAGTTATCAGTCTACCATCTCCACTCTGTGCAATACAACTCGCACCAGTTATCTGTCTACCATCTCCCCTCTGAGCAATAAAACACTCACCAGTTATCAGTCCACCATCTCCCCTCCGTGCAATACAACACTCACCAATTATCAGCCCACCATATCCCATCCGTGGAATAAAACACTCACCAATTATCAGCCCACCATCTTCCCTCCATGCAATACAAAACTCACCAGTTATCAGCCTACCCTCCTTCCCTCCATGTAATACCACACTCACCAGTTATCAGTCTACCATCTCCCCTCCGTGCAAAACAACACTCACCTGTTATCAGTCCACCATTTTCCCTCCGTGCAATACAACACTCACCAGTTATCAGTCCACCATCTCCCCTCCGTGCAATACAACACTCACCAGTTATCAGTCCACAATCTCCCTCCGTGCGATACAACACTCACCAGTTATCTGCCCACCATGGCGCCTCCGTGGAATACAACTCTCACCAGTTATCAGCCTACCGTCCTTCCCTCCATGCAATACCACACTCACCAGTTACCAGACCACCATCTCACCTCCGTGCAATACAACTCTCACCAGTTATCAGTCCACCATCTTCCCTCCGTGCAATACAACACTCACCAGTTATCAGCCTACCGTCCTCCCTTCCATGGAATACAACACTCACCAGTTATCAGTCCACCATCTTCCTCCGTGCAATACAACACTCACCAATTATCAGCCCACCATTTTCCCTCCGTGCAATACAACACTCACCAGTTATCAGCCTACCGTCCTCCCTTCCATGGAATACAACACTCACCAGTTATCGGTCCACCATCTCCGTCCGTGCAATACAACACTCACCAGTTATCAGTCCACCATCTTCACTCAGTGCAATACAACACTCACCAATTATCCGTCCACCATCTCCCTACGTGCAATACAACACTCACCAGTTATCAGTCCACCATCTCCCCTCCGTGCAATACAACACTCACCAGTTATTAGTCCACCATCTCCCCTCCGTGCAATACAACACTCACCAGTTATCAGTCCACAATCTCCCTCCGTGCAATACAACACTCACCAGTTATTGGCCCACCATCTTGCCTCCGTGGTATACAACTCTCACCAGTTATCAGCCTACCGTCCTTCACTCCGTGCAATACAACATTCACCAGTTATCAGTCCACCATCTCCCCTCCGTGCAATACAGCACTCACCAGTTATCAGTCCACCATCTCCCCTCCGTGCAATACAACACTCACCAATTATCAGCCCACCATATACCATTCGTGGAATACAACACTCACCAATTATCAGCCGACCATCTTCCCTCCATGCAATACAAAACTCACCAGTTATCAGCCTCCCCTCCTTCCCTCCATGCAATACCACACTCACCAGTTACCAGACCACCATCTCACCTCCGTGCAATACAACACTCACCAGTTATCAGTCCAACATTTTCCCTCCGTGCAATACAACACTCACCAGTTATCAGTCCACCATCTCCACTCCGTGCAATACAACACTCACCAGTTATCAGTCCACCATCTCCCCTCCGTGCAATAGAACACTCACCAGTTATCAGTCCAACATCTTCCCTCCGTGGAATACAACACTCACCAGTTATCAGACCACCATCTCCCCAACGTGCAATACAACACTCACCAGGTATCAGTCCACCATCTCCACTCCATGCAATACAACACTCACTAGTTATCAGTCTACCATCTCCCCTCCGTGCAATACAACACTCACCAGTTATCAGTCCACAATCGTCCCTCCGTGCAATACAACACTCACCAATTATCAGTCCACCATCTCCCCTCCATGCAATACAACACTCACCAGTTGTCCGACCACCATCTTCCCTCCGTGCAATACAACACTCACCAGTTATCAGCCTACCGTCCTTCCCTCCGTGCAATACAACACACACCAGTTATCAGTCCACCATCTCCCCTCTGTGCAATACATCACTCACCAGTTATCCATTCACCATCTCCATCCGTGCAATATAAAACTCACCAGTTATCAGCCCACCATCTCCCCTCCGTGTAATACAAGACTCACCAGTTATCAGTCTACCATCTCCACTCTGTGCAATACAACTCTCACCAGTTATCAGTCTACCATCTCCCCTCTGAGCAATAAAACTCTCACCAGTTATTGGCCAAACATCTTGCCTCCGTGGAATACAACTCTCACCAGTTATCAGCCTACCGTCCTTCCCTCCGTGCAATACAACATTCACCAGTTATCAGTCCACCATCTCCGCTTCGTGCAATACAACACTCACCAGTTATCAGCCAACCGTCCTTCCCTCCGTGCAATACATCATTCACCAGTTATCAGTCCACCATCTCCCCTCCGTGCAATACAACACTCACCAGTTATCAGTCCACCATCTCCCCTCCGTGCAATACAACACTCACCAATTATCAGCCCACCATATCCCATCCGTGGAATACAACACTCACCAATTATCAGCCCAGCATCTTCCCTCCATGCAATACAAAACTCACCAGTTATCAGCCTACCCTCCTTCCCTCCATGTAATACCACACTCAACAGTTATCAGTCTACCATCTCCCCTCCGTGCAAAACAACACACACCAGTTATCAGTACACCATTTTCCCTCCGTGCAATACAACACTCACCAGTTATCAGTCCACCATCTCCCCTCCGTGCAATACAGCACTCACCAGTTATCAGTCCACAATCTCCCTCCATGCGATACAACACTCACCAGTTATCTGCCCACCATCTCGCCTCCGTGGAATACAACTCTCACCAGTTATCTGCCTACCATCCTTCCCTCTATGCAATACCACACTCACCAGTTACCAGACCACCATCTCACCTCCGTGCAATACAAATCTCACCAGTTATCAGTCCACCATCTTCCCTCCGTGCAATACAACACTCACCAGTTATCAGTCCAGCATCTCCCTCCGTGCAATACAACACTCACCAATAATCAGTCCACCATCCCCCCTCCATGCAATACAACACTCACTAGTTATCAGTCCACCATCTTCCCTCCGTGCAATACAACACTCACCAGTTATCAGCCTACCGTCCTCCCTTCCATGGAATACAACACTCACCAGTTATCAGTCCACCATCTTCCTCCGTGCAATACAACACTCACCAATTATCAGCCCACCATTTTCCCTCCGTGCAATACAACACTCACCAGTTATCGGTCCACCATCTCCGTCCGTGCAATACAACACTCACCAGTTATCATCCTACCGTCCTCCCCTCCGTGCAATACAACACTCACCAGTTATCAGTCCACCATCTTCACTCAGTGCAATACAACACTCACCAATTATCCGTCCACCATCTCCCTACGTGCAATACAACACTCACCAGTTATCAGTCCACCATCTCTCCTCCGTGCAATACAACACTCACCAGTTATCAGTCCACCATCTCCCCTCCGTGCAATACAACACTCACCAGTTATCAGTCCACAATCTTCCTCCGTGCAATACAACACTCACCAGTTATTGGCCCACCATCTTGCCTCCGTGGAATACAACTCTCACCAGTTATCAGCCTACCGTCCTTCCCTCCGTGCAATACAACATTCACCAGTTATCAGTCCACCATCTCCCCTCCGTGCAATACAACACTCACCAATTATCAGCCCACCATATCCCATCCGTGGAATGCAACACTCACCAATTATCAGCCCACCATCTTCCCTCCATGCAATACAAAACTCACCAGTTATCAGCCTAACCTCCTTCCCTCCATGTAATACCACACTCACCAGTTATCAGTCTACCATCTCCCCTCCGTGCAAAACAACACTCACCAGTTATCAGTCCACCATTTTCCCTCCGTGCAATACAACACTCACCAGTTATCAGTCCACCATCTCCCCTCCGTGCAATACAACACTCATCAGTTATCAGTCCACAATCTCCCTCCGTGCGATACAACACTCACCAGTTATCTGCCCACCATCTCGCCTCCGTGGAATACAACTCTCACCAGTTATCAGCCTACCGTCCTTCCCTCCATGCAATACCACACTCACCAGTTACCAGACCACCATCTCACCTCCGTGCAATAAAACTCTCACCAGTTATCAGCCCATCATCTCCTCACCGTGCAATACAACATTCACCAGTTATCAGTCCACCATTTCCCCTCCGTGCAATACAACACTCACCAGTTATCAGTCCACCATCTCCCCTCCGTGCAATACAACACTCATCAGTTATCAGTCCACAATCTCCCTCCGTGCGATACAACACTCACCAGTTATCTGCCCACCATCTCGCCTCCGTGGAATACAACTCTCACCAGTTATCAGCCTACCGTCCTCCCTTCCATGCAATACAACACTCACCAGTTATCAGTCCACGATCTCCCTCCGTGCAATACAACACTCACCAGTTATCAGTCCACCATCTCCCCTCCGTGCAATACAGCACTCACCAGTTATCAGTCCACAATCTCCCTCCATGCGATACAACACTCACCAGTTATCTGCCCACCATCTCGCCTCCGTGGAATACAACTCTCACCAGTTATCTGCCTACCATCCTTCCCTCTATGCAATACCACACTCACCAGTTACCAGACCACCATCTCACCTCCGTGCAATACAAATCTCACCAGTTATCAGTCCACCATCTTCCCTCCGTGCAATACAACACTCACCAGTTATCAGTCCAGCATCTCCCTCCGTGCAATACAACACTCACCAATTATCAGTCCACCATCCCCCCTCCATGCAATACAACACTCACTAGTTATCAGTCCACCATCTTCCCTCCGTGCAATACAACACTCACCAGTTATCAGCCTACCGTCCTCCCTTCCATGGAATACAACACTCACCAGTTATCAGTCCACCATCTTCCTCCGTGCAATACAACACTCACCAATTATCAGCCCACCATTTTCCCTCCGTGCAATACAACACTCACCAGTTATCGGTCCACCATCTCCGTCCGTGCAATACAACACTCACCAGTTATCATCCTACTGTCCTCCCCTCCGTGCAATGCAACACTCACCAGTTATCAGTCCACCATCTTCACTCAGTGCAATACAACACTCACCAATTATCCGTCCACCATCTCCCTACGTGCAATACAACACTCACCAGTTATCAGTCCACCATCTCTCCTCCGTGCAATACAACACTCACCAGTTATCAGTCCACCATCTCCCCTCCGTGCAATACAACACTCACCAGTTATCAGTCCACAATCTTCCTCCGTGCAGTACAACACTCACCAGTTATTGGCCCACCATCTTGCCTCCGTGGAATACAACTCTCACCAGTTATCAGCCTACCGTCCTTCCCTCCGTGCAATACAACATTCACCAGTTATCAGTCCACCATCTCCCCTCCGTGCAATACAACACTCACCAATTATCAGCCCACCATATCCCATCCGTGGAATGCAACACTCACCAATTATCAGCCCACCATCTTCCCTCCATGGAATACAAAACTCACCAGTTATCAGCCTAACCTCCTTCCCTCCATGTAATACCACACTCACCAGTTATCAGTCTACCATCTCCCCTCCGTGCAAAACAACACTCACCAGTTATCAGTCCACCATTTTCCCTCCGTGCAATACAACACTCACCAGTTATCAGTCCACCATCTCCCCTCCGTGCAATACAACACTCATCAGTTATCAGTCCACAATCTCCCTCCGTGCGATACAACACTCACCAGTTATCTGCCCACCATATCGCCTCCGTGGAATACAACTCTCACCAGTTATCAGCCTACCGTCCTTCCCTCCATGCAATACCACACTCACCAGTTACCAGACCACCATCTCACCTCCGTGCAATAAAACTCTCACCAGTTATCAGCCCATCATCTCCTCACCGTGCAATACAACATTCACCAGTTATCAGTCCACCATTTCCCCTCCGTGCAATACAACACTCACCAGTTATCAGTCCACCATCTCCCCTCCGTGCAATACAACACTCATCAGTTATCAGTCCACAATCTCCCTCCGTGCGATACAACACTCACCAGTTATCTGCCCACCATCTCGCCTCCGTGGAATACAACTCTCAACAGTTATCAGCCTACCGTCCTTCCCTCCGTGCAATACAACATTCACCAGTTATCAGTCCAACATCTCCCCTCCGTGCAATACAACACTCACCAGTTATCAGTCCACCATCTCCCCTCCGTGCAATACAACACTCACCAGTTATCAGTCCACAATCTTCCTCCGTGCAATACAACACTCACCAGTTATTGGCCCACCATCTTGCCTCCGTGGAATACAACTCTCACCAGTTATCAGCCTACCGTCCTTCCCTCCGTGCAATACAACATTCAGCAGTTATCATTCCACCATCTCCCCTCCGTGCAATACAACACTCACCAATTATCAGCCCACCATATCCCATCCGTGGAATGCAACACTCACCAATTATCAGCCCACCATCTTCCCTCCATGCAATACAAAACTCACCAGTTATCAGCCTAACCTCCTTCCCTCCATGTAATACCACACTCACCAGTTATCAGTCTACCATCTCCCCTCCGTGCAAAACAACACTCGCCAGTTATCAGTCCACCATTTTCCCTCTGTGCAATACAACACTCACCAGTTATCAGTCCACCATCTCCCCTCCGTGCAATACAACACTCATCAGGTATCAGTCCACAATCTCCCTCCGTGCGATACAACACTCACCAGTTATCTGCCCACCATCTCGCCTCCGTGGAATACAACTCTCACCAGTTATCAGCCTACCGTCCTTCCCTCCATGCAATACCACACTCACCAGTTACCAGACCACCATCTCACCTCCGTGCAATACAACTCTCACCAGTTATCAGCCCACCATCTCCTCACCGTGCAATACAACATTCACCAGTTATCAGTCCACCATTTCCCCTCCGTGCAATACAACACTCACCAGTTATCAGTCCACCATCTCCCCTCCGTGCAATACAACACTCATCAGTTAACAGTCCACAATCTCCCTCCGTGCGATACAACACTCACCAGTTATCTGCCCACCATCTCGCCTCCGTGGAATACAACTCTCACCAGTTATCAGCCTACCGTCCTTCCCTCCGTGCAATACAACATTCACCAGTTATCAGTCCACCATCTCCCCTCCGTGCAATACAACACTCACCAATTATCAGCCCACCATATCCCATCCGTGGAATGCAACACTCACCAATTATCAGCCCACCATCTTCCCTCCATGCAATACAAAACTCACCAGTTATCAGCCTAACCTCCTTCCCTCCATGTAATACCACACTCACCAGTTATCAGTCCACCATTTTCCCTCCGTGCAATACAACACTCACCAGTTATCAGTCCACCATCTCCCCTCCGTGCAATACAACACTCATCAGTTATCAGTCCACAATCGCCCTCCGTGCGATACAACACAAACCAGTTATCTGCCCACCATCTCGCCTCCGTGGAATACAACTCTCACCAGTTATCAGCCTACCGTCCTTCCCTCCATGCAATACCACACTCACCAGTTACCAGACCACCATCTCACCTCCGTGCAATACAACTCTCACCAGTTATCAGTCCACCATCTCCTCACCGTGCAATACAACATTCACCAGTTATCAGTCCACCATTTCCCCTCCGTGCAATACAACACTCAGCAGTTATCAGCCCACCATCTTCCCTCCATGCAATAGAACACTCACCAGTTATCAGTCCACCATCTTCCCCCCGTGGAATAAAACACTGACCAGATATCAGTCCACCATCTCCCCTCCGTGCAATACAACACTCAACAGTTATCAGTCCACCATCTTCCCTCCGTGCAATACAACACTCACCAGTTATCAGTCCACCATCTCCCCTCCGTGCAATACAACACTCACCAGTTATCAGTCCACCATCTCCCCTCTGTGCAATAGAACACTCACCAGTTATTAGTCCAACATCTTCCCTCCGTGGAATACAACACTCACCAATTATCAGACCACCATCTCCCCTACGTGCAATACAACACTCACCAGGTATCAGTCCACCATCTCCACTCCATGCAATACAACACTCACTAGTTATCAGTCTACCATCTCCCCTCCGTGCAATACAACACTCACCAGTTATCAGTCCACAATCGTCCCTCCGTGCAATACAACACACACCAATTATCAGTCCACCATCTCCCCTCCATGCAATACAACACTCACCAGTTATCAGTCCACCATCTTCCCTCCGTGCAATACAACACTCAACAGTTATCAGCCTACCGTCCTCCCTTCCATGCAATACAACACTCACCAGTTATCAGTCCACCATCTCCCTCCGTGCAATACAACACTCAACAATTATCAGTCCACCATTTTCCCTCCGTGCAATACAACACTCACCAGTTATCAGTCCACCATCTCCATCCGTGCAATAGAACACTCACCAGTTATCATCCTACCGTCCTCCCCTCCCTGCAATACAACACTCACCAGTTATCAGTCCACCATCTTCACTCCGTGCAATACAACTCTCAGCAGTTTACAGCCCACCATATCCGATCCGTGCAATAGAACACTCAGCAGTTATCAGTCCACAATCTCCCTCCGTGCAATACAACAGTCACCAGTTATCTGCCCAACATCTCGCCTCCGTGGAATACAACTCTCACCAGTTATCAGCCTACCGTCCTTCCCTCCGTGCAATAAAACACTCACCAGTTATCAGTCCACCATCTCCCCTCCGTGCAATACAACACTCACCAATTATCAGCCCACCATATCCCATCCGTGGAATACAACGCTCACCAATTATCAGCCCACCATCTTCTCTCCATGCAATACAACACTCACTAGTTATCAGTCCACCATCTCCCCTCCGTGGAATACAACACTCAACAGTTATCAGCCTTCCGTCCTTCCCTCCGTGCAATAAAACACTCACCAGTTATCAGTTCACCATCTCCCCTCCGTGCAATACAACACTCACCAATTATCAGCCCACCATATCCCATCCGTGGAATACAACACTCACCAATTATCAGCCCACCATCTTCTCTCCATGCAATACAACACTCACTAGTTATCAGTCCACCATCTCCCCTCCGTGCAATACAAAACTCACCAGTTATCAGGCTACCCTCCTTCCCACCATGTAATACAACACTCACCAGTTATCAGTCCACGATCTTCCCTCCGTGGAATACAACACTCACCAGTTACCAGACCACCATCTCCCCTCCGTGCAATACAACACTCACCAGTTATCAGTCCAGCATCTCCCTCCGTGCAATACAACACTCACCAATTATCAGTCCACCATCTCCCCTCCATGCAATACAACACTCACTAGTTATCAGTCCACCATCTTCCCTCCGTGCAATACAACACTCACTAGTTATCAGCCTACCGTACTCCCTTCCATGGAATACAACACTCACCAGTTATCAGTCCACCATCTTCCTCCGTGCAATACAACACTCACCAATTATCAGCCCACCATTTTCCCTCCGTGCAATACAACACTCACCAGTTATCTGTCCACCATCTCCGTCCGTGCAATACAACACTCACCAGTTATCATCCTACCGTCCTCCCCTCCGTGCAATACAACACTCACCAGTTATCAGTCCACCATCTTCACTCAGTGCAATACAACACTCACCAGTTATCAGACCACCTTATCCACTCCGTGCAATACAACACTCACCAGTTATCTGCCCACCATCTCGCCTCCGTGGAATACAACTCTCACCAGTTATCAGCCTACCGTCCTTCCCTCCATGCAATACCACACTCTCCAGTTACCAGACCACCATCTCACCTCCGTGCAATACAACTCTCACCAGTTATCAGCCCACCATCTCCTCACCGTGCAATACAACATTCACCAGTTATCAGTCCACCATTTCCCCTCCGTGCAATACAACACTCAGCAGTTATCAGCCCACCATCTTCCCTCCATGCAATAGAACACTCACCAGTTATCAGTCCACCATCTTCCCCCCGTGGAATACAACACTGACCAGATATCAGTCCACCATCTCCCCTCCGTGCAATACAACACTCAACAGTTATCAGTCCACCATCTCCCCTCCGTGCAATACAACACTCACCAGTTATCAGTCCACCATCTCCCCTCCGTGCAATACAACACTCACCAGTTATCAGTCCACCATCTCCCCTCCGTGCAATAGAACACTCACCAGTTATCAGTCCAACATCTTCCCTCCGTGGAATACAACACTCACCAATTATCAGACCACCATCTCCCCTACGTGCATTACAACACTCACCAGGTATCAGTCCACCATCTCCACTCCATGCAATACAACACTCACTAGTTATCAGTCTACCATCTCCCCTCCGTGCAATACAACACTCACCAGTTATCAGTCCACAATCGTCCCTCCGTGCAATACAACACTCACCAATTATCAGTCCACCATCTCCCCTCCATGCAATACAACACTCACCAGTTATCAGTCAACCATCTTCCCTCCGTGCAATACAACACTCAACAGTTATCAGCCTACCGTCCTCCCTTCCATGCAATACAACACTCACCAGTTATCAGTCCACCATCTCCCTCCGTGCAATACAACACTCAACAATTATCAGTCCACCATTTTCCCTCCGTGCAATACAACACTCACCAGTTATCAGTCCACCATCTCCATCCGTGCAATACAACACTCACCAGTTATCATCCTACCGTCCTCCCCGCCGTACAATACAACACTCACCAGTTATCAGTCCACCATCTTCACTCCGTGCAATACAACTCTCAGCAGTTTACAGCCCACCATATCCGATCCGTGCAATAGAACACTCACCAGTTATCCGTCCACCATCTCCCTCCGTGCAATACAACACTCAGCAGTTATCAGTCCACAATCTCCCTCCGTGCAATACAACACTCACCAGTTATCTGCCCACCATCTCGCCTCCGTGGAATACAACTCTCACCAGTTATCAGCCTACCGTCCTTCCCTCCGTGCAATAAAACACTCACCAGTTATCAGTCCACTATCTCCCCTCCGTGCAATACAACACTCACCAATTATCAGCCCACCATATCCCTTCCGTGGAATACAACACTCACCAATTATCAGCCCACCATCTTCCCTCCATGCAATACAACACTCACCAGTTATCAGTCTACCGTCCTTCCCTCCGTGCAATACAACACTCACCAGTTGCCAGAACACCATCTCCCCTCCGTGCAATACAACACTCACCAGTTATCAGACTACCATCTCCCCTCCGTGCAAAACAACACTGACCAGTTATCAGTCCACCATCTTCCCTCCGTGCAATACAACACTCACAAGTTATCAGTCCACCATCTCCCCTCCGTGGAATACAACACTCACCAGTTATCAGCCTTCCGTCCTTCCCTCCGTGCAATACAACACTCACCAGTTATCAGCCTACCCTCCTTCCCACCATGTAATACAACACTCACCAGTTATCAGTCCACCATCTTCCCTCCGTGGAATACAACACTCACCAGTTACCAGTCCACCATCTTCCCTCCGTGCAATACAACACTCACAAGTTATCAGTCCACCATCTCCCCTCCGTGGAATACAACACTCACCAGTTATCAGCCTTCCGTCCTTCCCTCCGTGCAATACAACACTCACCAGTTATCAGCCTACCCTCCTTCCCACCATGTAATACAACACTCACCAGTTATCAGTCCACCATCTTCCCTCCGTGGAATACAACACTCACCAGTTACCAGACCACCATCTCCCCTCCGTGCAATACAACACTCACCAGTTATCAGTCCACTATCTCCCCTCCATGCAATGCAACACTCAACAGTTATCAGTCTACCGTCCTTCCCTCCGTGCAATGCAACACTCACCAGTTGCCAGACAACCATCTCCCCTCCGTGCAATACAACACTCACCAGTTATCAGTCCACCATGTTCCCTCCGTGGAATACAACACTCACCAGTTATCAGACCACCATCTCCCCTTCGTACCATACAACACTCACCAGTTATCAGACCACCATCTCCCCTTCGTACAATACAACACTCACCAGTTATCAGACCACCATCTCCCCTCCGTGGAATACAACACTCACCAGCTATCAGACCACCATCTCCCCTCTATGGAATACAACACTCACCAGTTATCAGTCCACCATCTTCCCTCCGTGGAATACAACACTCACCAGTTATCAGACCACCATCTCCCCTTCGTACAATACTACACTCACCAGTTATCAGACCACCATATCCACTCCGTGCAATACAACACTCACCAGTTATCAGCCTACTGTCCTTCCCTCCGTGCAATACAACACACACCAGTTATCAGTCCACAATCTCCCCTCCGTGTAATACAAGACTCAACAGTTATCAGTCTACCATCTCCACTCTGTGCAATACAACTCTCACCAGTTATCAGTCTACCATCTCCACTCTGAGCAATAAAACTCTCACCAGTTATTGGCCAAACATCTTGCCTCCGTGGAATACAACTCTCACCAGTTATCAGCCTACCGTCCTTCCCTCCGTGCAATACAACATTCACCAGTTATCAGTCCACCATCTCCGCTCCGTGCAATACAACACTCACCAGTTATCAGCCAACCGTCCTTCCCTCCATGCAATACAACATTCACCAGTTATCAGTCCACCATCTCCCCTCCGTGCAATACAACACTCACCAGTTATCAGTCCACCATCTCCCCTCCGTGCAATACAACACTCACCAATTATCAGCCCACCATATCCCATCCGTGGAATACAACACTCACCAATTATCAGCCCACCATCTCCCCTCCGTGCAAAACAACTCTCACCAGTTATCAGTCCACCATTTTCCCTCCGTGCAATACAACACTCACCAGTTATCAGTCCACCATCTCCCCTCCGTGCAATACAACACTCACCAGTTATCAGTCCACAATCTCCCTCCGTGCGATACAACACTCACCAGGTATCTGCCCACCATCTCGCCTCCGTGGAATACAACTCTCACCAGTTATCAGCCTACCGTCCTTCCCTCCATGCAATACCACACTCACCAGTTACCAGACCACCATCTCACCTCTGTGCAATACAACTCTCACCAGTTATCAGTCCACAATCTTCCCTCCGTGCAATACAACACTCACCAGTTATCAGTCCAGCATCTCCCTCCGTGCAATACAACACTCACCAATTATCAGTCCACCATCTCCCCTCCATGCAATACAACACTCACTAGTTATCAGTCCACCATCTTCCCTCCGTGCAATACAACACTCACCAGTTATCAGCCTACCGTCCTCCCTTCCATGGAATACAACACTCACCAGTTATCAGTCCACCATCTTCCTCCGTGCAATACAACACTCACTAGTTATCAGTCCACCATCTTCCCTCCGTGCAATACAACACTCACCAGTTATCAGCCTACCGTCCTCCCTTCCATGGAATACAACACTCACCAGTTATCAGTCCACCATCTTCCTCCGTGCAATACAACACTCACCAATTATCAGCCCACCATTTTCCCTCCGTGCAATACAACACTCACCAGTTATCGGTCCACCATCTCCGTCCGTGCAATACAACACTCACCAGTTATCATCCTACCATCCTCCCCTCCGTGCAATACAACACTCACCAGTTATCAGTCCACCATCTTCACTCAGTGCAATACAACACTCACCAATTATCCGTCCACCATCTCCCTACGTGCAATACAACACTCACCAGTTATCAGTCCACCATCTCCCCTCCGTGCAATACAACATTCACCAGTTATCAGTCCACCTTCTCCCCTCCGGGCAATACAACACTCACCAGTTATCGGTCCACAATCTCCGTCCGTGCAATACAACACTCACCAGTTATCATCCTACCGTCCTCCCCTCCGTGCAATACAACACTCACCAATTATCCGTCCACCATCTCCCTACGTGCAATACAACACTCACCAGTTATGAGTCCACCATCTCCCCTCCGTGCAATACAACACTCACCAGTTATCAGTCCACCATCTCCCCTCCGTGCAATACAACACTCACCAGTTATCAGTCCACAATCTCCCTCCGTGCAATAGAACACTCACCAGTTATTGGCCCACCATCTTGCCTCCGTGGAATACAACTCTCACCAGTTATCAGCCTACCGTCCTTCCCTCCGTGCAATACAACATTCACCAGTTATCAGTCCACCATCTCCCCTCCGTGCAATACAACACTCACCAGTTATCAGTCCACCATCTCCCCTCCGTGCAATACAACACACACCAATTATAAGCCCACCATATCCCATTCGTGGAATACAACACTCACCAATTATCAGCCCACCATTTTCCCTCCATGCAATACAAAACTCACCTGTTATCAGCCTCCCCTCCTTCCCTCCATGTAATACAACACTCACCAGTTATCAGTCTACCATCTGCCCTCCGTGCAAAACAACACTCACCAGTTATCAGTCCACCATTTTCCCTCCGTGCAATACAACACTCACCAGATATCAGTCCACCATCTCCCCTCCGTGCAATACAACACTCACCAGTTATCAGTCCACAATCTCCCTCCGTGCGATACAACACTCACCAGTTATCTGCCTACCATCTCGCCTCCGTGGAATACAACTCTCACCAGTTATCAGCCTACCGTCCTTCCCTCCATGTAATACCACACTCACCAGTTACCAGACCACCATCTCACCTCCGTGCAATACAACTCTCACTAGTTATCAGCCCACCATCTGCTCACCGTGTAATACAACATTCACCAGTTATCAGTCCACCATTTCCCCTCCGTGGAATACAACACTCACCAGTTATCAGACCACCATCTCCCCTCCGTGCAATACAATACTCACCAGGTATCAGTCCACCATCTCCACTCCATGCAATACAACACTCGCTAGTTATCAGTCTACCATCTCCCCTCCGTGCAATACAACTCTCACCAGTTATCAGTCCACAATCGTCCCTCCGTGCAATACAACACTCACCAGTTATCAGTCCACCATCTCCCCTCCATGCAATACAACACTCACCAGTTATCAGTCCACCGTCTTCCCTCCGTGCAATACAACACTCAACAGTTATCAGCCTACCGTCCTCCCTTCCATGGAATACAACACTCACCAGCTATCCGTCCACCATCTCCCTCCGTGCAATACAACACTCACCTGTTATCAGTCCACCATCTCGCTCCGTGCAATACAACACTCACCAGTTATCAGTCCACCATCTCCCCTCCGTGCAGTACAACACTCACCAGTTATCAGTCCAACATCTTCCCTCCGTGGAATACAACACTAACCAGTTATCAGTCCACCATCTCCTTCCGTGCAATACAACAGTCACCAGTTGTCAGTCTACCATCTCCCCTCTGTGCAATACAACTCTCACCAGTTATCAGTCCACCATCTCCGTCCGTGCAATACAACACTCACCAGTTATCAGTCCACCATCTTCACTCCGTGCAATACAACTCTCAGCAGTTTACAGCCCACCATATCCGATCCGTGCAATAGAACACTCACCAGTTATCCGTCCACCATCTCCCTCCGTGCAATACAACACTCACCAGTTACCAGTTATCAGTCCACCATCACCCCTCCGTGCAATACAACACTCACCAATTATCAGCCCACCATATCCCATCCGTGGAATACAACACTCACCAATTATCAGCCCACCATCTTCCCTCCATGCAATACAACACTCACCAGTTATCAGTCTACCGTCCTTCCCTCCGTGCAATACAACACTCACCAGTTGCCAGACCACCATCTCCCCTCCGTGCAATACAACACTCACCAGTTATCAGCCTACCCTCCTTCCCTCCATGTAATACAACACTCACCAGTTATCAGTCTACCATCTCCCCTCCGTGCAAAACAACACTGACCAGTTATCAGTCCACCATCTTCCCTCCGTGCAATACAACACTCACCAGTTATCAGTCCACCATCTCCCCTCCGTGGAATACAACTCTCACCAGTTATCAGCCTTCCGTCCTTCCCTCCGTGCAATACAACACTCACCAGTTATCAGCCTACCCTCCTTCCCACCATGTAATACAACACTTACCAGTTATCAGTCCACCATCTTCCCTCCGTGGAATACAACACTCACCAGTTACCAGACCACCATCTCCCCTCCGTGCAATACAACACTCACCAGTTATCAGTCCACTATCTCCCCTCCATGCAATACAACACACACCAGTTATCAGTCTACCGTCCTTCCCTCCGTGCAATACAACACACACCAGTTGCCAGACCACCATCTCCCCTCCGTGCAATACAACACTCACCAGTTATCAGTCCACCATCTTCCCTCCGTGGAATACAACACTCACCAGTTATCAGACCACCATCTCCCCTTCGTACCATACAACACTCACCAGTTATCAGTCCACCATCTCCCTCCGTGCAATACAACACTCACCAGTTATCAGACCACCATCTCCCCTCTGTGGAATACAACACTCACCAGCTATCAGACCACCATCTCCCCTCTATGGAATACAACACTCACCAGTTATCAGTCCACCATCTTCCCTCCGTGGAATACAACACTCACCAGTTATCAGACCACCATCTCCCCTTCGTACAATACTACAATCACCAGTTATCAGACCACCATATCCACTACGTGCAATACAACACTCACCAGTTATCAGCCTACCGTCCTTCCCTCCGTGCAATACAACACACACCAGTTATCAGTCCACCATCTCCCCTCCGTGCAATACATCACTCACCAGTTATCCATCCACCATCTCCATCCATGCAATACAAAACTCACCAGTTATCAGCCCACCATCTCCCCTCCGTGTAATACAAGACTCACCAGTTATCAGTCTACCATCTCCACTCTGTGCAATACAACTCTCACCAGTTATCAGTCTACCATCTCCGCTCTGTGCAATACAACTCTCACCAGTTATGAGCCCACCATATCCCCTCCGTGCAATACAACACTCACCAATTATCAGCCCACCATCTTCCCTCCATGCAACACAACACTCACCAGTTATCAGTCCACCATCTTCCCTCCGTGCAATACCACACTCACCAGTTAACAGTCCACCATCTTCCCTCCGTGGAATACAACACTCACCGGATATCAGTCCACCATCTCCCTTCCGTGCAATACAACACTAACCAGTTATCCGTCCACCATCTCCCTCCGTGCAATACAACACTCACCAGTTACCAGTTATCAGTCCACCATCTCCCGTCCGTGCAATACAACACTCACCAGTTATCTGCCCACCATCTCGCCACCGTGGAATACAACTCTCACCAGTTATCAGCCTACCATCCTTCCCTCCATGCAATACAACACTCACCAGTTATCAGTCCACCATCTTCCCTCCGTGGAATACAACACTCACCAGTTATCAGACCACCATCTCCCCTTCGTACAATACAACACTCACCAGTTATCAGTCCACCATCTTCCCTCCGTGCAATACAACACTCACTAGTTATCTGCCCACCATCTCGCCTCCGTGGAATACAACTCTCACCAGTTATCAGCCTACCGTCCTTCCCTCCGTGCAATACAACACTCACCAGTTATCAGTCCACCATCTCCCCTCCGTGCAATACATCACTCACCAGTTATCCATCCACCATCTCCATCCGTGCAATACAAAACTCACCAGTTATCAGCCCACCATCTCCCCTCCGTGTAATACAAGACTCACCAGTTATCAGTCTACCATCTCCACTCTGTGCAATACAACTCTCACCAGTTATCAGTCCACCATCTTCCCTCCATGCAACACAACACTCACCAGTTATCAGTCCACCATCTTCCCTCCGTGCAATACAACACTCACCAGTTATCAGTCCACCATCTTCCCTCCGTGGAATACAACACTCACCGGATATCAGTCCACCATCTCCCTTCCGTGCAATACAACTCTCACCAGTTATCCGTCCACCATCTCCCTCCGTGCAATACAACACTCACCAGTTACCAGTTATCAGTCCACCATCACCCGTCCGTGCAATACAACACTCACCAGTTATCAGTCCACCATCTCCCTCCGTGCAATACAACACTCACCAGTTATCAGACCACCATCTCCCCTCCGTGCAATACAACACTCACCAGTTATCAGTCCACCATCTTCCCTCCGTGCAATACAACACTCACTAGTTATCTGCCCACCATCTCGCCTCCGTGGAATACAACTCTAACCAGTTATCAGCCTACCGTCCTTCCCTCCGTGCAATACAACACTCACCAGTTACCAGACCACCATCACCCCTCCGTGCAATTCAACACTCACCGGACATCAGTCCAACATCTCCCCTCCATGCAATACAACACTCACCAGTTATCAGTCCACCATCTTCCCTCCGTGCAATACAACACTCACCAGTTATCAGCCTACCGTCCTCCCTTCCATGGAATACAACACTCACCAGTTATCAGTCCACCATCTTCCTCCGTGCAATACAACACTCACCAATTATTAGCCCACCATTTTCCCTCCGTGCAATACAACACTCACCACTTATCGGTCCAACATCTCCGTCCATGCAATACAACACTCACCAGTTATCATCCTACCGTCCTCCCCTCCGTGCAATACAACACTCACCAGTTATCAGTCCACCATCTTCACTCAGTGGAATACAACACTAACCAGTTATCAGTCCACCATCTCCTTCCGTGCAATACAACAGTCACCAGTTGTCAGTCTACCATCTCCCCTCTGTGCAATACAACTCTCACCAGTTATCAGTCCACCATCTCGCTCCGTGCAATACAACACTCACCAGTTATCAGTCCACCATCTCCCCTCCGTGCAGTACAACACTCACCAGTTATCAGTCCAACATCTTCCCTCCGTGGAATACAACACTAACCAGTTATCAGTCCACCATCTCCTTCCGTGCAATACAACAGTCACCAGTTGTCAGTCTACCATCTCCCCTCTGTGCAATACAACTCTCACCAGTTATCAGTCCACCATCTCCGTCCGTGCAATACAACACTCACCAGTTATCAGTCCACCATCTTCACTCCGTGCAATACAACTCTCAGCAGTTTACAGCCCACCATATCCGATCCGTGCAATAGAACACTCACCAGTTATCCGTCCACCATCTCCCTCCGTGCAATACAACACTCACCAGTTACCAGTTATCAGTCCACCATCACCCCTCCGTGCAATACAACACTCACCAATTATCAGCCCACCATATCCCATCCGTGGAATACAACACTCACCAATTATCAGCCCACCATCTTCCCTCCATGCAATACAACACTCACCAGTTATCAGTCTACCGTCCTTCCCTCCGTGCAATACAACACTCACCAGTTGCCAGACCACCATCTCCCCTCCGTGCAATACAACACTCACCAGTTATCAGCCTACCCTCCTTCCCTCCATGTAATACAACACTCACCAGTTATCAGTCTACCATCTCCCCTCCGTGCAAAACAACACTGACCAGTTATCAGTCCACCATCTTCCCTCCGTGCAATACAACACTCACCAGTTATCAGTCCACCATCTCCCCTCCGTGGAATACAACTCTCACCAGTTATCAGCCTTCCGTCCTTCCCTCCGTGCAATACAACACTCACCAGTTATCAGCCTACCCTCCTTCCCACCATGTAATACAACACTCACCAGTTATCAGTCCACCATCTTCCCTCCGTGGAATACAACACTCACCAGTTACCAGACCACCATCTCCCCTCCGTGCAATACAACACTCACCAGTTATCAGTCCACTATCTCCCCTCCATGCAATACAACACACACCAGTTATCAGTCTACCGTCCTTCCCTCCGTGCAATACAACACACACCAGTTGCCAGACCACCATCTCCCCTCCGTGCAATACAACACTCACCAGTTATCAGTCCACCATCTTCCCTCCGTGGAATACAACACTCACCAGTTATCAGACCACCATCTCCCCTTCGTACCATACAACACTCACCAGTTATCAGTCCACCATCTCCCTCCGTGCAATACAACACTCACCAGTTATCAGACCACCATCTCCCCTCTGTGGAATACAACACTCACCAGCTATCAGACCACCATCTCCCCTCTATGGAATACAACACTCACCAGTTATCAGTCCACCATCTTCCCTCCGTGGAATACAACACTCACCAGTTATCAGAACACCATCTCCCCTTCGTACAATACTACAATCACCAGTTATCAGACCACCATATCCACTACGTGCAAAACAACACTCACCAGTTATCAGCCTACCGTCCTTCCCTCCGTGCAATACAACACACACCAGTTATCAGTCCACCATCTCCCCTCCGTGCAATACATCACTCACCAGTTATCCATCCACCATCTCCATCCATGCAATACAAAACTCACCAGTTATCAGCCCACCATCTCCCCTCCGTGTAATACAAGACTCACCAGTTATCAGTCTACCATCTCCACTCTGTGCAATACAACTCTCACCAGTTATCAGTCTACCATCTCCGCTCTGTGCAATACAACTCTCACCAGTTATGAGCCCACCATATCCCCTCCGTGCAATACAACACTCACCAATTATCAGCCCACCATCTTCCCTCCATGCAACACAACACTCACCAGTTATCAGTCCACCATCTTCCCTCCGTGCAATACCACACTCACCAGTTATCAGTCCACCATCTTCCCTCCGTGGAATACAACACTCACCGGATATCAGTCCACCATCTCCCTTCCGTGCAATACAACACTAACCAGTTATCCGTCCACCATCTCCCTCCGTGCAATACAACACTCACCAGTTACCAGTTATCAGTCCACCATCTCCCGTCCGTGCAATACAACACTCACCAGTTATCTGCCCACCATCTCGCCACCGTGGAATACAACTCTCACCAGTTATCAGCCTACCATCCTTCCCTCCATGCAATACAACACTCACCAGTTATCAGTCCACCATCTTCCCTCCGTGGAATACAACACTCACCAGTTATCAGACCACCATCTCCCCTTCGTACAATACAACACTCACCAGTTATCAGTCCACCATCTTCCCTCCGTGCAATACAACACTCACTAGTTATCTGCCCACCATCTCGCCTCCGTGGAATACAACTCTCACCAGTTATCAGCCTACCGTCCTTCCCTCCGTGCAATACAACACTCACCAGTTATCAGTCCACCATCTCCCCTCCGTGCAATACATCACTCACCAGTTATCCATCCACCATCTCCATCCGGGCAATACAAAACTCACCAGTTATCAGCCCACCATCTCCCCTCCGTGTAATACAAGACTCACCAGTTATCAGTCTACCATCTCCACTCTGTGCAATACAACTCTCACCAGTTATCAGTCCACCATCTTCCCTCCATGCAACACAACACTCACCAGTTATCAGTCCACCATCTTCCCTCCGTGCAATACAACACTCACCAGTTATCAGTCCACCATCTTCCCTCCGTGGAATACAACACTCACCGGATATCAGTCCACCATCTCCCTTCCGTGCAATACAACTCTCACCAGTTATCCGTCCACCATCTCCCTCCGTGCAATACAACACTCACCAGTTACCAGTTATCAGTCCACCATCACCCGTCCGTGCAATACAACACTCACCAGTTATCAGTCCACCATCTCCCTCCGTGCAATACAACACTCACCAGTTATCAGACCACCATCTCTCCTCCGTGCAATACAACACTCACCAGTTATCAGTCCACCATCTTCCCTCCGTGCAATACAACACTCACTAGTTATCTGCCCACCATCTCGCCTCCGTGGAATACAACTCTAACCAGTTATCAGCCTACCGTCCTTCCCTCCGTGCAATACAACACTCACCAGTTACCAGACCACCATCACCCCTCCGTGCAATTCAACACTCACCGGACATCAGTCCAACATCTCCCCTCCATGCAATACAACACTCACCAGTTATCAGTCCACCATCTTCCCTCCGTGCAATACAACACTCACCAGTTATCAGCCTACCGTCCTCCCTTCCATGGAATACAACACTCACCAGTTATCAGTCCACCATCTTCCTCCGTGCAATACAACACTCACCAATTATTAGCCCACCATTTTCCCTCCGTGCAATACAACACTCACCACTTATCGGTCCAACATCTCCGTCCATGCAATACAACACTCACCAGTTATCATCCTACCGTCCTCCCCTCCGTGCAATACAACACTCACCAGTTATCAGTCCACCATCTTCACTCAGTGCAATACAACACTCACCAATTATCCGTCCACCATTTCCCTACGTGCAATACAACACTCACCAGTTATCAGTCCACCATCTCCCCTCCGTGCAATACAACACTCACCAGTTATCAGTCCACCATCTCCCCTCCGTGCAATACAACACTCACCAGTTATCAGTCCACAATCTCCCTCCGTGCAATACAAAACTCACCAGTTATCAGCCTACCGTCCTCCCTTCCATGGAATACAACACTCACCAGTTATCAGTCCACCATCTTCCTCCGTGCAATACAACACTCACCAATTATCAGCCCACCATTTTCCCTCCGTGCAATACAACACTCACCAGTTATCGGTCCACCATCTCCGTCCATGCAATACAACACTCACCAGTTATCAGTCCACCATCTCCCCTCCGTGCAATACAACACTCACCAATTATCAGCCCACCATATCCCATCCGTGGAATACAACACTCACCAATTATCAGCCCACCATCTTCCCTCCATGCAATACAAAACTCACCAGTTATCAGCCTAACCTCCTTCCCCCCATGTAATACCACACTCACCAGTAATCAGTCTACCATCTCCCCTCCGTGCAAAACAACACTCACCAGTTATCAGTCCACCATTTTCCCACCGTGCAATACAACACTCACCAGTTATCAGTCCACCATCTCCCCTCCGTGCAATACAACACTCACCAGTAATCAGTCTACCATCTCCCCTCCGTGCAAAACAACACTCACCAGTTATCAGTCCACCATTTTCCCACCGTGCAATACAACACTCACCAGTTATCAGTCCACCATCTCCCCTCCGTGCAATACAACACTCACCAGTTATCAGTCCACAATCTCCCTCCATGCGATACAAAACTCACCAGTTATCAGCCTAACCTCCTTCCCCCCATGTAATACCACACTCACCAGTAATCAGTCTACCATCTCCCCTCCGTGCAAAACAACACTCACCAGTTATCAGTCCACCATTTTCCCTCCATGCAATACAACACTCACCAGTTATCAGTCCACCATCTTCCCTCCGTACAATACAACACTCACCAGTTATCAGTCCACCATCTCCCCTCCGTGCAATACAACACTCACCAGTTATCAGTCGACAATCTCCCTCCGTGCAATACAACACTCACCAGTTATCTTCCCACCATCTCTCCTCCGTGGAATACAACTCTCACCAGTTATCAGACTACCGTCCTTTCCTACGTGCAATACAACACTCACCAGTTACCAGACCAACATCTCACCTCCGTGCAATACAACTCTCACCAGTTATCAGTCCACCATCTTCCCTCCGTGCAATACAACACTCACCAGTTATCAGTCCAGCATCTCCCTCCTTGCAATACAACACTCACCAATTATCAGTCCACCATCTCCCCTCCATGCAATACAACACTCTCCAGTTATCAGTCCACCATCTTCCCTCCGTGCAATACAACACTCACCAGTTATCAGCCTACCGTCCTCCCTTCCTTGGAATACAACACTCACCAGTTATCAGTCCACCATCTTCCTCCGGGCAATTCAACACTCACCAATTATCAGCCCACCATTTTCCCTCCGTGCAATACAACACTCACCACTTATCGGTCCAACATCTCCGTCCGTGCAATACAACACTCACCAGTTATCATCCTACCATCCTCCCCTCCGTGCAATACAAAACTCACCAGTTATCAGTCCACCATCTTCACTCAGTGCAATACAACACTCACCAATTATCCGTCCACCATCTCCCTACGTGCAATACAACACTCACCAGTTATCAGTCCACCATCTCCCCTCCGTGCAATACAACACTCACCAGTTATCAGTCCACCATCTCCCCTCCGTGCAATACAAAACTCACCAGTTATCAGCCCACCATCTCCCCTCCGTGTAATACAAGACTCACCAGTTATCAGTCTACCATCTCCACTCTGTGCAATACAACTCTCACCAGTTATCAGTCCACCATCTTCCCTCCATGCAACACAACACTCACCAGTTATCAGTCCACCATCTTCCCTCCGTGCAATACAACACTCACCAGTTATCGGTCCACCATCTCCGTCCGTGCAATACAACACTCACCAGTTATCATCCTACCGTCCTCCCCTCCGTGCAATACAACACTCACCTGTTATCAGCCTACCGTCCTTCCCTCCGTGCAATACATCATTCACCAGTTATCAGTCCACCATCTCCCCTCCTTGCAATACAACACTCACCAGGTATCAGTCCACCATCTCCCCTCCGTGCAATACAACACTCACCAAGTATTAGCCCACCATATCCCATCCGTGGAATACAACACTCACCAATTATCAGCCCACCATCTTCCCTCCATGCAATACAAAACTCACCAGTTATCAGCCTACCCTCCTTCCCTCCATGTAATACCACACTCACCAGTTATCAGTCTACCATCTCCCCTCCGTGCAAAACAACACTCACCAGTTATCAGTCCACCATTTTCCCTCCGTGCAATACAACACTCACCAGTTATCAGTCCACCATCTCCCCTCCGTGCAATACAACACTCACCAGTTATCAGTCCACAATCTCCCTCCGTGCGATACAACACTCACCAGTTATCTGCCCACCATCTCGCCTCCGTGGAATACAACTCTCACCAGTTATCAGCCTACCGTCCTTCGCTCCATGCAATACCACACTCACCAGTTACCAGACCACCATCTCACCTCCGTGCAATACAACTCTCACCAGTTATCAGCCCACCATCTCCTCACCATGCAATACAAAATTCACCAGTTATCAGTCCACCATTTCCCCTCCGTGCAATACAACACTCAGCAGTTATCAGCCCACCATCTTCCCTCCATGCAGTAGAACACTCACCAGTTATCAGTCCACCATCCTCCCTCCGTGCAATACAACACTCACCAGTTATCAGTCCACCATCTTCCCCCCGTGGAATACAACACTGACCAGATATCAGTCCACCATCTCCCCTCCGTGCAATACAACACTCACCAGCTATCAGTCTACCATCTTCCTTCCGTGCAATACAACACTCACCAGTTATCAGCCTACCGTCCTTCCCTCCGTGCAATACAACACTCACCAGTTATCAGTCCACCATCTTCCCTCCGTGGAATACAACACTCACCAGTTATCAGACCACCATCTCCCCTTCGTACAATACAAAACTCACCAGTTATCAGTCCACCATCTCCCTCCATGCAATACAACACTCACCAGTTATCAGACCACCATCTCCCCTCCGTGCAATACAACACTCACCAGTTATCAGTCCACCATCTTCCCTCCGTGCAATACAACACTCACTAGTTATCTGCCCACCATCTCGCCTCCGTGGAATACAACTCTCACCAGTTATCAGCCTACCGTCCTTCCCTCCGTGCAATACAACACTCACCAGTTACCAGACCACCATCACCCCTCCGTGCAATTCAACACTCACCGGACATCAGTCCAACATCTCCCCTCCATGCAATACAACACTCACCAGTTATCAGTCCACCATCTTCCCTCCGTGCAATACAACACTCACCAGTTATCAGTCCACCATCTCCCCTCCGTGCAATACAACACTCACCAGTTATCTTCCCACCATCTCTCCTCCGTGGAATACAACTCTCACCAGTTATCAGCCTACCGTCCTTCCCTACGTGCAATACAACACTCACCAGTTATCAGTCCACCATCTTCACTCTGTGCAATACAACACTCAGCAATTATCCGTCCACCATCTCCCTACGTGCAATACAACACTCACCAGTTATCAGTCCACCATCTCCCCTCCGTGCAATACAACACTCTCCAGTTATCAGTCCACCATCTCCCCTCCGTGCAATACAAAACTCACCAGTTATCAGCCCACCATCTCCCCTCCGTGTAATACAAGACTCACCAGTTATCAGTCTACCATCTCCCCTCCGTGCAATACAACACTCACCAGTTATCAGTCCACAATCTCCCTCCGTGCAATACAAAACTCACCAGTTATCAGCCTACCGTCCTCCCTTCCATGGAATACAACACTCACCAGTTATCAGTCCACCATCTTCCTCCGTGCAATACAACACTCACCAATTATCAGCCCACCATTTTCCCTCCGTGCAATACAACACTCACCAGTAATCGGTCCACAATCTCCCTCCATGCGATACAAAACTCACCAGTTATCTGCCCACCATCTCGCCTCCGTGGAATACAACTCTCACCAGTTATCAGCCTACCGTCCTTCGCTCCATGCAATACCACACTCACCAGTTACCAGACCACCATCTCACCTCCGTGCAATACAACTCTCACCAGTTATCAGCCCACCATCTCCTCACCATGCAATACAAAATTCACCAGTTATCAGTCCACCATTTCCCCTCCGTGCAATTCAACACTCAGCAGTTATCAGCCCACCATCTTCCCTCCATGCAATAGAACACTCACCAGTTATCAGTGCACCATCCTCCCTCCGTGCAATACAACACTCACCAGTTATCAGTCCACCATCTTCCCCCCGTGGAATACAACACTGACCAGATATCAGTCCACCATCTCCCCTCCGTGCAATACAACACTCACCAGCTATCAGTCTACCATCTTCCTTCCGTGCAATACAACACTCACCAGTTATCAGCCTACCGTCCTTCCCTCCGTGCAATACAACACTCACCAGTTATCAGTCCACCATCTTCCCTCCGTGGAATACAACACTCACCAGTTATCAGACCACCATCTCCCCTTCGTACAATACAAAACTCACCAGTTATCAGTCCACCATCTCCCTCCGTGCAATACAACACTCACCAGTTATCAGACCACCATCTCCCCTCCGTGCAATACAACACTCACCAGTTATCAGTCCACCATCTTCCCTCCGTGCAATACAACACTCACTAGTTATCTGCCCACCATCTCGCCTCCGTGGAATACAACTCTCACCAGTTATCAGCCTACCGTCCTTCCCTCCGTGCAATACAACACTCACCAGTTACCAGACCACCATCACCCCTCCGTGCAATTCAACACTCACCGGACATCAGTCCAACATCTCCCCTCCATGCAATGCAACACTCACCAGTTATCAGTCCACCATCTTCCCTCCGTGCAATACAACACTCACCAGTTATCAGTCCACCATCTCCCCTCCGTGCAATACAACACTCACCAGTTATCAGTCGACAATCTCCCTCCGTGCAATACAACACTCACCAGTTATCTTCCCACCATCTCTCCTCCGTGGAATACAACTCTCACCAGTTATCAGCCTACCATCCTTTCCTACGTGCAATACAACACTCACCAGTTACCAGACCAACATCTCACCTCCGTGCAATACAACTCTCACCAGTTATCAGTCCACCATCTTCCCTCCGTGCAATACAACACTCACCAGTTATCAGTCCAGCATCTCCCTCCTTGCAATACAACACTCACCAATTATCAGTCCACCATCTCCCCTCCATGCAATACAACACTCTCCAGTTATCAGTCCACCATCTTCCCTCCGTGCAATACAACACTCACCAGTTATCAGCCTACCGTCCTCCCTTCCTTGGAATACAACACTCACCAGTTATCAGTCCACCATCTTCCTCCGGGCAATACAACACTCACCAATTATCAGCCCACCATTTTCCCTCCGTGCAATACAACACTCACCACTTATCGGTCCAACATCTCCGTCCGTGCAATACAACACTCACCAGTTATCATCCTACCATCCTCCCCTCCGTGCAATACAAAACTCACCAGTTATCAGTCCACCATCTTCACTCAGTGCAATACAACACTCACCAATTATCCGTCCACCATCTCCCTACGTGCAATACAACACTCACCAGTTATCAGTCCACCATCTCCCCTCCGTGCAATACAACACTCACCAGTTATCAGTCCACCATCTCCCCTCCGTGCAATACAAAACTCACCAGTTATCAGCCCACCATCTCCCCTCCGTGTAATACAAGACTCACCAGTTATCAGTCTACCATCTCCACTCTGTGCAATACAACTCTCACCAGTTATCAGTCCACCATCTTCCCTCCATGCAACACAACACTCACCAGTTATCAGTCCACCATCTTCCCTCCGTGTAATACAACACTCACCAGTTATCGGTCCACCATCTCCGTCCGTGCAATACAACACTCACCAGTTATCATCCTACCGTCCTCCCCTCCGTGCAATACAACACTCACCTGTTATCAGCCTACCGTCCTTTCCTCCGTGCAATACATCATTCACCAGTTATCAGTCCACCATCTCCCCTCCGTGCAATACAACACTCACCAGGTATCAGTCCACCATCTCCCCTCCGTGCAATACAACACTCACCAATTATCAGCCCACCATATCCCATCCGTGGAATACAACACTCACCAATTATCAGCCCACCATCTTCCCTCCATGCAATACAAAACTCACCAGTTATCAGCCTACCCTCCTTCCCTCCATGTAATACCACACTCACCAGTTATCAGTCTACCATCTCCCCTCCGTGCAAAACAACACTCACCAGTTATCAGTCCACCATTTTCCCTCCGTGCAATACAACACTCACCAGTTATCAGTCCACCATCTCCCCTCCGTGCAATACAACACTCACCAGTTATCAGTCCACAATCTCCCTCCGTGCGATACAACACTCACCAGTTATCTGCCCACCATCTCGCCTCCGTGGAATACAACTCTCACCAGTTATCAGCCTACCGTCCTTCGCTCCATGCAATACCACACTCACCAGTTACCAGACCACCATCTCACCTCCGTGCAATACAACTCTCACCAGTTATCAGCCCACCATCTCCTCACCATGCAATACAAAATTCACCAGTTATCAGTCCACCATTTCCCCTCCGTGCAATACAACACTCAGCAGTTATCAGCCCACCATCTTCCCTCCATGCAGTAGAACACTCACCAGTTATCAGTCCACCATCCTCCCTCCGTGCAATACAACACTCACCAGTTATCAGTCCACCATCTTCCCCCCGTGGAATACAACACTGACCAGATATCAGTCCACCATCTCCCCTCCGTGCAATACAACACTCACCAGCTATCAGTCTACCATCTTCCTTCCGTGCAATACAACACTCACCAGTTATCAGCCTACCGTCCTTCCCTCCGTGCAATACAACACTCACCAGTTATCAGTCCACCATCTTCCCTCCGTGGAATACAACACTCACCAGTTATCAGACCACCATCTCCCCTTCGTACAATACAAAACTCACCAGTTATCAGTCCACCATCTCCCTCCATGCAATACAACACTCACCAGTTATCAGACCACCATCTCCCCTCCGTGCAATACAACACTCACCAGTTATCAGTCCACCATCTTCCCTCCGTGCAATACAACACTCACTAGTTATCTGCCCACCATCTCGCCTCCGTGGAATACAACTCTCACCAGTTATCAGCCTACCGTCCTTCCCTCCGTGCAATACAACACTCACCAGTTACCAGACCACCATCACCCCTCCGTGCAATTCAACACTCACCGGACATCAGTCCAACATCTCCCCTCCATGCAATACAACACTCACCAGTTATCAGTCCACCATCTTCCCTCCGTGCAATACAACACTCACCAGTTATCAGTCCACCATCTCCCCTCCGTGCAATACAACACTCACCAGTTATCTTCCCACAATCTCTCCTCCGTGGAATACAACTCTCACCAGTTATCAGCCTACCGTCCTTCCCTACGTGCAATACAACACTCACCAGTTACCAGACCAACATCTCACCTCCGTGCAATACAACTCTCACCAGTTATCAGTCCACCATCTTCCCTCCGTGCAATACAACACTCACCAGTTATCAGTCCAGCATCTCCCTCCTTGCAATACAACACTCACCAATTATCAGTCCACCATCTCCCCTCCATGCAATACAACACTCTCCAGTTATCAGTCCACCATCTTCCTTCCGTGCAATACAACACTCACCAGTTATCAGCCTACCGTCCTCCCTTCCATGGAATACAACACTCACCAGTTATCAGTCCACCATCTTCCTCCGGGCAATACAACACTCACCAATTATCAGCCCACCATTTTCCCTCCGTGCAATACAACACTCACCACTTATCGGTCCAACATCTCCGTCCGTGCAATACAACACTCACCAGTTATCATCCTACCGTCCTCCCCTCCGTGCAATACAACACTCACCAGTTATCAGTCCACCATCTTCACTCAGTGCAATACAACACTCACCAATTATCCGTCCACCATCTCCCAACGTGCAATACAACACTCACCAGTTATCAGTCCACCATCTCCCCTCCGTGCAATACAACACTCACCAGTTATCAGCCCACCATCTCCCCTCCGTGTAATACAAGACTCACCAGTTATCAGTCTACCATCTCCACTCTGTGCAATACAACTCTCACCAGTTATCAGTCCACCATCTTCCCTCCATGCAACACAACACTCACCAGTTATCAGTCCACCATCTTCCCTCCGTGCAATACAACACTCACCAGTTATCGGTCCACCATCTCCGTCCGTGCAATACAACACTCACCAGTTATCATCCTACCGTCCTCCCCTCCGTGCAATACAACACTCACCAGTTATCAGCCTACCGTCCTTCCCTCCGTGCAATACATCATTCACCAGTTATCAGTCCACCATCTCCCCTCCGTGCAATACAACACTCACCAGGTATCAGTCCACCATCTCCCCTCCGTGCAATACAACACTCACCAATTATCAGCCCACCATATCCCATCCGTGGAATACAACACTCACCAATTATCAGCCCACCATCTTCCCTCCATGCAATACAAAACTCACCAGTTATCAGCCTACCCTCCTTCCCTCCATGTAATACCACACTCACCAGTTATCAGTCTACCAACTCCCCTCCGTGCAAAACAACACTCACCAGTTATCAGTCCACCATTTTCCCTCCGTGCAATACAACACTCACCAGTTATCAGTCCACCATCTCCCCTCCGTGCAATACAACACTCACCAGTTATCAGTCCACAATCTCCCTCCGTGCGATACAACACTCACCAGTTATCTGCCCACCATCTCGCCTCCGTGGAATACAACTCTCACCAGTTATCAGCCTACCGTCCTTCGCTCCATGCAATACCACACTCACCAGTTACCAGACCACCATCTCACCTCCGTGCAATACAACTCTCACCAGTTATCAGCCCACCATCTCCTCACCGTGCAATACAACATTCACCAGTTATCAGTCCACCATTTCCCCTCCGTGCAATACAACACTCAGCAGTTATCAGCCCACCATATTCCCTCCATGCAATAGAACACTCACCAGTTATCAGTCCACCATCCTCCCTCCGTGCAATACAACACTCACCAGTTATCAGTCCACCATCTTCCCCCCGTGGAATACAACACTGACCAGATATCAGTCCGCCATCTCCCCTCCGTGCAATACAACACTCACCAGTTATCAGTCTACCATCTTCCTTCCGTGCAATACAACACTCACCAGTTATCAGTCCACCATCTCCATCCGTGCAATACAAAACTCACCAGTTATCAGCACACCATCTCCCCTCCGTGTAATACAAGACTCACCAGTTATCAGTCTACCATCTCCACTCTGTGCAATACAACTCTCACCAGTTATCAGTCTACCATCTCCCCTCTGTGCAATACAACTCTCACCAGTTATCAGCCCACCATATCCCCTCCGTGCAATACAACACTCACCAATTATCAGCCCACCATCTTCCCTCCATGCAACACAACACTCACCAGTTATCAGTCCACCATCTTCCCTCCGTGCAATACAACACTCACCAGTTATCAGTCCACCATCTTCCCTCCGTGGAATACAACACTCACCGGATATCAGTCCACCATCTCCCTTCTGTGCAATACAACACTCACCAGTTATCCGTCCACCATCTCCCTCCGTGCAATACAACACTCACCAGTTACCAGTTATCAGTCCACCATCTCCCGTCCGTGCAATACAACACTCAGCAGTTATCAGTTAACAATCTCCCTCCGTGCAATACAACACTCACCAGTTATCTGCCCACCATCTCGCCTCTGTGGAATACAACTCTCACCAGTTATCAGCCTACCGTCCTTCCCTCCGTGCAATACAACACTCACCAGTTATCAGTCCACCATCTTCCCTCCGTGGAATACAACACTCACCAGTTATCAGACCACCATCTCCCCTTCGTACAATACAACACTCACCAGTTATCAGTCCACCATCTCCCTCCATGCAATACAACACTCACCAGTTATCAGACCACCATCTCCCCTCCGTGCAATACAACACTCACCAGTTATCAGTCCACCATCTTCCCTCCGTGCAATACAACACTCTCTAGTTATCTGCCCACCATCTCGCCTCCGTGGAATACAACTCTCACCAGTTATCAGCCTACCGTCCTTCCCTCCGTGCAATACAACACTCACCAGTTATCAGTCCACCATCTCCCCTCCGTGCAATACATCACTCACCAGTTATCCATCCACCATCTGCATCCGTGCAATACAAAACTCATCAGTTATCAGCCCACCATCTCCCCTCCGTGTAATACAAGACTCACCAGTTATCAGTCTACCATCTCCACTCTGTGCAATACAACTCTCACCAGTTATCAGTCCACCATCTTCCCTCCATGCAACACAACACTCACCAGTTATCAGTCCACCATCTTCCCTCCGTGCAATACAACACTCACCAGTTATCAGTCCACCATCTTCCCTCCGTGGAATACAACACTGACCGGATATCAGTCCACCATCTCCCTTCCGTGCAATACAACACTCACCAGTTATCCGTCCACCATCTCCCTCCGTGCAATACAACACTCACCAGTTACCAGTTATCAGTCCACCATCTCCCGTCCGTGCAATACAACACTCAGCAGTTAACAGTTAACAATCTCCCTCCGTGCAATACAACACTCACCAGTTATCTGCCCACCATCTCGCCTCCGTGGAATACAACTCTCACCAGTTATCAGCCTACCGTCCTTCCCTCCGTGCAATACAACACTCACCAGTTATCAGTCCACCATCTCCCTCAGTGCAATACAACACTCACCAGTTATCAGACCACCATCTCCCCTCCGTGCAATACAACACTCACCAGTTATCAGTCCACCATCTTCCCTCCGTGCAATACAACACTCACTAGTTATCTGCCCACCATCTCGCCTCCGTGGAATACAACTCTCACCAGTTATCAGCCTACCGTCCTTCCCTCCGTGCAATACAACACTCACCAGTTACCAGACCACCATCACCCCTCCGTGCAATTCAACACTCACCGGACATCAGTCCAACATCTCCCCTCCATGCAATACAACACTCACCAGTTATCAGTCCACCATCTTCCCTCCGTGCAATACAACACTCACCAGTTATCAGTCCACCATCTCCCCTCCGTGCAATACAACACTCAACAGTTATCAGTCCACAATCTCCCTCCTTGCAATACAACACTCACCAGTTATCTGCCCACCATCTCGCCTCCGTGGAATACAACTCTCACCAGTTATCAGCCTACCGTCCTTCCCTACGTGCAATAGAACACTCACCAGTTACCAGACGAACATCTCACCTCCGTGCAATACAACTCTCACTAGTTATCAGTCCACCATCTTCCCTCCGTGCAATACAACACTCACCAGTTATCAGTCCAGCATCTCCCTCCGTGCAATACAACACTCACCAGGTATCAGTCCACCATCTCCCCTCCGTGCAATACAACACTCACCAATTATCAGCCCACCATATCCCATCCGTGGAATACAACACTCACCAATTATCAGCCCACCATCTTCCCTCCATGCAATACAAAACTCACCAGTTATCAGCCTACCCTCCTTCCCTCCATGTAATACCACACTCACCAGTTATCAGTCTACCATCTCCCCTCCGTGCAAAACAACACTCACCAGTTATCAGTCCACCATTTTCCCTCCGTGCAATACAACACTCACCAGTTATCAGTCCACCATCTCCCCTCCGTGCAATACAACACTCACCAGTTATCAGTCCACAATCTCCCTCCGTGCGATACAACACTCACCAGTTATCTGCCCACCATCTCGCCTCCGTGGAATACAACTCTCACCAGTTATCAGCCTACCGTCCTTCTCTCCATGCAATACCACACTCACCAGTTACCAGACCACCATCTCACCTCCGTGCAATACAACTCTCACCAGTTATCAGCCCACCATCTCCTCACCGTGCAATACAACATTCACCAGTTATCAGTCCACCATTTCCCCTCCGTGCAATAAAACACTCAGCAGTTATCAGCCCACCATATTCCCTCCATGCAATAGAACACTCACCAGTTATCAGTCCACCATCCTCCCTCCGTGCAATACAACACTCACCAGTTATCAGTCCACCATCATCCCCCCGTGGAATACAACACTGACCAGATATCAGTCCGCCATCTCCCCTCCGTGCAATACAACACTCACCAGTTATCAGTCTACCATCTTCCTTCCGTGCAATACAACACTCACCAGTTATCAGTCCACCATCTCCCCTCCGTGCAATACAACACTCACCAGTTATCCATCCACCATCTCCATCCGTGCAATACAAAACTCACCAGTTATCAGCATACCATCTCCCCTCCGTGTAATACAAGACTCACCAGTTATCAGTCTACCATCTCCACTCTGTGCAATACAACTCTCACCAGTTATCAGTCTACCATCTCCCCTCTGTGCAATACAACTCTCACCAGTTATCAGCCCACCATATCCCCTCCGTGCAATACAACACTCACCAATTATCAGCCCACCATCTTCCCTCCATGCAACACAACACTCACCAGTTATCAGTCCACCATCTTCCCTCCGTGCAATACAACACTCACCAGTTATCAGTCCACCATCTTCACTCAGTGCAATACAACACTCACCAATTATCCGTCCACCATCTCCCAACGTGCAATACAACACTCACCAGTTATCAGTCCACCATCTCCCCTCCGTGCAATACAACACTCACCAGTTATCAGCCCACCATCTCCCCTCCGTGTAATACAAGACTCACCAGTTATCAGTCTACCATCTCCACTCTGTGCAATACAACTCTCACCAGTTATCAGTCCACCATCTTCCCTCCATGCAACACAACACTCACCAGTTATCAGTCCACCATCTTCCCTCCGTGTAATACAACACTCACCAGTTATCGGTCCACCATCTCCGTCCGTGCAATACAACACTCACCAGTTATCATCCTACCGTCCTCCCCTCCGTGCAATACAACACTCACCTGTTATCAGCCTACCGTCCTTCCCTCCGTGCAATACATCATTCACCAGTTATCAGTCCACCATCTCACCTCCGTGCAATACAACACTCACCAGGTATCAGTCCACCATCTCCCCTCCGTGCAATACAACACTCACCAATTATCAGCCCACCATATCCCATCCGTGGAATACAACACTCACCAATTATCAGCCCACCATCTTCCCTCCATGCAATACAAAACTCACCAGTTATCAGCCTACCCTCCTTCCCTCCATGTAATACCACACTCACCAGTTATCAGTCTACCATCTCCCCTCCGTGCAAAACAACACTCACCAGTTATCAGTCCACCATTTTCCCTCCGTGCAATACAACACTCACCAGTTATCAGTCCACCATCTCCCCTCCGTGCAATACAACACTCACCAGTTATCAGTCCACAATCTCCCTCCGTGCGATACAACACTCACCAGTTATCTGCCCACCATCTCGCCTCCGTGGAATACAACTCTCACCAGTTATCAGCCTACCGTCCTTCGCTCCATGCAATACCACGCTCACCAGTTACCAGACCACCATCTCACCTCCGTGCAATACAACTCTCACCAGTTATCAGCCCACCATCTCCTCACCATGCAATACAAAATTCACCAGTTATCAGTCCACCATTTCCCCTCCGTGCAATACAACACTCAGCAGTTATCAGCCCACCATCTTCCCTCCATGCAGTAGAACACTCACCAGTTATCAGTCCACCATCCTCCCTCCGTGCAATACAACACTCACCAGTTATCAGTCCACCATCTTCCCCCCGTGGAATACAACACTGACCAGATATCAGTCCACCATCTCCCCTCCGTGCAATACAACACTCACCAGCTATCAGTCTACCATCTTCCTTCCGTGCAATACAACACTCACCAGTTATCAGCCTAACGTCCTTCCCTCCGTGCAATACAACACTCACCAGTTATCAGTCCACCATCTTCCCTCCGTGGAATACAACACTCACCAGTTATCAGACCACCATCTCCCCTTCGTACAATACAAAACTCACCAGTTATCAGTCCACCATCTCCCTCCATGCAATACAACACTCACCAGTTATCAGACCACCATCTCCCCTCCGTGCAATACAACACTCACCAGTTATCAGTCCACCATCTTCCCTCCGTGCAATACAACACTCACTAGTTATCTGCCCACCATCTCGCCTCCGTGGAATACAACTCTCACCAGTTATCAGCCTACCGTCCTTCCCTCCGTGCAATACAACACTCACCAGTTACCAGACCACCATCACCCCTCCGTGCAATTCAACACTCACCGGACATCAGTCCAACATCTCCCCTCCATGCAATACAACACTCACCAGTTATCAGTCCACCATCTTCCCTCCGTGCAATACAACACTCACCAGTTATCAGTCCACCATCTCCCCTCCGTGCAATACAACACTCACCAGTTATCTTCCCACCATCTCTCCTCCGTGGAATACAACTCTCACCAGTTATCAGCCTACCGTCCTTCCCTACGTGCAATACAACACTCACCAGTTACCAGACCAACATCTCACCTCCGTGCAATACAACTCTCACCAGTTATCAGTCCACCATCTTCCCTCCGTGCAATACAACACTCACCAGTTATCAGTCCAGCATCTCCCTCCTTGCAATACAACACTCACCAATTATCAGTCCACCATCTCCCCTCCATGCAATACAACACTCTCCAGTTATCAGTCCACCATCTTCCTTCCGTGCAATACAACACTCACCAGTTATCAGCCTACCGTCCTCCCTTCCATGGAATACAACACTCACCAGTTATCAGTCCACCATCTTCCTCCGGGCAATACAACACTCACCAATTATCAGCCCACCATTTTCCCTCCGTGCAATACAACACTCACCACTTATCGGTCCAACATCTCCGTCCATGCAATACAACACTCACCAGTTATCATCCTACCGTCCTCCCCTCCGTGCAATACAACACTCACCAGTTATCAGTCCACCATCTTCACTCAGTGCAATACAACACTCACCAATTATCCGTCCACCATCTCCCAACGTGCAATACAACACTCACCAGTTATCAGTCCACCATCTCCCCTCCGTGCAATACAACACTCACCAGTTATCAGCCCACCATCTCCCCTCCGTGTAATACAAGACTCACCAGTTATCAGTCTACCATCTCCACTCTGTGCAATACAACTCTCACCAGTTATCAGTCCACCATCTTCCCTCCATGCAACACAACACTCACCAGTTATCAGTCCACCATCTTCCCTCCGTGCAATACAACACTCACCAGTTATCGGTCCACCATCTCCGTCCGTGCAATACAACACTCACCAGTTATCATCCTACCGTCCTCCCCTCCGTGCAATACAACACTCACCAGTTATCAGCCTACCGTCCTTCCCTCCGTGCAATACATCATTCACCAGTTATCAGTCCACCATCTCCCCTCCGTGCAATACAACACTCACCAGGTATCAGTCCACCATCTCCCCTCCGTGCAATACAACACTCACCAATTATCAGCCCACCATATCCCATCCGTGGAATACAACACTCACCAATTATCAGCCCACCATCTTCCCTCCATGCAATACAAAACTCACCAGTTATCAGCCTACCCTCCTTCCCTCCATGTAATACCACACTCACCAGTTATCAGTCTACCAACTCCCCTCCGTGCAAAACAACACTCACCAGTTATCAGTCCACCATTTTCCCTCCGTGCAATACAACACTCACCAGTTATCAGTCCACCATCTCCCCTCCGTGCAATACAACACTCACCAGTTATCAGTCCACAATCTCCCTCCGTGCGATACAACACTCACCAGTTATCTGCCCACCATCTCGCCTCCGTGGAATACAACTCTCACCAGTTATCAGCCTACCGTCCTTCGCTCCATGCAATACCACACTCACCAGTTACCAGACCACCATCTCACCTCCGTGCAATACAACTCTCACCAGTTATCAGCCCACCATCTCCTCACCGTGCAATACAACATTCACCAGTTATCAGTCCACCATTTCCCCTCCGTGCAATACAACACTCAGCAGTTATCAGCCCACCATATTCCCTCCATGCAATAGAACACTCACCAGTTATCAGTCCACCATCCTCCCTCCGTGCAATACAACACTCACCAGTTATCAGTCCACCATCTTCCCCCCGTGGAATACAACACTGACCAGATATCAGTCCGCCATCTCCCCTCCGTGCAATACAACACTCACCAGTTATCAGTCTACCATCTTCCTTCCGTGCAATACAACACTCACCAGTTATCAGTCCACCATCTCCATCCGTGCAATACAAAACTCACCAGTTATCAGCACACCATCTCCCCTCCGTGTAATACAAGACTCACCAGTTATCAGTCTACCATCTCCACTCTGTGCAATACAACTCTCACCAGTTATCAGTCTACCATCTCCCCTCTGTGCAATACAACTCTCACCAGTTATCAGCCCACCATATCCCCTCCGTGCAATACAACACTCACCAATTATCAGCCCACCATCTTCCCTCCATGCAACACAACACTCACCAGTTATCAGTCCACCATCTTCCCTCCGTGGAATACAACACTCACCGGATATCAGTCCACCATCTCCCTTCTGTGCAATACAACACTCACCAGTTATCCGTCCACCATCTCCCTCCGTGCAATACAACACTCACCAGTTACCAGTTATCAGTCCACCATCTCCCGTCCGTGCAATACAACACTCAGCAGTTATCAGTTAACAATCTCCCTCCGTGCAATACAACACTCACCAGTTATCTGCCCACCATCTCGCCTCTGTGGAATACAACTCTCACCAGTTATCAGCCTACCGTCCTTCCCTCCGTGCAATACAACACTCACCAGTTATCAGTCCACCATCTTCCCTCCGTGGAATACAACACTCACCAGTTATCAGACCACCATCTCCCCTTCGTACAATACAACACTCACCAGTTATCAGTCCACCATCTCCCTCCATGCAATACAACACTCACCAGTTATCAGACCACCATCTCCCCTCCGTGCAATACAACACTCACCAGTTATCAGTCCACCATCTTCCCTCCGTGCAATACAACACTCTCTAGTTATCTGCCCACCATCTCGCCTCCGTGGAATACAACTCTCACCAGTTATCAGCCTACCGTCCTTCCCTCCGTGCAATACAACACTCACCAGTTATCAGTCCACCATCTCCCCTCCGTGCAATACATCACTCACCAGTTATCCATCCACCATCTGCATCCGTGCAATACAAAACTCATCAGTTATCAGCCCACCATCTCCCCTCCGTGTAATACAAGACTCACCAGTTATCAGTCTACCATCTCCACTCTCTGCAATACAACTCTCACCAGTTATCAGTCCACCATCTTCCCTCCATGCAACACAACACTCACCAGTTATCAGTCCACCATCTTCCCTCCGTGCAATACAACACTCACCAGTTATCAGTCCACCATCTTCCCTCCGTGGAATACAACACTGACCGGATATCAGTCCACCATCTCCCTTCCGTGCAATACAACACTCACCAGTTATCCGTCCACCATCTCCCTCCGTGCAATACAACACTCACCAGTTACCAGTTATCAGTCCACCATCTCCCGTCCGTGCAATACAACACTCAGCAGTTAACAGTTAACAATCTCCCTCCGTGCAATACAACACTCACCAGTTATCTGCCCACCATCTCGCCTCCGTGGAATACAACTCTCACCAGTTATCAGCCTACCGTCCTTCCCTCCGTGCAATACAACACTCACCAGTTATCAGTCCACCATCTCCCTCAGTGCAATACAACACTCACCAGTTATCAGACCACCATCTCCCCTCCGTGCAATACAACACTCACCAGTTATCAGTCCACCATCTTCCCTCCGTGCAATAGAACACTCACTAGTTATCTGCCCACCATCTCGCCTCCGTGGAATACAACTCTCACCAGTTATCAGCCTACCGTCCTTCCCTCCGTGCAATACAACACTCACCAGTTACCAGACCACCATCACCCCTCCGTGCAATTCAACACTCACCGGACATCAGTCCAACATCTCCCCTCCATGCAATACAACACTCACCAGTTATCAGTCCACCATCTTCCCTCCGTGCAATACAACACTCACCAGTTATCAGTCCACCATCTCCCCTCCGTGCAATACAACACTCAACAGTTATCAGTCCACAATCTCCCTCCTTGCAATACAACACTCACCAGTTATCTGCCCACCATCTCGCCTCCGTGGAATACAACTCTCACCAGTTATCAGCCTACCGTCCTTCCCTACGTGCAATAGAACACTCACCAGTTACCAGACGAACATCTCACCTCCGTGCAATACAACTCTCACTAGTTATCAGTCCACCATCTTCCCTCCGTGCAATACAACACTCACCAGTTATCAGTCCAGCATCTCCCTCCGTGCAATACAACACTCACCAGGTATCAGTCCACCATCTCCCCTCCGTGCAATACAACACTCACCAATTATCAGCCCACCATATCCCATCCGTGGAATACAACACTCACCAATTATCAGCCCACCATCTTCCCTCCATGCAATACAAAACTCACCAGTTATCAGCCTACCCTCCTTCCCTCCATGTAATACCACACTCACCAGTTATCAGTCTACCATCTCCCCTCCGTGCAAAACAACACTCACCAGTTATCAGTCCACCATTTTCCCTCCGTGCAATACAACACTCACCAGTTATCAGTCCACCATCTCCCCTCCGTGCAATACAACACTCACCAGTTATCAGTCCACAATCTCCCTCCGTGCGATACAACACTCACCAGTTATCTGCCCACCATCTCGCCTCCGTGGAATACAACTCTCACCAGTTATCAGCCTACCGTCCTTCTCTCCATGCAATACCACACTCACCAGTTACCAGACCACCATCTCACCTCCGTGCAATACAACTCTCACCAGTTATCAGCCCACCATCTCCTCACCGTGCAATACAACATTCACCAGTTATCAGTCCACCATTTCCCCTCCGTGCAATAAAACACTCAGCAGTTATCAGCCCACCATATTCCCTCCATGCAATAGAACACTCACCAGTTATCAGTCCACCATCCTCCCTCCGTGCAATACAACACTCACCAGTTATCAGTCCACCATCTTCCCCCCGTGGAATACAACACTGACCAGATATCAGTCCGCCATCTCCCCTCCGTGCAATACAACACTCACCAGTTATCAGTCTACCATCTTCCTTCCGTGCAATACAACACTCACCAGTTATCAGTCCACCATCTCCCCTCCGTGCAATACAACACTCACCAGTTATCCATCCACCATCTCCATCCGTGCAATACAAAACTCACCAGTTATCAGCATACCATCTCCCCTCCGTGTAATACAAGACTCACCAGTTATCAGTCTACCATCTCCACTCTGTGCAATACAACTCTCACCAGTTATCAGTCTACCATCTCCCCTCTGTGCAATACAACTCTCACCAGTTATCAGCCCACCATATCCCCTCCGTGCAATACAACACTCACCAATTATCAGCCCACCATCTTCCCTCCATGCAACACAACACTCACCAGTTATCAGTCCACCATCTTCCCTCCGTGCAATACAACACTCACCAGTTATCAGTCCACCATCTTCACTCAGTGCAATACAACACTCACCAATTATCCGTCCACCATCTCCCAACGTGCAATACAACACTCACCAGTTATCAGTCCACCATCTCCCCTCCGTGCAATACAACACTCACCAGTTATCAGCCCACCATCTCCCCTCCGTGTAATACAAGACTCACCAGTTATCAGTCTACCATCTCCACTCTGTGCAATACAACTCTCACCAGTTATCAGTCCACCATCTTCCCTCCATGCAACACAACACTCACCAGTTATCAGTCCACCATCTTCCCTCCGTGTAATACAACACTCACCAGTTATCGGTCCACCATCTCCGTCCGTGCAATACAACACTCACCAGTTATCATCCTACCGTCCTCCCCTCCGTGCAATACAACACTCACCTGTTATCAGCCTACCGTCCTTCCCTCCGTGCAATACATCATTCACCAGTTATCAGTCCACCATCTCCCCTCCGTGCAATACAACACTCACCAGGTATCAGTCCACCATCTCCCCTCCGTGCAATACAACACTCACCAATTATCAGCCCACCATATCCCATCCGTGGAATACAACACTCACCAATTATCAGCCCACCATCTTCCCTCCATGCAATACAAAACTCACCAGTTATCAGCCTACCCTCCTTCCCTCCATGTAATACCACACTCACCAGTTATCAGTCTACCATCTCCCCTCCGTGCAAAACAACACTCACCAGTTATCAGTCCACCATTTTCCCTCCGTGCAATACAACACTCACCAGTTATCAGTCCACCATCTCCCCTCCGTGCAATACAACACTCACCAGTTATCAGTCCACAATCTCCCTCCGTGCGATACAACACTCACCAGTTATCTGCCCACCATCTCGCCTCCGTGGAATACAACTCTCACCAGTTATCAGCCTACCGTCCTTCGCTCCATGCAATACCACGCTCACCAGTTACCAGACCACCATCTCACCTCCGTGCAATACAACTCTCACCAGTTATCAGCCCACCATCTCCTCACCATGCAATACAAAATTCACCAGTTATCAGTCCACCATTTCCCCTCCGTGCAATACAACACTCAGCAGTTATCAGCCCACCATCTTCCCTCCATGCAGTAGAACACTCACCAGTTATCAGTCCACCATCCTCCCTCCGTGCAATACAACACTCACCAGTTATCAGTCCACCATCTTCCCCCCGTGGAATACAACACTGACCAGATATCAGTCCACCATCTCCCCTCCGTGCAATACAACACTCACCAGCTATCAGTCTACCATCTTCCTTCCGTGCAATACAACACTCACCAGTTATCAGCCTACCGTCCTTCCCTCCGTGCAATACAACACTCACCAGTTATCAGTCCACCATCTTCCCTCCGTGGAATACAACACTCACCAGTTATCAGACCACCATCTCCCCTTCGTACAATACAAAACTCACCAGTTATCAGTCCACCATCTCCCTCCATGCAATACAACACTCACCAGTTATCAGACCACCATCTCCCCTCCGTGCAATACAACACTCACCAGTTATCAGTCCACCATCTTCCCTCCGTGCAATACAACACTCACTAGTTATCTGCCCACCATCTCGCCTCCGTGGAATACAACTCTCACCAGTTATCAGCCTACCGTCCTTCCCTCCGTGCAATACAACACTCACCAGTTACCAGACCACCATCACCCCTCCGTGCAATTCAACACTCACCGGACATCAGTCCAACATCTCCCCTCCATGCAATACAACACTCACCAGTTATCAGTCCACCATCTTCCCTCCGTGCAATACAACACTCACCAGTTATCAGTCCACCATCTCCCCTCCGTGCAATACAACACTCACCAGTTATCTTCCCACCATCTCTCCTCCGTGGAATACAACTCTCACCAGTTATCAGCCTACCGTCCTTCCCTACGTGCAATACAACACTCACCAGTTACCAGACCAACATCTCACCTCCGTGCAATACAACTCTCACCAGTTATCAGTCCACCATCTTCCCTCCGTGCAATACAACACTCACCAGTTATCAGTCCAGCATCTCCCTCCTTGCAATACAACACTCACCAATTATCAGTCCACCATCTCCCCTCCATGCAATACAACACTCTCCAGTTATCAGTCCACCATCTTCCTTCCGTGCAATACAACACTCACCAGTTATCAGCCTACCGTCCTCCCTTCCATGGAATACAACACTCACCAGTTATCAGTCCACCATCTTCCTCCGGGCAATACAACACTCACCAATTATCAGCCCACCATTTTCCCTCCGTGCAATACAACACTCACCACTTATCGGTCCAACATCTCCGTCCGTGCAATACAACACTCACCAGTTATCATCCTACCGTCCTCCCCTCCGTGCAATACAACACTCACCAGTTATCAGTCCACCATCTTCACTCAGTGCAATACAACACTCACCAATTATCCGTCCACCATCTCCCAACGTGCAATACAACACTCACCAGTTATCAGTCCACCATCTCCCCTCCGTGCAATACAACACTCACCAGTTATCAGCCCACCATCTCCCCTCCGTGTAATACAAGACTCACCAGTTATCAGTCTACCATCTCCACTCTGTGCAATACAACTCTCACCAGTTATCAGTCCACCATCTTCCCTCCATGCAACACAACACTCACCAGTTATCAGTCCACCATCTTCCCTCCGTGCAATACAACACTCACCAGTTATCGGTCCACCATCTCCGTCCGTGCAATACAACACTCACCAGTTATCATCCTACCGTCCTCCCCTCCGTGCAATACAACACTCACCAGTTATCAGCCTACCGTCCTTCCCTCCGTGCAATACATCATTCACCAGTTATCAGTCCACCATCTCCCCTCCGTGCAATACAACACTCACCAGGTATCAGTCCACCATCTCCCCTCCGTGCAATACAACACTCACCAATTATCAGCCCACCATATCCCATCCGTGGAATACAACACTCACCAATTATCAGCCCACCATCTTCCCTCCATGCAATACAAAACTCACCAGTTATCAGCCTACCCTCCTTCCCTCCATGTAATACCACACTCACCAGTTATCAGTCTACCAACTCCCCTCCGTGCAAAACAACACTCACCAGTTATCAGTCCACCATTTTCCCTCCGTGCAATACAACACTCACCAGTTATCAGTCCACCATCTCCCCTCCGTGCAATACAACACTCACCAGTTATCAGTCCACAATCTCCCTCCGTGCGATACAACACTCACCAGTTATCTGCCCACCATCTCGCCTCCGTGGAATACAACTCTCACCAGTTATCAGCCTACCGTCCTTCGCTCCATGCAATACCACACTCACCAGTTACCAGACCACCATCTCACCTCCGTGCAATACAACTCTCACCAGTTATCAGCCCACCATCTCCTCACCGTGCAATACAACATTCACCAGTTATCAGTCCACCATTTCCCCTCCGTGCAATACAACACTCAGCAGTTATCAGCCCACCATATTCCCTCCATGCAATAGAACACTCACCAGTTATCAGTCCACCATCCTCCCTCCGTGCAATACAACACTCACCAGTTATCAGTCCACCATCTTCCCCCCGTGGAATACAACACTGACCAGATATCAGTCCGCCATCTCCCCTCCGTGCAATACAACACTCACCAGTTATCAGTCTACCATCTTCCTTCCGTGCAATACAACACTCACCAGTTATCAGTCCACCATCTCCATCCGTGCAATACAAAACTCACCAGTTATCAGCACACCATCTCCCCTCCGTGTAATACAAGACTCACCAGTTATCAGTCTACCATCTCCACTCTGTGCAATACAACTCTCACCAGTTATCAGTCTACCATCTCCCCTCTGTGCAATACAACTCTCACCAGTTATCAGCCCACCATATCCCCTCCGTGCAATACAACACTCACCAATTATCAGCCCACCATCTTCCCTCCGTGCAATACAACACTCACCAGTTATCAGTCCACCATCTTCCCTCCGTGGAATACAACACTCACCGGATATCAGTCCACCATCTCCCTTCTGTGCAATACAACACTCACCAGTTATCCGTCCACCATCTCCCTCCGTGCAATACAACACTCACCAGTTACCAGTTATCAGTCCACCATCTCCCGTCCGTGCAATACAACACTCAGCAGTTATCAGTTAACAATCTCCCTCCGTGCAATACAACACTCACCAGTTATCTGCCCACCATCTCGCCTCTGTGGAATACAACTCTCACCAGTTATCAGCCTACCGTCCTTCCCTCCGTGCAATACAACACTCACCAGTTATCAGTCCACCATCTTCCCTCCGTGGAATACAACACTCACCAGTTATCAGACCACCATCTCCCCTTCGTACAATACAACACTCACCAGTTATCAGTCCACCATCTCCCTCCATGCAATACAACACTCACCAGTTATCAGACCACCATCTCCCCTCCGTGCAATACAACACTCACCAGTTATCAGTCCACCATCTTCCCTCCGTGCAATACAACACTCTCTAGTTATCTGCCCACCATCTCGCCTCCGTGGAATACAACTCTCACCAGTTATCAGCCTACCGTCCTTCCCTCCGTGCAATACAACACTCACCAGTTATCAGTCCACCATCTCCCCTCCGTGCAATACATCACTCACCAGTTATCCATCCACCATCTGCATCCGTGCAATACAAAACTCATCAGTTATCAGCCCACCATCTCCCCTCCGTGTAATACAAGACTCACCAGTTATCAGTCTACCATCTCCACTCTGTGCAATACAACTCTCACCAGTTATCAGTCCACCATCTTCCCTCCATGCAACACAACACTCACCAGTTATCAGTCCACCATCTTCCCTCCGTGCAATACAACACTCACCAGTTATCAGTCCACCATCTTCCCTCCGTGGAATACAACACTGACCGGATATCAGTCCACCATCTCCCTTCCGTGCAATACAACACTCACCAGTTATCCGTCCACCATCTCCCTCCGTGCAATACAACACTCACCAGTTACCAGTTATCAGTCCACCATCTCCCGTCCGTGCAATACAACACTCAGCAGTTAACAGTTAACAATCTCCCTCCGTGCAATACAACACTCACCAGTTATCTGCCCACCATCTCGCCTCCGTGGAATACAACTCTCACCAGTTATCAGCCTACCGTCCTTCCCTCCGTGCAATACAACACTCACCAGTTATCAGTCCACCATCTCCCTCAGTGCAATACAACACTCACCAGTTATCAGACCACCATCTCCCCTCCGTGCAATACAACACTCACCAGTTATCAGTCCACCATCTTCCCTCCGTGCAATACAACACTCACTAGTTATCTGCCCACCATCTCGCCTCCGTGGAATACAACTCTCACCAGTTATCAGCCTACCGTCCTTCCCTCCGTGCAATACAACACTCACCAGTTACCAGACCACCATCACCCCTCCGTGCAATTCAACACTCACCGGACATCAGTCCAACATCTCCCCTCCATGCAATACAACACTCACCAGTTATCAGTCCACCATCTTCCCTCCGTGCAATACAACACTCACCAGTTATCAGTCCACCATCTCCCCTCCGTGCAATACAACACTCAACAGTTATCAGTCCACAATCTCCCTCCTTGCAATACAACACTCACCAGTTATCTGCCCACCATCTCGCCTCCGTGGAATACAACTCTCACCAGTTATCAGCCTACCGTCCTTCCCTACGTGCAATAGAACACTCACCAGTTACCAGACGAACATCTAACCTCCGTGCAATACAACTCTCACTAGTTATCAGTCCACCATCTTCCCTCCGTGCAATACAACACTCACCAGTTATCAGTCCAGCATCTCCCTCCGTGCAATACAACACTCACCAGGTATCAGTCCACCATCTCCCCTCCGTGCAATACAACACTCACCAATTATCAGCCCACCATATCCCATCCGTGGAATACAACACTCACCAATTATCAGCCCACCATCTTCCCTCCATGCAATACAAAACTCACCAGTTATCAGCCTACCCTCCTTCCCTCCATGTAATACCACACTCACCAGTTATCAGTCTACCATCTCCCCTCCGTGCAAAACAACACTCACCAGTTATCAGTCCACCATTTTCCCTCCGTGCAATACAACACTCACCAGTTATCAGTCCACCATCTCCCCTCCGTGCAATACAACACTCACCAGTTATCAGTCCACAATCTCCCTCCGTGCGATACAACACTCACCAGTTATCTGCCCACCATCTCGCCTCCGTGGAATACAACTCTCACCAGTTATCAGCCTACCGTCCTTCTCTCCATGCAATACCACACTCACCAGTTACCAGACCACCATCTCACCTCCGTGCAATACAACTCTCACCAGTTATCAGCCCACCATCTCCTCACCGTGCAATACAACATTCACCAGTTATCAGTCCACCATTTCCCCTCCGTGCAATACAACACTCAGCAGTTATCAGCCCACCATATTCCCTCCATGCAATAGAACACTCACCAGTTATCAGTCCACCATCCTCCCTCCGTGCAATACAACACTCACCAGTTATCAGTCCACCATCTTCCCCCCGTGGAATACAACACTGACCAGATATCAGTCCGCCATCTCCCCTCCGTGCAATACAACACTCACCAGTTATCAGTCTACCATCTTCCTTCCGTGCAATACAACACTCACCAGTTATCAGTCCACCATCTCCCCTCCGTGCAATACAACACTCACCAGTTATCCATCCACCATCTCCATCCGTGCAATACAAAACTCACCAGTTATCAGCATACCATCTCCCCTCCGTGTAATACAAGACTCACCAGTTATCAGTCTACCATCTCCACTCTGTGCAATACAACTCTCACCAGTTATCAGTCTACCATCTCCCCTCTGTGCAATACAACTCTCACCAGTTATCAGCCCACCATATCCCCTCCGTGCAATACAACACTCACCAATTATCAGCCCACCATCTTCCCTCCATGCAACACAACACTCACCAGTTATCAGTCCACCATCTTCCCTCCGTGCAATACAACACTCACCAGTTATCAGTCCACCATCTTCCCTCCGTGGAATACAACACTCACCGGATATCAGTCCACCATCTCCGTTCCGTGCAATACAACACTCACCAGTTATCCGTCCACCATCTTCCTCCGTGCAATACAACACTCACCAATTATCAGCCCACCATTTTCCCTCCGTGCAATACAACACTCACCACTTATCGGTCCAACATCTCCGTCCGTGCAATACAACACTCACCAGTTATCATCCTACCGTCCTCCCCTCCGTGCAATACAACACTCACCAGTTATCAGTCCACCATCTTCACTCATTGCAATACAACACTCACCAATTATCCGTCCACCATCTCCCTACGTGCAATACAACACTCACCAGTTATCAGTCCACCATCTCCCCTCCGTGCAATACAACACTCACCAGTTATCAGTCCACCATCTCCCCTCCGTGCAATACAACACTCACCAGTTATCAGTCCACAATCTCCCTCCGTGCAATACAAAACTCACCAGTTATCAGCCTACCGTCCTCCCTTCCATGGAATACAACACTCACCAGTTATCAGTCCACCATCTTCCTCCGTGCAATACAACACTCACCAATTATCAGCCCACCATTTTCCCTCCGTGCAATACAACACTCACCAGTTATCGGTCCACCATCTCCGTCCGTGCAATACAAAACTCACCAGTTATCATCCTACCGTCCTCCCCTCCGTGCAATACAACACTCACCAGTTATCAGCCTACCGTCCTTCCCTCCGTGCAAAACAACATTCACCAGTTATCAGTCCACCATCTCCCCTCCGTGCAATACAACACTCACCAGGTATCAGTCCACCATCTCCCCTCCGTGCAATACAACACTCACCAATTATCAGCCCACCATATCCCATCCGTGGAATACAACACTCACCGATTATCAGCCCACCATCTTCCCTCCATGCAATACAAAACTCACCAGTTATCAGCCTACCCTCCTTCCCTCCATGTAATACCACACTCACCAGTTATCAGTCTACCATCTCCCCTCCGTGCAAAACAACACTCACCAGTTATCAGTCCACCATTTTCCCTCCGTGCAATGCAACACTCACCAGTTATCAGTCCACCATCTCCCCTCCGTGGAATACAACACTCACCAGTTATCAGTCCACAATCTCCCTCCGTGCGATACAACACTCACCAGTTATCTGCCCACCATCTCGCCTCCGTGGAATACAACTCTCACCAGTTATCAGCTACCGTCCTTCGCTCCATGCAATACCACACTCACCAGTTACCAGACCGCCATCTCACCTCCATGCAATACAACTCACACCAGTTATCAGCCCACCATCTCCTCACCGTGCAATACAACATTCACCAGTTATCAGTCCACCATTTCCCCTCCATGCAATACAACACTCATCAGTTATCAGCCCACCATCTTCCCTCCATGCAATAGAACACTCACCAGTTATCAGTCCACCATCCTCCCTCCGTGCAATACAACACTCACCAGTTATCAGTCCACCATCTTCCCCCCGTGGAATACAACACTGACCAGATATCAGTCCACCATCTCCCCTCCGTGCAATACAACACTCAACAGTTATCAGTCCACCATCTCCCCTCCGTGCAATACAACACTCACCAGTTATCAGTCCACCATCTCCCCTCCGTGCAATACAACACTCACCAGTTATCAATCCACCATCTCCCCTCCATGCAATAGAACACTCACCAGTTATCAGTCCAACATCTTCCCTCCGTGGAATACAACACTCACCAGTTATCAGACCACCATCTCCCCTCCGTGCAATACAACACTCACCAGGTATCAGTCCACCATCTCCACTCCATGCAATACAACACTCACTAGTTATCAGTCTACCATCTCCCCTCCGTGCAATACAACACTCACCAGTTATCAGTCCACAATCGTCCCTCCGTGCAATAGAACACTCACCAATTATCAGTCCACCATCTCCCCTCCATGCAATACAACACTCACCAGTTATCAGTCCACCATCTTCCCTCCGTGCAATACAACACTCAACAGTTATCAGCCTACCGTCCTCCCTTCCATGCAATACAACACTCACCAGTTATCAGTCCACGATCTCCCTCCGTGCAATACAACACTCACCAATTATCAGTCCACCATTTTCCCTCCGTGCAATACAACACTCACCAGTTATCAGTCCACCATCTCCGTCCGTGCAATACAACACTCACCAGTTATCATCCAACCGTCCTCCCCTCCGTGCAATACAACACTCACCAGTTATCAGTCCACCATCTTCACTCCGTGCAATACAACTCTCAGCAGTTTACAGCCCACCATATCCGATCCGTGCAATAGAACACTCACCAGTTATCCATCCACCATCTCCCTCCGTGCAATACAACACTCACCAGTTACCAGTTATCAGTCCACCATCACCCCTCCTTGCAATTCAACACTCAGCAGTTATCAGTCCACAATCTCCCTCCGTGCAATACAACACTCACCAGTTATCTGCCCACCATCTCGCCTCCGTGGAATACAACTCTCACCAGTTATCAGCCTACCGTCCTTCCTTCCGTGCAATAAAACACTCAACAGTTATCAGTCCACCATCTCCCCTCCATGCAATACAACACTCACCAATTATCAGCCCACCATATCCCATCCGTGGAATACAACACTCACCAATTATCAGCCCACCATCTTCCCTCCATGCAATACAACACTCACCAGTTATCAGTGTACCGTCGTTCCCTCCGTGCAATACAACACTCACCAGTTGCCAGACCACCATCTCCCCTCCGTGCAATACAACACTCACCAGTTATCAGCCTACCCTCCTTCCCTCCATGTAATACAACACTCACCAGTTATCAGTCTACCATCTCCCCTCCGTGCAAAACAACACTGACCAGTTATCAGTCCACCATCTTCCCTCCGTGCAATACAATACTCACCAGTTATCAGTCCACCATCTCCCCTCCGTGGAATACAACTCTCACCAGTTATCAGCCTTCTGTCCTTCCCTCCGTGCAATACAACACTCACCAGTTATCAGTCCACCATCTTCCCTCCGTGGAATACAACACTCACCAGTTACCAGTCCACCATCTTCACTCCGTGCAATACAACTCTCAGCAGTTTACAGCCCACCATATCCGATCCGTGCAATACAACACTCACCAATTATCAGCCCACCATATCCCATCCGTGGAATACAACACTCACCAATTATCAGCCCACCATCTTCCCTCCATGCAATACAAAACTCACCAGTTATCAGCCTACCCTCCTTCCCTCCATGTAATACCACACTCACCAGTTATCAGTCTACCATCTCCCCTCCGTGCAAAACAACACTCACCAGTTATCAGTCCACCATTTTCCCTCTGTGCAATACAACACTCACCAGTTATCAGTCCACCATCTCCCCTCCGTGCAATACAACACTCACCAGTTATCAGTCCACAATCTCCCTCCGTGCGATACAACACTCACCAGTTATCTGCCCACCATCTCACCTCCGTGCAATACAACTCTCACCAGTTATCAGCCCACCATCTCCTCACCGTGCAATACAACATTCACCAGTTATCAGTCCACCATTTCCCCTCCGTGCAATACAACACTCAGCAGTTATCAGCCCACCATATTCCCTTCATGCAATAGAACACTCACCAGTTATCAGTCCACCATCCTCCCTCCGTGCAATACAACACTCACCAGTTATCAGTCCACCGTCTTCCCCCCGTGGAATACAACACTGACCAGATATCAGTCCACCATCTCCCCTCCGTGCAATACAACACTCACCAGTTATCAGTCTACCATCTTCCTTCCGTGCAATACAACACTCACCAGTTATCAGTCCACCATCTCCCCTCCGTGCAATACAACACTGACCAGTTATCCATCCACCATCTCCATCCGTGCAATACAAAACTCACCAGTTATCAGCCCACCATCTCCCCTCCGTGTAATACAAGACTCACCAGTTATCAGTCTACCATCTCCACTCTGTGCAATACACCTCTCACCAGTCATCAGTCTACCATCTCCCCTCTGTGCAATACAACTCTCACCAGTTATCAGCCCACCATATCCCCTCCGTGCAATACAACACTCACCAATTATCAGCCCACCATCTTCCCTCCATGCAACACAACACTCACCAGTTATCAGTCCACCATCTTCCCTCCGTGCAATACAACACTCACCAGTTATCAGTCCACCATCTTCCCTCCGTGGAATACAACACTCACCGGATATCAGTCCACCATCTCCCTCTGTGCAATACAACACTCACCAGTTACCAGTTATCAGTCCACCATCTCCCGTCCGTGCAATACAACACTCAGCAGTTATCAGTTAACAATCTCCCTCCGTGCAATACAACACTCACCAGTTATCAGTCCACCATCTTCCCTCCGTGGAATACAACACTCACCAGTTTTCAGACCACCATCTCCCCTTCGTACAATACAACACTCACCAGTTATCAGTCCACCATCTCCCTCCGTGCAATACAACACTCACTAGTTATCTGCCCACCATCTCGCCTCCGTGGAATACAACTCTCACCAGTTATCAGTCCACCATCTCCCCTCCGTGCAATACATCACTCACCAGTTATCCATCCACCATCTCCATCCGTGCAATACAAAACTCACCAGTTATCAGCCCACCATCTCCCCTCCGTGTAATACAAGACTCACCAGTTATCAGTCTACCATCTCCACTCTGTGCAATACAACTCTCACCAGTTATCAGTCCACCATCTTCCCTCCATGCAACACAACACTCACCAGTTATCAGTCCACCATCTTCCCTCCGTGCAATACAACACTCACCAGTTATCAGTCCACCATCTTCCCTCCGTGGAATACAACACTCACCGGATATCAGTCCACCATCTCCCTTCTGTGCAATACAACACTCACCAGTTATCCGTCCACCATCTCCCTCCGTGCAATACAACACTCAGCAGTTACCAGTTATCAGTCCACCATCTCCCGTCCGTGCAATACAACACTCAGCAGTTATCAGTTAACAATCTCCCTCCGTGCAATACAACACTCACCAGTTATCTGCCCACCATCTCGCCTCCGTGGAATACAACTCTCACCAGTTATCAGCCTACCGTCCTTCCCTCCGTGCAATACAACACTCACGAGTTATCAGTCCACCATCTTCCCTCCGTGGAATACAACACTCACCAGTTATCAGACCACCATCTCCCCTTCGTACAATACAACACTCACCAGTTATCAGTCCACCATCTCCCTCCGTGCAATACAACACTCACCAGTTATCAGACCACCATCTCCCCTCCGTGCAATACAACACTCACCAGTTATCAGTCCACCATCTTCCCTCCGTGCAATACAACACTCACCAGTTATCAGCCCACCATCTCCCCTCCATGCAATACAACACTCACCAGTTATCAGTCCACCATCTTCCCTCCGTGCAATACAACACTCAACAGTTATCAGCCTACCGTCCTCCCTTCCATGCAATACAACACTCACCAGTTATCAGTCCACGATCTCCCTCCGTGCAATACAACACTCACCAATTATCAGTCCACCATTTTCCCTCCGTGCAATACAACACTCACCAGTTATCAGTCCACCATCTCCGTCCGTGCAATACAACACTCACCAGTTATCATCCAACCGTCCTCCCCTCCGTGCAATACAACACTCACCAGTTATCAGTCCACCATCTTCACTCCGTGCAATACAACTCTCAGCAGTTTACAGCCCACCATATCCGATCCGTGCAATAGAACACTCACCAGTTATCCATCCACCATCTCCCTCCGTGCAATACAACACTCACCAGTTACCAGTTATCAGTCCACCATCACCCCTCCTTGCAATTCAACACTCAGCAGTTATCAGTCCACAATCTCCCTCCGTGCAATACAACACTCACCAGTTATCTGCCCACCATCTCGCCTCCGTGGAATACAACTCTCACCAGTTATCAGCCTACCGTCCTTCCTTCCGTGCAATAAAACACTCAACAGTTATCAGTCCACCATCTCCCCTCCATGCAATACAACACTCACCAATTATCAGCCCACCATATCCCATCCGTGGAATACAACACTCACCAATTATCAGCCCACCATCTTCCCTCCATGCAATACAACACTCACCAGTTATCAGTGTACCGTCGTTCCCTCCGTGCAATACAACACTCACCAGTTGCCAGACCACCATCTCCCCTCCGTGCAATACAACACTCACCAGTTATCAGCCTACCCTCCTTCCCTCCATGTAATATAACACTCACCAGTTATCAGTCTACCATCTCCCCTCCGTGCAAAACAACACTGACCAGTTATCAGTCCACCATCTTCCCTCCGTGCAATACAATACTCACCAGTTATCAGTCCACCATCTCCCCTCCGTGGAATACAACTCTCACCAGTTATCAGCCTTCTGTCCTTCCCTCCGTGCAATACAACACTCACCAGTTATCAGACCACCATCTCCCCTCCGTGCAATACAACACTCACCAGGTATCAGTCCACCATCTCCACTCCATGCAATACAACACTCACTAGTTATCAGTCTACCATCTCCCCTCCGTGCAATACAACACTCACCAGTTATCAGTCCACAATCGTCCCTCCGTGCAATAGAACACTCACCAATTATCAGTCCACCATCTCCCCTCCATGCAATACAACACTCACCAGTTATCAGTCCACCATCTTCCCTCCGTGCAATACAACACTCAACAGTTATCAGCCTACCGTCCTCCCTTCCATGCAATACAACACTCACCAGTTATCAGTCCACGATCTCCCTCCGTGCAATACAACACTCACCAATTATCAGTCCACCATTTTCCCTCCGTGCAATACAACACTCACCAGTTATCAGTCCACCATCTCCGTCCGTGCAATACAACACTCACCAGTTATCATCCAACCGTCCTCCCCTCCGTGCAATACAACACTCACCAGTTATCAGTCCACCATCTTCACTCCGTGCAATACAACTCTCAGCAGTTTACAGCCCACCATATCCGATCCGTGCAATAGAACACTCACCAGTTATCCATCCACCATCTCCCTCCGTGCAATACAACACTCACCAGTTACCAGTTATCAGTCCACCATCACCCCTCCTTGCAATTCAACACTCAGCAGTTATCAGTCCACAATCTCCCTCCGTGCAATACAACACTCACCAGTTATCTGCCCACCATCTCGCCTCCGTGGAATACAACTCTCACCAGTTATCAGCCTACCGTCCTTCCTTCCGTGCAATAAAACACTCAACAGTTATCAGTCCACCATCTCCCCTCCATGCAATACAACACTCACCAATTATCAGCCCACCATATCCCATCCGTGGAATACAACACTCACCAATTATCAGCCCACCATCTTCCCTCCATGCAATACAACACTCACCAGTTATCAGTGTACCGTCGTTCCCTCCGTGCAATACAACACTCACCAGTTGCCAGACCACCATCTCCCCTCCGTGCAATACAACACTCACCAGTTATCAGCCTACCCTCCTTCCCTCCATGTAATACAACACTCACCAGTTATCAGTCTACCATCTCCCCTCCGTGCAAAACAACACTGACCAGTTATCAGTCCACCATCTTCCCTCCGTGCAATACAATACTCACCAGTTATCAGTCCACCATCTCCCCTCCGTGGAATACAACTCTCACCAGTTATCAGCCTTCTGTCCTTCCCTCCGTGCAATACAACACTCACCAGTTATCAGTCCACCATCTTCCCTCCGTGGAATACAACACTCACCAGTTACCAGTCCACCATCTTCACTCCGTGCAATACAACTCTCAGCAGTTTACAGCCCACCATATCCGATCCGTGCAATACAACACTCACCAATTATCAGCCCACCATATCCCATCCGTGGAATACAACACTCACCAATTATCAGCCCACCATCTTCCCTCCATGCAATACAAAACTCACCAGTTATCAGCCTACCCTCCTTCCCTCCATGTAATACCACACTCACCAGTTATCAGTCTACCATCTCCCCTCCGTGCAAAACAACACTCACCAGTTATCAGTCCACCATTTTCCCTCTGTGCAATACAACACTCACCAGTTATCAGTCCACCATCTCCCCTCCGTGCAATACAACACTCACCAGTTATCAGTCCACAATCTCCCTCCGTGCGATACAACACTCACCAGTTATCTGCCCACCATCTCACCTCCGTGCAATACAACTCTCACCAGTTATCAGCCCACCATCTCCTCACCGTGCAATACAACATTCACCAGTTATCAGTCCACCATTTCCCCTCCGTGCAATACAACACTCAGCAGTTATCAGCCCACCATATTCCCTTCATGCAATAGAACACTCACCAGTTATCAGTCCACCATCCTCCCTCCGTGCAATACAACACTCACCAGTTATCAGTCCACCGTCTTCCCCCCGTGGAATACAACACTGACCAGATATCAGTCCACCATCTCCCCTCCGTGCAATACAACACTCACCAGTTATCAGTCTACCATCTTCCTTCCGTGCAATACAACACTCACCAGTTATCAGTCCACCATCTCCCCTCCGTGCAATACAACACTGACCAGTTATCCATCCACCATCTCCATCCGTGCAATACAAAACTCACCAGTTATCAGCCCACCATCTCCCCTCCGTGTAATACAAGACTCACCAGTTATCAGTCTACCATCTCCACTCTGTGCAATACACCTCTCACCAGTCATCAGTCTACCATCTCCCCTCTGTGCAATACAACTCTCACCAGTTATCAGCCCACCATATCCCCTCCGTGCAATACAACACTCACCAATTATCAGCCCACCATCTTCCCTCCATGCAACACAACACTCACCAGTTATCAGTCCACCATCTTCCCTCCGTGCAATACAACACTCACCAGTTATCAGTCCACCATCTTCCCTCCGTGGAATACAACACTCACCGGATATCAGTCCACCATCTCCCTCTGTGCAATACAACACTCACCAGTTACCAGTTATCAGTCCACCATCTCCCGTCCGTGCAATACAACACTCAGCAGTTATCAGTTAACAATCTCCCTCCGTGCAATACAACACTCACCAGTTATCAGTCCACCATCTTCCCTCCGTGGAATACAACACTCACCAGTTTTCAGACCACCATCTCCCCTTCGTACAATACAACACTCACCAGTTATCAGTCCACCATCTCCCTCCGTGCAATACAACACTCACTAGTTATCTGCCCACCATCTCGCCTCCGTGGAATACAACTCTCACCAGTTATCAGTCCACCATCTCCCCTCCGTGCAATACATCACTCACCAGTTATCCATCCACCATCTCCATCCGTGCAATACAAAACTCACCAGTTATCAGCCCACCATCTCCCCTCCGTGTAATACAAGACTCACCAGTTATCAGTCTACCATCTCCACTCTGTGCAATACAACTCTCACCAGTTATCAGTCCACCATCTTCCCTCCATGCAACACAACACTCACCAGTTATCAGTCCACCATCTTCCCTCCGTGCAATACAACACTCACCAGTTATCAGTCCACCATCTTCCCTCCGTGGAATACAACACTCACCGGATATCAGTCCACCATCTCCCTTCTGTGCAATACAACACTCACCAGTTATCCGTCCACCATCTCCCTCCGTGCAATACAACACTCAGCAGTTACCAGTTATCAGTCCACCATCTCCCGTCCGTGCAATACAACACTCAGCAGTTATCAGTTAACAATCTCCCTCCGTGCAATACAACACTCACCAGTTATCTGCCCACCATCTCGCCTCCGTGGAATACAACTCTCACCAGTTATCAGCCTACCGTCCTTCCCTCCGTGCAATACAACACTCACGAGTTATCAGTCCACCATCTTCCCTCCGTGGAATACAACACTCACCAGTTATCAGACCACCATCTCCCCTTCGTACAATACAACACTCACCAGTTATCAGTCCACCATCTCCCTCCGTGCAATACAACACTCACCAGTTATCAGACCACCATCTCCCCTCCGTGCAATACAACACTCACCAGTTATCAGTCCACCATCTTCCCTCCGTGCAATACAACACTCACCAGTTATCAGCCCACCATCTCCCCTCCATGCAATACAACACTCACCAGTTATCAGTCCACCATCTTCCCTCCGTGCAATACAACACTCAACAGTTATCAGCCTACCGTCCTCCCTTCCATGCAATACAACACTCACCAGTTATCAGTCCACGATCTCCCTCCGTGCAATACAACACTCACCAATTATCAGTCCACCATTTTCCCTCCGTGCAATACAACACTCACCAGTTATCAGTCCACCATCTCCGTCCGTGCAATACAACACTCACCAGTTATCATCCAACCGTCCTCCCCTCCGTGCAATACAACACTCACCAGTTATCAGTCCACCATCTTCACTCCGTGCAATACAACTCTCAGCAGTTTACAGCCCACCATATCCGATCCGTGCAATAGAACACTCACCAGTTATCCATCCACCATCTCCCTCCGTGCAATACAACACTCACCAGTTACCAGTTATCAGTCCACCATCACCCCTCCTTGCAATTCAACACTCAGCAGTTATCAGTCCACAATCTCCCTCCGTGCAATACAACACTCACCAGTTATCTGCCCACCATCTCGCCTCCGTGGAATACAACTCTCACCAGTTATCAGCCTACCGTCCTTCCTTCCGTGCAATAAAACACTCAACAGTTATCAGTCCACCATCTCCCCTCCATGCAATACAACACTCACCAATTATCAGCCCACCATATCCCATCCGTGGAATACAACACTCACCAATTATCAGCCCACCATCTTCCCTCCATGCAATACAACACTCACCAGTTATCAGTGTACCGTCGTTCCCTCCGTGCAATACAACACTCACCAGTTGCCAGACCACCATCTCCCCTCCGTGCAATACAACACTCACCAGTTATCAGCCTACCCTCCTTCCCTCCATGTAATACAACACTCACCAGTTATCAGTCTACCATCTCCCCTCCGTGCAAAACAACACTGACCAGTTATCAGTCCACCATCTTCCCTCCGTGCAATACAATACTCACCAGTTATCAGTCCACCATCTCCCCTCCGTGGAATACAACTCTCACCAGTTATCAGCCTTCTGTCCTTCCCTCCGTGCAATACAACACACACCAGTTATCAGTCCACCATCTTCCCTCCGTGGAATACAACACTCACCAGTTACCAGTCCACCATCTTCACTCCGTGCAATACAACTCTCAGCAGTTTACAGCCCACCATATCCGATCCGTGCAATACAACACTCACCAATTATCAGCCCACCATATCCCATCCGTGGAATACAACACTCACCAATTATCAGCCCACCATCTTCCCTCCATGCAATACAAAACTCACCAGTTATCAGCCTACCCTCCTTCCCTCCATGTAATACCACACTCACCAGTTATCAGTCTACCATCTCCCCTCCGTGCAAAACAACACTCACCAGTTATCAGTCCACCATTTTCCCTCTGTGCAATACAACACTCACCAGTTATCAGTCCACCATCTCCCCTCCGTGCAATACAACACTCACCAGTTATCAGTCCACAATCTCCCTCCGTGCGATACAACACTCACCAGTTATCTGCCCACCATCTCACCTCCGTGCAATACAACTCTCACCAGTTATCAGCCCACCATCTCCTCACCGTGCAATACAACATTCACCAGTTATCAGTCCACCATTTCCCCTCCGTGCAATACAACACTCAGCAGTTATCAGCCCACCATATTCCCTTCATGCAATAGAACACTCACCAGTTATCAGTCCACCATCCTCCCTCCGTGCAATACAACACTCACCAGTTATCAGTCCACCATCTTCCCCCCGTGGAATACAACACTGACCAGATATCAGTCCACCATCTCCCCTCCGTGCAATACAACACTCACCAGTTATCAGTCTACCATCTTCCTTCCGTGCAATACAACACTCACCAGTTATCAGTCCACCATCTCCCCTCCGTGCAATACAACACTGACCAGTTATCCATCCACCATCTCCATCCGTGCAATACAAAACTCACCAGTTATCAGCCCACCATCTCCCCTCCGTGTAATACAAGACTCACCAGTTATCAGTCTACCATCTCCACTCTGTGCAATACACCTCTCACCAGTCATCAGTCTACCATCTCCCCTCTGTGCAATACAACTCTCACCAGTTATCAGCCCACCATATCCCCTCCGTGCAATACAACACTCACCAATTATCAGCCCACCATCTTCCCTCCATGCAACACAACACTCACCAGTTATCAGTCCACCATCTTCCCTCCGTGCAATACAACACTCACCAGTTATCAGTCCACCATCTTCCCTCCGTGGAATACAACACTCACCGGATATCAGTCCACCATCTCCCTCTGTGCAATACAACACTCACCAGTTACCAGTTATCAGTCCACCATCTCCCGTCCGTGCAATACAACACTCAGCAGTTATCAGTTAACAATCTCCCTCCGTGCAATACAACACTCACCAGTTATCAGTCCACCATCTTCCCTCCGTGGAATACAACACTCACCAGTTATCAGACCACCATCTCCCCTTCGTACAATACAACACTCACCAGTTATCAGTCCACCATCTCCCTCCGTGCAATACAACACTCACTAGTTATCTGCCCACCATCTCGCCTCCGTGGAATACAACTCTCACCAGTTATCAGCCTACCGTCCTTCCCTCCGTGCAATACAACACTCACCAGTTATCAGTCCACCATCTCCCCTCCGTGCAATACATCACTCACCAGTTATCCATCCACCATCTCCATCCGTGCAATACAAAACTCACCAGTTATCAGCCCACCATCTCCCCTCCGTGTAATACAAGACTCACCAGTTATCAGTCTACCATCTCCACTCTGTGCAATACAACTCTCACCAGTTATCAGTCCACCATCTTCCCTCCATGCAACACAACACTCACCAGTTATCAGTCCACCATCTTCCCTCCGTGCAATACAACACTCACCAGTTATCAGTCCACCATCTTCCCTCCGTGGAATACAACACTCACCGGATATCAGTCCACCATCTCCCTTCTGTGCAATACAACACTCACCAGTTATCCGTCCACCATCTCCCTCCGTGCAATACAACACTCAGCAGTTACCAGTTATCAGTCCACCATCTCCCGTCCGTGCAATACAACACTCAGCAGTTATCAGTTAACAATCTCCCTCCGTGCAATACAACACTCACCAGTTATCTGCCCACCATCTCGCCTCCGTGGAATACAACTCTCACCAGTTATCAGCCTACCGTCCTTCCCTCCGTGCAATACAACACTCACGAGTTATCAGTCCACCATCTTCCCTCCGTGGAATACAACACTCACCAGTTATCAGACCACCATCTCCCCTTCGTACAATACAACACTCACCAGTTATCAGTCCACCATCTCCCCTCCGTGCAATACAACTCTCAACAGTTATCAGTCCACAATCTCACTCCGTGCAATACAACACTCACCAGTTATCTGCCCACCATCTCGCCTCCGTGGAATACAACTCTCACCAGTTATCAGCCTACCGTCCTTCCCTACGTGCAATACAACACTCACCAGTTACCAGACCAACATCTCACCTCCGTGCAATACAACTCTCACCAGTTATCAGTCCACCATCTTCCCTCCGTGCAATACAACACTCACCAGTTATCAGTCCAGCATCTCCCTCCGTGCAATACAACACTCACCAATTATCAGTCCACCATCTCCCCTCCATGCAATACAACACTCACCAGTTATCAGTCCACCATCTTCCCTCCGTGAAATACAACACTCACCAGTTATCAGCGTACCGTCCTCCCTTCCATGGAATACAACACTCACCAGTTATCAGTCCACCATCTTCCTCCGTGCAATACAACACTCACCAATTATCAGCCCACCATTTTCCCTCCGTGCAATACAACACTCACCACTTATCGGTCCAACATCTCTGTCCGTGCAATACAACACTCACCAGTTCTCATCCTACCGTCCTCCGCTCCGTGCAATACAACACTCACCAGTTTTCAGTCCACCATCTTCACTCAGTGCAATACAACACTCACCAATTATCCGTCCACCATCTCCCTACGTGCAATACAACACTCACCAGTTATCAGTCCAGCATCTCCCCTCCGTGCAATACAACACTCACCAGTTATCAGTCCACCATCTCCCCTCCGTGCAATACAACACTCACCAGTTATCAGTCCACAATCTCCCTCCGTGCAATACAAAACTCACCAGTTATCAGCCTACCGTCCTCCCTTCCATGGAAGACAACACTCACCAGTTATCAGTCCACCATCTTCCTCCGTGCAATACAACACTCAACAATTATCAGCCCACCATTTTCCCTCCGTGCAATACAACACTCACCAGTTATCGGTCCACCATCTCCGTCCGTGCAATACAACACTCACCAGTTATCATCCTACCGTCCTCCCCTCCGTGCAATACAACACTCACCAGTTATCAGCCTACCGTCCTTCCCTCCGTGCAATACAACATTCACCAGTTATCAGTCCACCATCTCCCCTCCGTGCAATACAACACTCACCAGGTATCAGTCCACCATCTCCCCTCCGTGCAATACAACACTCACCAATTATCAGCCCACCATATCCCATCCGTGGAATACAAGACTCACCAATTATCAGCCCACCATCTTCCCTCCATGCAATACAAAACTCACCAGTTATCAGCCTACCCTCCTTCCCTCCATGTAATACCACACTCACCAGTTATCAGTCTACCATCTCCCCTCCGTGCAAAACAACACTCACCAGTTATCAGTCCACCATTTTCCCTCCGTGCAATACAACACTCACCAGTTATCAGTCCACCATCTCCCCTCCGTGCAATACAACACTCACCAGTTATCAGTCCACAATCTCCCTCCGTGCGATACAACACTCACCAGTTATCTGCCCACCATCTCGCCTCGGTGGAATACAACTCTCACCAGTTATCAGCCTACCGTCCTTCGCTCCATGCAATACCACACTCACCAGTTACCAGACCGCCATCTCACCTCCGTGCAATACAACTCTCACCAGTTATCAGCCCACCATCTCCTCACCGTGCAATACAACATTCAACAGTTATCAGTCCACCATTTCCCCTCCGTGCAATACAACACTCAGCAGTTATCAGCCCACCATCTTCCCTCCATGCAATAGAGCACTCACCAGTTATCAGTCCACCATCCTCCCTCCGTGCAATACAACACTCACCAGTTATCAGTCCACCATCTTCCCCCCGTGGAATACAACACTGACCAGATATCAGTCCACCATCTCCCCTCCGTGCAATACAACACTCAACAGTTATCAGTCCACCAACTCCCCTGGGTGCAATACAACACTCACCAGTTATCAGTCCACCATCTCCCCTCCGTGCAATACAACACTCACCAGTTATCAATCCACCATCTCCCCTCCGTGCAATACAACACTCACCAGTTATCAGTCCACCATCTTCCCTCCGTGGAATACAACACTCACCGGATATCAGTCCACCATCTCCCTTCTGTGCAATACAACACTCACCAGTTATCCGTCCACCATCTCCCTCCGTGCAATACAACACTCACCAGTTACCAGACCACCATCACCCCTCCGTGCAATTCAACACTCACCGGACATCAGTCCAACATCTCCCCTCCATGCAATACAACACTCACCAGTTATCAGTCCACCATCTTCCCTCCGTGCAATACAACACTCACCAGTTATCAGTCCACCATCTCCCCTCCGTGCAATACAACACTCAACAGTTATCAGTCCACAATCTCACTCCGTGCAATACAACACTCACCAGTTATCTGCCCACCATCTCACCTCCGTGGAATACAACTCTCACCAGTTATCAGCCTACCGTCCTTCCCTACGTGCAATACAACACTCACCAGTTACCAGACCAACATCTCACCTCCGTGCAATACAACTCTCACCAGTTATCAGTCCACCATCTTCCCTCCGTGCAATACAACACTCACCAGTTATCAGTCCAGCATCTCCCTCCGTGCAATACAACACTCACCAATTATCAGTCCACCATCTCCCCTCCATGCAATACAACACTCACCAGTTATCAGTCCACCATCTTCCCTCCGTGAAATACAACACTCACCAGTTATCAGCGTACCGTCCTCCCTTCCATGGAATACAACACTCACCAGTTATCAGTCCACCATCTTCCTCCGTGCAATACAACACTCACCAATTATCAGCCCACCATTTTCCCTCCGTGCAATACAACACTCACCACTTATCGGTCCAACATCTCTGTCCGTGCAATACAACACTCACCAGTTATCATCCTACCGTCCTCCGCTCCGTGCAATACAACACTCACCAGTTTTCAGTCCACCATCTTCACTCAGTGCAATACAACACTCACCAATTATCCGTCCACCATCTCCCTACGTGCAATACAACACTCACCAGTTATCAGTCCAGCATCTCCCCTCCGTGCAATACAACACTCACCAGTTATCAGTCCACCATCTCCCCTCCGTGCAATACAACACTCACCAGTTATCAGTCCACAATCTCCCTCCGTGCAATACAAAACTCACCAGTTATCAGCCTACCGTCCTCCCTTCCATGGAAGACAACACTCACCAGTTATCAGTCCACCATCTTCCTCCGTGCAATACAACACTCACCAATTATCAGCCCACCATTTTCCCTCCGTGCAATACAACACTCACCAGTTATCGGTCCACCATCTCCGTCCGTGCAATACAACACTCACCAGTTATCATCCTACCGTCCTCCCCTCCGTGCAATACAACACTCACCAGTTATCAGCCTACCGTCCTTCCCTCCGTGCAATACAACATTCACCAGTTATCAGTCCACCATCTCCCCTCCGTGCAATACAACACTCACCAGGTATCAGTCCACCATCTCCCCTCCGTGCAATACAACACTCACCAATTATCAGCCCACCATATCCCATCCGTGGAATACAACACTCACCAATTATCAGCCCACCATCTTCCCTCCATGCAATACAAAACTCACCAGTTATCAGCCTACCCTCCTTCCCTCCATGTAATACCACACTCACCAGTTATCAGTCTACCATCTCCCCTCCGTGCAAAAGAACACTCACCAGTTATCAGTCCACCATTTTCCCTCCGTGCAATACAACACTCACCAGTTATCAGTCCACCATCTCCCCTCCGTGCAATACAACACTCACCAGTTATCAGTCCACAATCTCCCTCCGTGCGATACAACACTCACCAGTTATCTGCCCACCATCTCGCCTCCGTGGAATACAACTCTCACCAGTTATCAGCCTACCGTCCTTCGCTCCATGCAATACCACACTCACCAGTTACCAGACCGCCATCTCACCTCCGTGCAATACAACTCTCACCAGTTATCAGCCCACCATCTCCTCACCGTGCAATACAACATTCACCAGTTATCAGTCCACCATTTCCCCTCCGTGCAATACAACACTCAGCAGTTATCAGCCCACCATCTTCCCTCCATGCAATAGAGCACTCACCAGTTATCAGTCCACCATCCTCCCTCCGTGCAATACAACACTCACCAGTTATCAGTCCACCATCTTCCCCCCGTGGAATACAACACTGACCAGATATCCGTCCACCATCTCCCCTCCGTGCAATACAACACTCAACAGTTATCAGTCCACCATCTCCCCTGGGTGCAATACAACACTCACCAGTTATCAGTCCACCATCTCCCCTCCGTGCAATACAACACTCACCAGTTATCAATCCACCATCTCCCCTCCGTGCAATACAACACTCACCAGTTATCAGTCCACCATCTTCCCTCCGTGGAATACAACACTCACCGGATATCAGTCCACCATCTCCCTTCTGTGCAATACAACACTCACCAGTTATCCGTCCACCATCTCCCTCCGTGCAATACAACACTCAGCAGTTACCAGTTATCAGTCCACCATCTCCCGTCCGTGCAATACAACACTCAGCAGTTATCAGTTAACAATCTCCCTCCGTGCAATACAACACTCACCAGTTATCTGCCCACCATCTCGCCTCCGTGGAATACAACTCTCACCAGTTATCAGCCTACCGTCCTTCCCTCCGTGCAATACAACACTCACCAGTTATCAGTCCACCATCTTCCCTCCGTGGAATACAACACTCACCAGTTATCAGACCACCATCTCCCCTTCGTACAATACAACACTCACCAGTTATCAGTCCACCATCTCCCTCCGTGCAATACAACACTCACCAGTTATCAGACCACCATCTCCCCTCCGTGCAATACAACACTCACCAGTTATCAGTCCACCATCTTCCCTCCGTGCAATACAACACTCACTAGTTATCTGCCCACCATCTCGCCTCCGTGGAATACAACTCTCACCAGTTATCAGCCTACCGTCCTTCCCTCCGTGCAATACAACACTCACCAGTTACCAGACCACCATCACACCTCCGTGCAATTCAACACTCACCGGACATCAGTCCAACATCTCCCCTCCATGCAATACAACACTCACCAGTTATCAGTCCACCATCTTCCCTCCGTGCAATACAACACTCACCAGTTATCAGTCCACCATCTCCCCTCCGTGCAATACAACACTCAACAGTTATCAGTCCACAATCTCACTCCGTGCAATACAACACTCACCAGTTATCTGCCCACAATCTCGCCTCCGTGGAATACAACTCTCACCAGTTATCAGCCTACCGTCCTTCCCTACGTGCAATACAACACTCACCAGTTACCAGACCAACATCTCACCTCAGTGCAATACAACTCTCACCAGTTATCAGTCCACCATCTTCCCTCCGTGCAATACAACACTCACCAGTTATCAGTCCAGCATCTCCCTCCGTGCAATACAACACTCACCAATTATCAGTCCACCATCTCCCCTCCATGCAATACAACACTCACCAGTTATCAGTCCACCATCTTCCCTCCTTGAAATACAACAGTCACCAGTTATCAGCCTGCCGTCCTCCCTTCCATGGAATACAACACTCACCAGTTATCAGTCCACCATCTTCCTCCGTGCAATACAACACTCACCAATTATCAGTCCACCATCTCCCCTCCATGCAATACAACACTCACCAGTTATCAGTCCACCATCTTCCCTCCTTGAAATACAACAGTCACCAGTTATCAGCCTACCGTCCTCCCTTCCATGGAATACAACACTCACCAGTTATCAGTCCACCATCTTCCTCCGTGCAATACAACACTCACCAATTATCAGCCCACCATTTTCCCTCCGTGCAATACAACACTCACCACTTATCGGTCCAACATCTCCGTCCGTGCAATACAACACTCACCAGTTATCATCCTACCGTCCTCCGCTCCGTGCAATACAACACTCACCAGTTATCAGTCCACCATCTTCACTCAGTGCAATACAACACTCACCAATTATCCGTCCACCATCTCCCTACGTGCAATACAACACTCACCAGTTATCAGTCCACCATCTCCCCTCCGTGCAATACAACACTCACCAGTTATCAGTCCACCATCTCCCCTCCGTGCAATACAACACTCACCAGTTATCAGTCCACAATTTCCCTCCGTGCAATACAAAACTCACCAGTTATCAGCCTACCGTCCTCCCTTCCATGGAATACAACACTCACCAGTTATCAGTCCACCATCTTCCTCCGTGCAATACAACACTCACCAATTATCAGCCCACCATTTTCCCTCCGTGCAATACAACACTCACCAGTTATCGGTCCACCATCTCCGTCCGTGCAATACAACACTCACCAGTTATCATCCTACCGTCCTCCCCTCCGTGCAATACAACACTCACCAGTTATCAGCCTACCGTCCTTCCCTCCGTGCAATACAACATTCACCAGTTATCAGTCCACCATCTCCCCTCCGTGCAATACAACACTCACCAGGTATCAGTCCACCATCTCCCCTCCGTGCAATACAACACTCACCAATTATCAGCCCACCATATCCCATCCGTGGAATACAACACTCACCAATTATCAGCCCACCATCTTCCCTCCATGCAATACAAAACTCACCAGTTATCAGCCTACCCTCCTTCCCTCCATGTAATACCACACTCACCAGTTATCAGTCTACCATCTCCCCTCCGTGCAAAACAACACTCACCAGTTATCAGTCCACCATTTTCCCTCCGTGCAATACAACACTCACCAGTTATCAGTCCACCATCTCCCCTCCGTGCAATACAACACTCACCAGTTATCAGTCCACAATCTCCCTCCGTGCGATACAACACTCACCAGTTATCTGCCCACCATCTCGCCTCCGTGGAATACAACTCTCACCAGTTATCAGCCTACCGTCCTTCGCTCCATGCAATACCACACTCACCAGTTACCAGACCGCCATCTCACCTCCGTGCAATACAACTCTCACCAGTTATCAGCCCACCATCTCCTCACCGTGCAATACAACATTCGCCAGTTATCAGTCCACCATTTCCCCTCCGTGCAATACAACACTCAGCAGTTATCAGCCCACCATCTTCCCTCCATGCAATAGAACACTCACCAGTTATCAGTCCACCATCCTCCCTCCGTGCAATACAACACTCACCAGTTATCAGTCCACCATCTTCCCCCCGTGGAATACAACACTGACCAGATATCAGTCCACCATCTCCCCTCCGTGCAATACAACACTCAACAGATATCAGTCCACCATCTCCCCTCCGTGCAATACAACACTCACCAGTTATCAGTCCACCATCTCCCCTCCGTGCAATACAACACTCACCAGTTATCAATCCACCATCTCCCCTCCGTGCAATACAACACTCACCAGTTATCAGTCCACCATCTTCCCTCCGTGGAATACAACACTCACCGGATATCCGTCCACCATCTCCCTCCGTGCAATACAACACTCAGCAGTTACCAGTTATCAGTCCACCATCTCCCGTCCGTGCAATACAACACTCACCAGTTATCAGTCCACCATCTCCCCTCCGTGCAATACAACACTCACCAGTTATCCATCCACCATCTCCATCCGTGCAATACAAAACTCACCAGTTATCAGCCCACCATCTCCCCTCCGTGTAATACAAGACTCACCAGTTATCAGTCTACTATCTCCACTCTGTGCAATACAACTGTCACCAGTCATCAGTCTACCATCTCCCCTCTGTGCAATACAACTCTCACCAGTTATCAGCCCACCATATCCCCTCCGTGCAATACAACACTCACCAATTATCAGCCCACCATCTTCCCTCCATGCAACACAACACTCACCAGTTATCAGTCCACCATCTTCCCTCCGTGCAATACAACACTCACCAGTTATCAGTCCACCATCTTCATTCCGTGGAATACAACACTCACCGGATATCAGTCCACCATCTCCCTTCCGTGCAATACAACACTCACCAGTTATCCGTCCACCATCTCCCTCCGTGCAATACAACACTCACCAGTTACCAGTTATCAGTCCACCATCTCCCGTCCGTGCAATACAACACTCAGCAGTTATCAGTTAACAATCTCACTCCATGCAATACAACACTCACCAGTTATCTGCCCACCATCTCGCCTCCGTGGAATACAACTCTCACCAGTTATCAGTCCAACATCTTCCCTCCGTGGAATACAACACTCACCAGTTATCAGACCACCATCTCCCCTTCGTACAATACAACACTCACCAGTTATCAGTCCACCATCTCCCTCCATGCAATACAACACTCACCAGTTATCAGACCACCATCTCCCCTCCGTGCAATACAACACTCACCAGTTATCAGTCCACCATCTTCCCTCCGTGCAATACAACACTCACTAGTTATCTGCCCACCATCTCGCCTCCGTGGAATACAACTCTCACCAGTTATCAGCCTACCGTCCTTCCCTCCGTGCAATACAACACTCACCAGTTATCAGTCCACCATCTCCCCTCCGTGCAATACATCACTCACCAGTTATCCATCCACCATCTCCATCCGTGCAATACAAAACTCACCAGTTATCAGCCCACCATCTCCCCTCCGTGTAATACAAGACTCACCAGTTATCAGTCTACCATCTCCACTCTGTGCAATACAACTCTCACCAGTTATCAGTCCACCATCTTCCCTCCATGCAACACAACACTCACCAGTTATCAGTCCACCATCTTCCCTCCGTGCAATACAACACTCACCAGTTATCAGCCCACCATCTTCCCTCCGTGGAATACAACACTCACCGGATATCAGTCCACCATCTCCCTTCCGTGCAATACAACACTCACCAGTTATCAGCCCACCATCTTCCCTCCGTGGAATACAACACTCAGCAGTTATCAGTTATCAGACCACCATCTCCCCTTCGTGCAATACAACACTCACCAGTTATCCGCCCACAATCTCGCCTCCGTGGAATACAACTCTCACCAGTTATCAGCCTACCGTCCTTCCCTCCGTGCAATACAACACTCACCAGTTATCAGTCCACCATCTTCCCTCCGTGGAATACAACACTCACCAGTTATCAGACCACCATCTCCCCTTCGTACAATACAACACTCACCAGTTATCAGTCCACCATCTCCCTCCGTGCAATACAACACTCACCAGTTATCAGACCACCATCTCCCCTCCGTGCAATACAACACTCACCAGTTATCAGTACACCATCTTCCCTCCGTGCAATACAACACTCACTAGTTATCTGCCCACCATCTCGCCTCCGTGGAATACAACTCTCACCAGTTATCAGCCTACCGTCCTTCCCTCCGTGCAATACAACACTCACCAGTTACCAGACCACCATCACCCCTCCGTGCAATTCAACACTCACCGGACATCAGTCCAACATCTCCCCTCCATGCAATACAACACTCACCAGTTATCAGTCCACCATCTTCCCTCTGTGCAATACAACACTCACCAGTTATCAGTCCACCATCTCCCCTCCGTGCAATACAACACTCAACAGTTATCAGTCCACAATCTCACTCCGTGCAATACAACACTCACCAGTTATCTGCCCACCATCTCGCCTCCGTGGAATACAACTCTCACCAGTTATCAGCCTACCGTCCTTCCCTCCGTGCAATACAACACTCACCAGTTATCAGTCCACCATCTTCCCTCCGTGGAATACAACACTCACCAGTTATCAGACCACCATCTCCCCTTCGTACAATACAACACTCACCAGTTATCAGTCCACCATCTCCCTCCGTGCAATACAACACTCACCAGTTATCAGACCACCATCTCCCCTCCGTGCAATACAACACTCACCAGTTATCAGTACACCATCTTCCCTCCGTGCAATACAACACTCACTAGTTATCTGCCCACCATCTCGCCTCCGTGGAATACAACTCTCACCAGTTATCAGCCTACCGTCCTTCCCTCCGTGCAATACAACACTCACCAGTTACCAGACCACCATCACCCCTCCGTGCAATTCAACACTCACCGGACATCAGTCCAACATCTCCCCTCCATGCAATACAACACTCACCAGTTATCAGTCCACCATCTTCCCTCCGTGCAATACAACACTCACCAGTTATCAGTCCACCATCTCCCCTCCGTGCAATACAACACTCAACAGTTATCAGTCCACAATCTCACTCCGTGCAATACAACACTCACCAGTTATCTGCCCACCATCTCGCCTCCGTGGAATACAACTCTCACCAGTTATCAGCCTACCGTCCTTCCCTACGTGCAATACAACACTCACCAGTTACCAGACCAACATCTCACCTCCGTGCAATACAACTCTCACCAGTTATCAGTCCACCATCTTCCCTCCGTGCAATACAACACTCACCAGTTATCAGTCCAGCATCTCCCTCCGTGCAATACAACACTCACCAATTATCAGTCCACCATCTCCCCTCCATGCAATACAACACTCACCAGTTATCAGTCCACCATCTTCCCTCCGTGAAATACAACACTCACCAGGTATCAGCGTACCGTCCTCCCTTCCATGGAATACAACACTCACCAGTTATCAGTCCACCATCTTCCTCCGTGCAATACAACACTCACCAATTATCAGCCCACCATTTTCCCTCCGTGCAATACAACACTCACCACTTATCGGTCCAACATCTCCATCCGTGCAATACAACACTCACCAGTTATCATCCTACCGTCCTCCGCTCCGTGCAATACAACACTCACCAGTTATCAGTCCACCATCTTCACTCAGTGCAATACAACACTCACCAATTATCCGTCCACCATCTCCCTACGTGCAATACAACACTCACCAGTTATCAGTCCACCATCTCCCCTCCGTGCAATACAACACTCACCAGTTATCAGTCCACCATCTCCCCTCCGTGCAATACAACACTCACCAGTTATCAGTCCACAATCTCCCTCCGTGCAATACAAAACTCACCAGTTATCAGCCTACCGTCCTCCCTTCCATGGAATACAACACTCACCAGTTATCAGTCCACCATCTTCCTCCGTGCAATACAACACTCACCAATTATCAGCCCACCATTTTCCCTCCGTGCAATACAACACTCACCAGTTATCGGTCCACCATCTCCGTCCGTGCAATACAACACTCACCAGTTATCATCATACTGTCCTCCCCTCCGTGCAATACAACACTCACCAGTTATCAGCCTACCGTCCTTCCCTCCGTGCAATACAACATTCACCAGTTATCAGTCCACCATCTCCCCTCCGTGCAATACAACACTCACCAGGTATCAGTCCACCATCTCCCCTCCGTGCAATACAACACTCACCAATTATCAGCCCACCATATCCCATCCGTGGAATACAACACTCACCAATTATCAGCCCACCATCTTCCCTCCATGCAATACAAAACTCACCAGTTATCAGCCTACCCTCCTTCCCTCCATGTAATAGCACACTCACCAGTTATCAGTCTACCATCTCCCCTCCGTGCAAAACAACACTCACCAGTTATCAGTCCACCATTTTCCCTCCGTGCAATACAACACTCACCAGTTATCAGTCCACCATCTCCCCTCCGTGCAATACAACACTCACCAGTTATCAGTCCACAATCTCCCTCCGTGCGATACAACACTCACCAGTTATCTGCCCACCATCTCGCCTCCGTGGAATACAACTCTCACCAGTTATCAGCCTACCGTCCTTCGCTCCATGCAATACCACACTCACCAGTTACCAGACCGCCATCTCACCTCCGTGCAATACAACTCTCACCAGTTATCAGCCCACCATCTCCTCACCGTGCAATACAACATTCACCAGTTATCAGTCCACCATTTCCCCTCCGTGCAATACAACACTCAGCAGTTATCAGCCCACCATCTTCCCTCCGTGCAATAGAACACTCACCAGTTATCAGTCCACCATCCTCCCTCCGTGCAATACAACACTCACCAGTTATCAGTCCACCATCTTCCCCCCGTGGAATACAACACTGACCAGATATCAGTCCACCATCTCCCCTCCGTGCAATACAACACTGAACAGATATCAGTCCACCATCTCCCCTCCGTGCAATACAACACTCATCAGTTATCAGTCCACCATCTCCCCTCCGTGCAATACAACACTCACCAGTTATCAATCCACCATCTCCCCTCCGTGCAATACAACACTCACCAGTTATCAGTCCAACATCTTCCCTCCGTGGAATACAACACTCACCGGATATCAGTCCACCATCTCCCTTCTGTGCAATACAACACTCACCAGTTATCCGTCCACCATCTCCCTCCGTGCAATACAACACTCAGCAGTTACCAGTTATCAGTCCACCATCTCCCGTCCGTGCAATACAACACTCACCAGTTATCAGTCCACCATCTCCCCTCCGTGCAATACAACACTCACCAGTTATCCATCCACCATCTCCATCCGTGCAATACAAAACTCACCAGTTATCAGCCCACCATCTCCCCTCCGTGTAATACAAGACTCACCAGTTATCAGTCTACTATCTCCACTCTGTGCAATACAACTCTCACCAGTCATCAGTCTACCATCTCCCCTCTGTGAAATACAACTCTCACCAGTTATCAGCCCACCATATCCCCTCCGTGCAATACAACACTCACCAATTATCAGCCCACCATCTTCCCTCCATGCAACACAACACTCACCAGTTATCAGTCCACCATCTTCCCTCCGTGCAATACAACACTCACCAGTTATCAGTCCACCATCTTCATTCCGTGGAATACAACACTCACCGGATATCAGTCCACCATCTCCCTTCCGTGCAATACAACACTCACCAGTTATCCGTCCACCATCTCCCTCCGTGCAATACAACACTCACCAGTTACCAGTTATCAGTCCACCATCTCCCGTCCGTGCAATACAACACTCAGCAGTTATCAGTTAACAATCACCCTCCGTGCAATACAACACTCACCAGTTATCTGCCAACCATCTCGCCTCCGTGGAATACAACTCTCACCAGTTATCAGCCTACCGTCCTTCCCTCCGTGCAATACAACACTCACCAGTTATCAGTCCACCATCTTCCCTCCGTGGAATACAACACTCACCAGTTATCAGTCCACCATCTTCCCTCCGTGGAATACAACACTCACCGGATATCAGTCCACCATCTCCCTTCTGTGCAATACAACACTCACCAGTTATCCGTCCACCATCTCCCTCCGTGCAATACAACACTCAGCAGTTACCAGTTATCAGTCCACCATCTCCCGTCCGTGCAATACAACACTCAGCAGTTATCAGTTAACAATCTACCTCCGTGCAATACAACACTCACCAGTTATCTGCCCACCATCTCGCCTCCGTGGAATACAACTCTCACCAGTTATCAGCCTACCGTCCTTCCCTCCGTGCAATACAACACTCACCAGTTATCAGTCCACCATCTTCCCTCCGTGGAATACAACACTCACCAGTTATCAGACCACCATCTCCCCTTCGTACAATACAACACTCACCAGTTATCAGTCCACCATCTCCCTCCGTGCAATACAACACTCACCAGTTATCAGACCACCATCTCCCCTCCGTGCAATACAACACTCACCAGTTATCAGTCCACCATCTTCCCTCCGTGCAATACAACACTCACTAGTTATCTGCCCACCATCTCGCCTCCGTGGAATACAACTCTCACCAGTTATCAGCCTACCGACCTTCCCTCCGTGCAATACAACACTCACCAGTTACCAGACCACCATCACACCTCCGTGCAATTCAACACTCACCGGACATCAGTCCAACATCTCCCCTCCATGCAATACAACACTCACCAGTTATCAGTCCACCATCTTCCCTCCGTGCAATACAACACTCACCAGTTATCAGTCCACCATCTCCCCTCCGTGCAATACAACACTCAACAGTTATCAGTCCACAATCTCACTCCGTGCAATACAACACTCACCAGTTATCTGCCCACCATCTCGCCTCCGTGGAATACAACTCTCACCAGTTATCAGCCTACCGTCCTTCCCTACGTGCAATACAACACTCACCAGTTACCAGACCAACATCTCACCTCCGTGCAATACAACTCTCACCAGTTATCAGTCCACCATCTTCCCTCCGTGCAATACAACACTCACCAGTTATCAGTCCAGCATCTCCCTCCGTGCAATACAACACTCACCAATTATCAGTCCACCATCTCCCCTCCATGCAATACAACACTCACCAGTTATCAGTCCACCATCTTCCCTCCGTGAAATACAACACTCACCAGTTATCAGCGTACCGTCCTCCCTTCCATGGAATACAACACTCACCAGTTATCAGTCCACCATCTTCCTCCGTGCAATACAACACTCACCAATTATCAGCCCACCATTTTCCCTCCGTGCAATACAACACTCACCACTTATCGGTCCAACATCTCCGTCCGTGCAATACAACACTCACCAGTTATCATCCTACCGTCCTCCGCTCCGTGCAATACAACACTCACCAGTTATCAGTCCACCATCTTCACTCAGTGCAATACAACACTCACCAATTATCCGTCCACCATCTCCCTACGTGCAATACAACACTCACCAGTTATCAGTCCACCATCTCCCCTCCGTGCAATACAACACTCACCAGTTATCAGTCCACCATCTCCCCTCCGTGCAATACAACACTCACCAGTTATCAGTCCACAATCTCCCTCCGTGCAATACAAAACTCACCAGTTATCAGCCTACCGTCCTCCCTTCCATGGAATACAACACTCACCAGTTATCAGTCCACCATCTTCCTCCGTGCAATACAACACTCACCAATTATCAGCCCACCATTTTCCCTCCGTGCAATACAACACTCACCAGTTATCGGTCCACCATCTCCGTCCGTGCAATACAACACTCACCAGTTATCATCCTACCGTCCTCCCCTCCGTGCAATACAACACTCACCAGTTATCAGCCTACCGTCCTTCCCTCCGTGCAATACAACATTCACCAGTTATCAGTCCACCATCTCCCCTCCGTGCAATACAACACTCACCAGGTATCAGTCCACCATCTCCCCTCCGTGCAATACAACACTCACCAATTATCAGCCCACCATATCCCATCCGTGGAATACAACACTCACCAATTATCAGCCCACCATCTTCCCTCCATGCAATACAAAACTCACCAGTTATCAGCCTACCCTCCTTCCCTCCATGTAATACCACACTCACCAATTATCAGTCTACCATCTCCCCTCCGTGCAAAACAACACTCACCAGTTATCAGTCCACCATTTTCCCTCCGTGCAATACAACACTCACCAGTTATCAGTCCACCATCTCCCCTCCGTGCAATACAACACTCACCAGTTATCAGTCCACAATCTCCCTCCGTGCGATACAACACTCACCAGTTATCTGCCCACCATCTCGCCTTCGTGGAATACAACTCTCACCAGTTATCAGCCTACCGTCCTTCGCTCCATGCAATACCACACTCACCAGTTACCAGACCGCCATCTCACCTCCGTGCAATACAACTCTCACCAGTTATCAGCCCACCATCTCCTCACCGTGCAATACAACATTCACCAGTTATCAGTCCACCATTTCCCCTCCGTGCAATACAACACTCAGCAGTTATCAGCCCACCATCTTCCCTCCATGCAATAGAACACTCACCAGTTATCAGTCCACCATCCTCCCTCCGTGCAATACAAAACTCACCAATTATCAGTCCACCATCTCCCCTCCATGCAATACAACACTCATCAGTTATCAGTCCACCATCTTCCCTCCGTGCAATACAACACTCAACAGTTATCAGCCTACCGTCCTCCCTTCCATGCAATACAACACTCACCAGTTATCAGTCCACGATCTCCCTCCGTGCAATACAACACTCACCAATTATCAGTCCACCATTTTCCCTCCGTGCAATACAACACTCACCAGTTATCAGTCCACCATCTCCGTCCGTGCAATACAACACTCACCAGTTATCATCCTACCGTCCTCCCCTCCGTGCAATACAACACTCACCAGTTATCAGTCCACCATCTTCACTCCGTGCAATACAACTCTCAGCAGTTTACAGCCCACCATCTCCTCACCGTGCAATACAACATTCACCAGTTATCAGTCCACCATTTCCCCTCTGTGCAATACAACACTCAGCAGTTATCAGCCCACCATCTTCCCTCCATGCAATAGAACACTCACCAGTTATCAGTCCACCATCCTCCCTCCGTGCAATACAACACTCACCAGTTATCAGTCCACCATCTTCCCCCCGTGGAATACAACACTGACCAGATATCAGTCCACCATCTCCCCACCGTGCAATACAACACTCAACAGTTATCAGTCCACCATCTCCCCTCCGTGCAATACAACACTCACCAGTTATCAGTCCACCATCTCCCCTCCGTGCAATACAACACTCACCACTTATCAATCCACCATCTCCCCTCCGTGCAATAGAACACTCACCAGTTATCAGTCCAACATCTTCCCTCCGTGGAATACAACACTCACCAGTTATCAGACCACCATCTCCCCTCCGTGCAATACAACACTCACCAGGTATCAGTCCACCATCTCCACTCCATGCAATACAACACTCACTAGTTATCAGTCTACCATCTCCCCTCCGTGCAATACAACACTCACCAGTTATCAGTCCACAATCGTCCCTCCGTACAATACAACACTCACCAATTATCAGTCCACCATCTCCCCTCCATGCAATACAACACTCACCAGTTATCAGTCCACCATCTTCCCTCCGTGCAATACAACACTCAACAGTTATCAGCCTACCGTCCTCCCTTCCATGCAATACAACACTCACCAGTTATCAGTCCACGATCTCCCTCCGTGCAATACAACACTCACCAATTATCAGTCCACCATTTTCCCTCCGTGCAATACAACACTCACCAGTTATCAGTCCACCATCTCCGTCCGTGCAATACAACACTCACCAGTTATCATCCTACCGTCCTCCCCTCCGTGCAATACAACACTCACCAGTTATCAGTCCACCATCTTCACTCCGTGCAATACAACTCTCAGCAGTTTACAGCCCACCATATCCGATCCGTGCAATAGAACACTCACCAGTTATCCGTCCACCATCTCCCTCCGTGCAATACAACACTCACCAGTTACCAGTTATCAGTCCACCATCACCCCTCCTTGCAATTCAACACTGAGCAGTTATCAGTCCACAATCTCCCTCTGTGCAATACAACACTCACCAGTTATCTGCCCACCATCTCGCCTCCGTGGAATACAACTCTCACCAGTTATCAGCCTACCGTCCTTCCTTCCGTGCAATAAAACACTCAACAGTTATCAGTCCACCATCTCCCCTCCATGCAATACAACACTCACCAATTATCAGCCCACCATATCCCATCCGTGCAATACAACACTCACCAATTATCAGTCCACCATTTTCCCTCCGTGCAATACAACACTCACCAGTTATCAGTCCACCATCTCCGTCCGTGCAATACAACACTCACCAGTTATCATCCTACCGTCCTCCCCTCCGTGCAATACAACACTCACCAGTTATCAGTCCACCATCTTCACTCCGTGCAATACAACTCTCAGCAGTTTACAGCCCACCATATCCGATCCGTGCAATAGAACACTCACCAGTTATCCGTCCACCATCTCCCTCCGTGCAATACAACACTCACCAGTTACCAGTTATCAGTCCACCATCACCCCTCCTTGCAATTCAACACTCAGCAGTTATCAGTCCACAATCTCCCTCCGTGCAATACAACACTCACCAGTTATCTGCCCACCATCTCGCCTCCGTGGAATACAACTCTCACCAGTTATCAGCCTACCGTCCTTCCTTCCGTGCAATAAAACACTCAACAGTTATCAGTCCACCATCTCCCCTCCATGCAATACAACACTCACCAATTATCAGCCCACCATATCCCATCCGTGGAATACAACACTCACCAGTTATCAGCCCACCATCTTCCCTCCATGCAATACAACACTCACCAGTTATCAGTGTACCGTCCTTCCCTCCGTGCAATACAACACTCACCAGTTGCCAGACCACCATCTCCCCTCCGTGCAATACAACACTCACCAGTTATCAGCCTACTCTCCTTCCCTCCATGTAATACAACACTCACCAGTTATCAGTCTACCATCTCCCCTCCGTGCAAAACAACACTGACCAGTTATCAGTCCACCATCTTCCCTCCGTGCAATACAACACTCACCAGTTATCAGTCCACCATCTCCCCTCCGTGGAATACAACTCTCACCAGTTATCAGCCTTCCGTCCTTCCCTCCGTGCAATACAACACTCACCAGTTATCAGTCCACCATCTTCCCTCCGTGGAATACAACACTCACCAGTTACCAGACCACCATCTCCCCTCCGTGCAATACAACACTCACCAGTTATCAGTCCACCATCTCCGTCCGTGCAATACAGCACTCACCAGTTATCATCCTACCGTCCTCCCCTCCGTGCAATACAACACTCACCAGTTATCAGTCCACCATCTTCACTCCGTGCAATACAACTCTCAGCAGTTTACAGCCCACCATATCTGATCCGTGCAATAGAACACTCACCAGTTATCCGTCCACCATCTCCCTCCGTGCAATACAACACTCACCAGTTACAAGTTATCAGTCCACCATCACCCCTCCTTGCAATTCAACACTCAGCAGTTATCAGTCCACAATCTCCCTCCGTGCAATACAACACTCACCAGTTATCTGCCCACCATCTCGCCTCCGTGGAATACAACTCTCACCAGTTATCAGCCTACCGTCCTTCCTTCCGTGCAATAAAACACTCAACAGTTATCAGTCCACCATCTCCCCTCCATGCAATACAACACTCACCAATTATCAGCCCACCATATCCCATCCGTGCAATACAACACTCACCAATTATCAGTCCACCATTTTCCCTCCGTGCAATACAACACTCACCAGTTATCAGTCCACCATCTCCGTCCGTGCAATACAACACTCACCAGTTATCATCCTACCGTCCTCCCCTCCGTGCAATACAACTCTCACCAGTTATCAGTCCACCATCTTCACTCCGTGCAATACAACTCTCAGCAGTTTACAGCCCACCATATCCGATCCGTGCAATAGAACACTCACCAGTTATCCGTCCACCATCTCCCTCCGTGCAATACAACACTCACCAGTTACCAGTTATCAGTCCACCATCACCCCTCCTTGCAATTCAACACTCAGCAGTTATCAGTCCACAATCTCCCTCCGTGCAATACAACACTCACCAGTTATCTGCCCACCATCTCGCCTCCGTGGAATACAACTCTCACCAGTTATCAGCCTACCGTCCTTCCTTCCGTGCAATACAACACTCACCAGTTGCCAGACCACCATCTCCCCTCCGTGCAATACAACACTCACCAGTTATCAGCCTACCCTCCTTCCCTCCATGTAATACAACACTCACCAGTTATCAGTCTACCATCACCCCTCCGTGCAAAACAACACTGACCAGTTATCAGTCCACCATCTTCCCTCCGTGCAATACAACACTCACCAGTTATCGGTCCACCATGTCTGTCCGTGCAATACAACTCTCACCAGTTATCAGCCTTCCGTCCTTCCCTCCGTGCAATACAACACTCACCAGTTATCAGTCCACCATCTTCCCTCCGTGGAATACAACACTCACCAGTTACCAGACCACCATCTCCCCTCCGTGCAATACAACACTCACCAGTTATCAGTCCACTATCTCCCCTCCATGCAATACAACACTCACCAGTTATCAGTCTACCGTCCTTCCCTCCGTGCAATACAACACTCACCAGTTGCCAGACCACCATCTCCCCTCCGTGCAATACAAAACTCACCAGTTATCAGTCCACCATCTTCTCTCCGTGGAATACAACACTCACCAGTTATCAGACCACCATCTCCCCTTCGTACCATACAACACTCACCAGTTATCAGTCCACCATCTCCCTCCGTGCAATACAACACTCACCAGTTATCAGACCACCATCTCCCCTTCGTACAATACAACACTCACCAGTTATCAGACGACCATCTCCCCTCCGTGGAATACAACACTCACCAGCTATCAGACCACCATCTCCCCTCTATGGAATACAACACTCACCAGTTATTAGTCCACCAACTTCCCTCCGTGCAATACAACACTCACCAGTTATCAGACCACCATCTCCCCTTCGTACAATACTACACTCACCAGTTATCAGACCACCATATCTACTCCGTGCAATACAACACTCACCAGTTATCAGTCCACCATCTCCCCTCCGTGGAATACAACTCTCACCAGTTATCAGCCTTCCGTCCTTCCCTCCGTGCAATACAACACTCACCAGTTATTCGTCCACCATCTTCCCTCCGTGGAATACAACACTCACCAGTTACCAGACCACCATCTCCCCTCCGTGCAATACAACACTCACCAGTTATCAGTCCACTACCTCCCCTCCATGCAATACAACACTCATCAGTTATCAGTCTACCATCCTTCCCTCCGTGCAATACAACACACACCAGTTATCAGTCCACCATCTCCCCTCTGTGCAATACATCACTCAGCAGTTATCCATCCATCATCTCCATCCGTGCAATACAAAACTCACCAGTTATCAGCCCACCATCTCCCCTCCGTGTAATACAAGACTCAACAGTTAGCAGTCTACCATCTCCACTCTGTGCAATACAACTCTCACCAGTTATCTGTCTACCATCTCCCCTCTGTGCAATACAACTCTCACCAGTTATTGGCTCACCATCTTGCCTCCGTGGAATACAACTCTCACTAGTTATCAGCCTACCGTCCTTCCCTCCGTGCAATACAACATTCACCAGTTATCAGTCCACCATCTCCGCTCCGTGCAATACAACACTCACCAGTTATCAGCCTACCGTCCTTCCCTCCGTGCAATACAACATTCACCAGTTATCAGTCCACCATCTCCCCTCCGTGCAATACAACACTCACCAGTTATCAGTCCACATCTCCCCTCCGTGCAATACAACACTCACCAATTATCAGCCCACCATATCCCATCCGTGGAATACAACACTCACCAATTATCAGCCCACCATCTTCCCTCCATGCAATACAAAACTCACCAGTTATCAGCCTACCCTCCTTCCCTCCATGTAATACCACAATCACCAGTTATCAGTCTAACGTCTCCCCTCCGTGCAAAACAACACTCACCAGTTATCAGTCCACCATTTTCCCTACGTGCAATACAACACTCACCAGTTATCAGTCCACAATCTCCCTCCGTGCGATACAACACTCACCAGTTATCTGCGCACCATCTCGCCTCCGTGGAATACAACTCTCACCAGTTATCAGCCTACCGTCCTTCGCTCCATGCAATACCACACTCACCAGTTACCAGACCACCATCTCACCACCGTGCAATACAACTCTCACCAGTTATCAGCCCACCATCTCCTCACCGTGCAATTTAACATTCACCAGTTATAAGTCCACCATTTCCCCTCCGTGCAATACAACACTCAGCAGTTATCAGCCCACCATCTTCCCTCCATGCAATAGAACACTCACCAGTTATCACTCCACCATCCTCCCTCCGTGCAATACAACACTGACCAGATATCAGTCCACCATCTCCCCTCCGTGCAATACAACACTCAACAGTTATCAGTCCACCATCTCCCCTCCGTGCAATACAACACTCACCAGTTATCAGTCCAGCATCTCCCCTCCGTGCAATACAACACTCACCAGTTATCAGACCACCATCTCCCCTTCGTACAATACTACACTCACCAGTTATCAGACCACCATATCCACTCCGTGCAATAAAACACTCACCAGTTATCAGCCTATCGTCCTTCCCTCCGTGCAATACAACACACACCAGTTATCAGTCCACCATCTCCCCTCCGTGTAATACATCACTCAGCAGTTATCCATCCATCATCTCCATCCGTGCAATACAAAACTCACCAGTTATCAGCCCACCATCTCCCCTCCGTGTAATACAAGACTCACCAGTTATCAGTCAACCATCTCCACTCTGTGCAATACAACTCTCACCAGTTATCAGTCTACCATCTCCCCTCTGTGCAATACAACTCTCACCAGTTATTGGTCCACCATCTTGCCTCCGTGGAATACAACTCTCACCAGTTATCAGACTACCGTCCTTCCCTCCGTGCAATACAACATTCACCAGTTATCAGTCCACCATCTCCCCTCCGTGCAATACAACACTCACCAGTTATCAGTCCACCATCTCCCCTCCGTGCAATACAACACTTACCAATTATCAGTCCACCATATCCCATCCGTGGAATACAACACTCACCAATTATCAGCCCACCATCTTCCCTCCATGCAATACAAAACTCACCAGTTATCAGCCTACCCTCCTTCCCCCCATGTAATACCACAATCACCAGTTATCAGTCTAACGTCTCCCCTCCGTGCAAAACAACACTCACCAGTTATCAGTCCACCATTTTCCCTCCGTGCAATACAACACTCACCAGTTATCTGTCCACCATCTCCCCTCCGTGCAATACAACACTCACCAGTTATCAGTCCACAATCTCCCTCCGTGCGATACAACACTCACCAGTTATCTGCGCAGCATCTCGCCTCCGTGGAATACAACTCTCACCAGTTATCAGCCTACCGTCCTTCGCTCCATGCAATACCACACTCACCAGTTACCAGACCACCATCTCACCACCGTGCAATACAACTCTCACCAGTTATCAGCCCACCATCTCCTCACCGTGCAATTCAACATTCACCAGTTATAAGTCCACCATTTCCCCTCCGTGCAATACAACACTCAGCAGTTATCAGCCCACCATCTTCCCTCCATGCAATAGAACACTCACCAGTTATCACTCCACCATCCTCCCTCCGTGCAATACAACACTGACCAGATATCAGTCCACCATCTCCCCTCCGTGCAATACAACACTCACCAGTTATCAGTCCACCATCTCCCCTCCGTGCAATACAACACTCACCAGTTATCAGACCACCATCTCCTCTTCGTACAATACTACACTCACCAGTTATCAGACCACCATATCCACTCCGTGCAATAAAACACTCACCAGTTATCAGCCTATCGTCCTTCCCTCCGTGCAATACAACACACACCAGTTATCAGTCCACCATCTCCCCTCCGTGCAATACATCACTCAGCAGTTATCCATCCATCATCTCCATCCGTGCAATACAAAACTCACCAGTTATCAGCCCACCATCTCCCCTCCGTGTAATACAAGACTCACCAGTTATCAGTCAACCATCTCCACTCTGTGCAATACAACTCTCACCAGTTATCAGTCTACCATCTCCCCTCTGTGCAATACAACTCTCACCAGTTATTGGTCCACCATCTTGCCTCCGTGGAATACAACTCTCACCAGTTATCAGACTACCGTCCTTCCCTCCGTGCAATACAACATTCATCAGTTATCAGTCCACCATCTCCCCTCCGTGCAATACAACACTCACCAGTTATCAGTCCACCATCTCCCCTCCGTGCAATACAACACTCACCAATTATCAGTCCACCATATCCCATCCGTGGAATACAACACTCACCAATTATCAGCCCACCATCTTCCCTCCATGCAATACAAAACTCACCAGTTATCAGCCTACCCTCCTTCCCTCCATGTAATACCACAATCACCAGTTATCAGTCTAACGTCTCCCCTCCGTGCAAAACAACACTCACCAGTTATCAGTCCACCATTTTCCCTCCGTGCAATACAACACTCACCAGTTATCAGTCCACCATCTCCCCTCCGTGCAATACAACACTCACCAGTTATCAGTCCACAATCTCCCTCCGTGCGATACAACACTCACCAGTTATCTGCGCACCATCTCGCCTCCGTGGAATACAACTCTCACCAGTTATCAGCCTACCGTCCTTCGCTCCATGCAATACCACACTCACCAGTTACCAGACCACCATCTCACCACCGTGCAATACAACTCTCACCAGTTATCAGCCCACCATCTCCTCACCGTGCAATTCAACATTCACCAGTTATAAGTCCACCATTTCCCCTCCGTGCAATACAACACTCAGCAGTTATCAGCCCACCATCTTCCCTCCATGCAATAGAACACTCACCAGTTATCACTCCACCATCCTCCCTCCGTGCAATACAACACTGACCAGATATCAGTCCACCATCTCCCCTCCGTGCAATACAACACTCAACAGTTATCAGTCCACCATCTCCCCTCCGTGCAATACAACACTCACCAGTTATCAGTCCACCATCTCCCCTCCGTGCAATACAACACTCACCAGTTATCAGACCACCATCTCCCCTTCGTACAATACTACACTCACCAGTTATCAGACCACCATATCCACTCCGTGCAATAAAACACTCACCAGTTATCAGCCTATCGTCCCTCCCTCCGTGCAATACAACACACACCAGTTATCAGTCCACCATCTCCCCTCCGTGCAATACATCACTCAGCAGTTATCCATCCATCATCTCCATCCGTGCAATACAAAACTCACCAGTTATCAGCCCACCATCTCCCCTCCGTGTAATACAAGACTCACCAGTTATCAGTCAACCATCTCCACTCTGTGCAATACAACTCTCACCAGTTATCTGTCTACCATCTCCCCTCTGTGCAATACAACTCTCACCAGTTATTGGTCCACCATCTTGCCTCCGTGGAATACAACTCTCACCAGTTATCAGACTACCGTCCTTCCCTCCGTGCAATACAACATTCATCAGTTATCAGTCCACCATCTCCCCTCCGTGCAATACAACACTCACCAGTTATCAGTCCACCATCTCCCCTCCGTGCAATACAACACTCACCAATTATCAGTCCACCATATCCCATCCGTGGAATACAACACTCACCAATTATCAGCCCACCATCTTCCCTCCATGCAATACAACACTCACCAGTTATCAGCCTACCCTCCTTCCCTCCATGTAATACCACATTCACCAGTTATCAGTCTACCATCTCCCCTCCGTGCAAAACAACACTCACCAGTTATCTGTCCACCATTTTCCCTCCGTGCAATACAACACTCACCAGTTATCAGTCCACCATCTCCCCTCCGTGCAATACAACACTCACCAGTTATCAGTCCACAATCTCCCTCCGTGCGATACAACACTAACCAGTTATCTGCCCACCATCTCGCCTCCGTGGAATACAACTCTCACCAGTTATCAGCCTACCGTCCTTCCCTCCATGCAATACCACACTCACCAGTTACCAGACCACCATCTCACCTCCGTGCAATACAACTCTCACCAGTTATCAGCCCACCATCTCCTCACCGTGCAACTCAACATTCACCAGTTATCAGTCCACCATTTCCCCTCCGTGCAATACAACACTCAGCAGTTATCAGCCCACCATCTTCCCTCCATGCAATAGAACACTCACCAGTTATCAGTCCACCATCCTCCCTCCGTGCAATACAACACTGACCAGATATCAGTCCACCATCTCCCCTCCGTGCAATACAACACTCAACAGTTATCAGTCCACCATCTCCCCTCCGTGCAATACAACACTCACCAGTTATCAGTCCACCATCTCCCCTCCGTGCAATACAACACTCACCAGTTATCAGTCCACCATCTCCCCTCCGTGCAATAGAACACTCACCAGTTATCAGTCCAACATCTTCCCTCCCTGGAATACAACACTCACCAGTTATCAGACCACCATCTCCCCTCCGTGCAATACAACACTCACCAGGTATCAGTGCACAATCGTCCCTCCGTGCAATACAACACTCACCAATTATCAGTCCACCATCTCCCCTCCATGCAATACAACACTCACCAGTTATCAGTCCACCATCTTCCCTCCGTGCAATACAACACTCAACAGTTATCAGCCTACCGTCCTCCCTTCCATGCAATACAACACTCACCAGTTATCAGTCCACGATCTCCCTCCGTGCAATACAATACTCACCAATTATCAGTCCACCATTTTCCCTCCGTGCAATACAACACTCACCAGTTATCAGTCCACCATCTCCGTCCGTGCAATACAACACTCACCAGTTATCATCCTACCGTCCTCCCCTCCGTGCAATACAACACTCACCAGTTATCAGTCCACCATCTTCACTCCGTGCAATACAACTCGCAGCAGTTTACAGCCCACCATATCCGATCCATGCAATAGAACACTCACCAGTTATCCGTCCACCATCTCCCTCCGTGCAATACAACACTCACCAGTTACCAGTTATCAGTCCACCATCACCCCTCCGTGCAATACAACACTCAGCAGTTATCAGTCCACAATCTCCCTCCGTGCAATACAACACTCACCAGTTATCTGCCCACCATCTCGCCTCCGTGGAATACAACTCTCACCAGTTATCAGCCTACCGATCTTCCCTCCGTGCAATAAAACACTCACCAGTTATCAGTCCACCATCTCCCCTCCGTGCAATACAACACTCACCAGTTATCAGCCCACCATATCCCATCCGTGGAATACAACACTCACCAATTATCAGCCCACCATCTTCCCTCCATGCAATACAACACTCACCAGTTATCAGACCACCATCTCCCCTCCGTGCAATACAACTCTCACCAGTTATCAGCCTACCCTCCTTCCCTCCATGTAATACAACACTCACCAGTTATCAGTCTACCATCTCCCCTCCGTGCAAAACAACACTGACCAGTTATCAGTCCACCATCTTCCCTCCGTGCAATACAACACTCACCAGTTATCAGTCCACCATCTCCCCTCCGTGGAATACAACTCTCACCTGTTATCAGCCTTCCGTCCTTCTCTCCGTGCAATACAACACTCACCAGTTATCAGCCTACCCTCCTTCCCACCATGTAATACAACACTCACCAGTCATCAGTCCACCATCTTCCCTCCGTGGAATACAACACTCACCAGTTACCAGACCACCATCTCCCCTCCGTGCAATACAACACTCACCAGTTATTAGTCCACTATCTCCCCTCCATGCAATACAACACTCACCAGTTATCAGTCTACCGTCCTTCCCTCCGTGCAATACAACACTCACCAGTTGCCAGACCACCATCTCCCCTCCGTGCAAAACAACACTCACCAGTTATCAGTCCACCATCTTCCCTCCGTGGAATACAACACTCACCAGTTATCAGACCACCATCTCCCCTTCGTACCATAAAACACTCACCAGTTATCAGTCCACCATCTCCCTCCCTGTAATACAACACTCACCAGTTATCAGAACACCATCTCCCCTTCGTACAATACAACACTCACCAGTTATCAGACCACCATCTCCCCTCCGTGGAATACAACACTCACCAGCTATCAGACCACCATCTCCCCTCTATGGAATACAACACTCTGAAGTTATCAGTCCACCATCTTCCCTCCGTGGAATACAACACTCACCAGTTATCAGACCACCATCTCCCCTTCGTACAATACTAGACTCACCAGTTATCAGACCACCATATCCACTCCGTGCAATACAACACTCACCAGTTATCAGCCTACCGTCATTCCCTCCGTGCAATACAACACACACCAGTTATCAGTCCACCATCTCCCCTCCGTGCAATACATCACTCACCAGTTATCCATCCACCATCTCCATCCGTGCAATACAAAACTCACCAGTTATCAGCCCACCATCTCCCCTCCGTGTAATACAAGACTCACCAGTTATCAGTCTACCATCTCCACTCTGTGCAATACAACTCTCACCAGTTATCAGTCTACCATCTCCCCTCTGTGCAATACAACTCTCACCAGTTATCAGCCCACCATATCCCCTCCGTGCAATACAACACTCACCAATTATCAGCCCACCATCTTCCCTCCGTGGAATACAACACTCACCAGTTATCAGTCCACCATCTCCCCTCCTTGCAATACTACACTCACCAGATATCAGTCCACCATCTCCCCTCCATGCAATACAACACTCACCATTTATCAGTCCACCATCTTCCCTCCGTGCAATACAACACTCACCAGTTATCAGCCCACCATCTCGCCTCCGTGGAATACAACTCTCACCAATTATCAGCCCACCATATTACCTCCGTGGAATACAACACTCACCAGTTATCAGTCCACCATCTTCCCTCCGTGGAATACAACACTCACCAGTTATCAGACAACCATCTCCCCTTCGTACAATACAACACTCACCAGTTATCAGTACACCATCTCCCTCCGTGCAATACAACACTCACCAGTTATCAGACCACCATCTCCCCTTCGTACAATACAACACTCACCAGTTATCAGACCAACATCTTCCCTCCGTGGAATACAACACTCACCAGATATCAGTCCACCATCTCCCCTCCATGCAATACAACTCTCACCAATTATCAGTCCACCATCTTCCCTCCGTGCAATACAACACTCACCAGTTATCAGTCCACCATCTCACCTCCGTGCAATACCACACTCACCAGTTATCAGTCCACCATCTTCCTCCGTGCAATACAACACTCACCAGTTATCAGCCCACCATCTCGCCTCCGTGGAATACAACTCTCACCAGTTATCAGCCTACCGTCCTTCCCTCAGTGCAATACAAGACTCACCAGTTATCAGTCTAGCATCTCCCCTCCATGCAATACAACACTCACCAGTTATAAGTCCACCATCTCCCCTCCGTGCAATACAACACTCACCAATTATCAGTCCACCATATCCCATCCGTGGAATACAACACTCACCAATTATCAGCCCACCATCTTCCCTCCATGCAATACAAAACTCACCAGTTATCAGCCTACCCTCCTTCCCTCCATGTAATACCACAATCACCAGTTATCAGTCTAACGTCTCCCCTCCGTGCAAAACAACACTCACCAGTTATCAGTCCACCATTTTCCCTCCGTGCAATACAACACTCACCAGTTATCAGTCCACCATCTCCCCTCCGTGCAATACAACACTCACCAGTTATCAGTCCACAATCTCCCTCCGTGCGATACAACACTCACCAGTTATCTGCGCACCATCTCGCCTCCGTGGAATACAACTCTCACCTGTTATCAGCCTACCGTCCTTCGCTCCATGCAATACCACACTCACCAGTTACCAGACCACCATCTCACCACCGTGCAATACAACTCTCACCAGTTATCAGCCCACCATCTCCTCACCGTGCAATTCAACATTCACCAGTTATAAGTCCACCATTTCCCCTCCGTGCAATACAACACTCAGCAGTTATCAGCCCACCATCTTCCCTCCATGCAATAGAACACTCACCAGTTATCACTCCACCATCCTCCCTCCGTGCAATACAACACTGACCAGATATCAGTCCACCATCTCCCCTCCGTGCAATACAACACTCAACAGTTATCAGTCCACCATCTTCCCTCCGTGCAATACAACACTCACCAGTTATCAGTCCACCATCTCCCCTCCGTGCAATACAACACTCACCAGTTATCAGACCACCATCTCCCCTTCGTACAATACTACACTCACCAGTTATCAGACCACCATATCCACTCCGTGCAATAAAACACTCACCAGTTATCAGCCTATCGTCCTTCCCTCCGTGCAATACAACACACACCAGTTATCAGTCCACCATCTCCCCTCCGTGCAATACATCACTCAGCAGTTATCCATCCATCATCTCCATCCGTGCAATACAAAACTCACCAGTTATCAGCCCACCATCTCCCCTCCGTGTAATACAAGACTCACCAGTTATCAGTCAACCATCTCCACTCTGTGCAATACAACTCTCACCAGTTATCTGTCTACCATCTCCCCTCTGTGCAATACAACTCTCACCAGTTATTGGTCCACCATCTTGCCTCCGTGGAATACAACTCTCACCAGTTATCAGACTACCGTCCTTCCCTCCGTGCAATACAACATTCATCAGTTATCAGTCCACCATCTCCCCTCCGTGCAATACAACACTCACCAGTTATCAGTCCACCATCTCCCCTCCGTGCAATACAACACTCACCAATTATCAGTCCACCATATCCCATCCGTGGAATACAACACTCACCAATTATCAGCCCACCATCTTCCCTCCATGCAATACAACACTCACCAGTTATCAGCCTACCCTCCTTCCCTCCATGTAATACCACACTCACCAGTTATCAGTCTACCATCTCCCCTCCGTGCAAAACAACACTCACCAGTTATCTGTCCACCATTTTCCCTCCGTGCAATACAACACTCACCAGTTATCAGTCCACCATCTCCCCTCCGTGCAATACAACACTCACCAGTTATCAGTCCACAATCTCCCTCCGTGCGATACAACACTCACCAGTTATCTGCCCACCATCTCGCCTCCGTGGAATACAACTCTCACCAGTTATCAGCCTACCGTCCTTCCCTCCATGCAATACCACACTCACCAGTTACCAGACCACCATCTCACCTCCGTGCAATACAACTCTCACCAGTTATCAGCCCACCATCTCCTCACCGTGCAACTCAACATTCACCAGTTATCAGTCCACCATTTCCCCTCCGTGCAATACAACACTCAGCAGTTATCAGCCCACCATCTTCCCTCCATGCAATAGAACACTCACCAGTTATCAGTCCACCATCCTCCCTCCGTGCAATACAACACTGACCAGATATCAGTCCACCATCTCCCCTCCGTGCAATACAACACTCAACAGTTATCAGTCCACCATCTCCCCTCCGTGCAATACAACACTCACCAGTTATCAGTCCACCATCTCCCCTCCGTGCAATACAACACTCACCAGTTATCAGTCCACCATCTCCCCTCCGTGCAATAGAACACTCACCAGTTATCAGTCCAACATCTTCCCTCCCTGGAATACAACACTCACCAGTTATCAGACCACCATCTCCCCTCCGTGCAATACAACACTCACCAGGTATCAGTGCACAATCGTCCCTCCGTGCAATACAACACTCACCAATTATCAGTCCACCATCTCCCCTCCATGCAATACAACACTCACCAGTTATCAGTCCACCATCTTCCCTCCGTGCAATACAACACTCAACAGTTATCAGCCTACCGTCCTCCCTTCCATGCAATACAACACTCACCAGTTATCAGTCCACGATCTCCCTCCGTGCAATACAATACTCACCAATTATCAGTCCACCATTTTCCCTCCGTGCAATACAACACTCACCAGTTATCAGTCCACCATCTCCGTCCGTGCAATACAACACTCACCAGTTATCATCCTACCGTCCTCCCCTCCGTGCAATACAACACTCACCAGTTATCAGTCCACCATCTTCACTCCGTGCAATACAACTCGCAGCAGTTTACAGCCCACCATATCCGATCCATGCAATAGAACACTCACCAGTTATCCGTCCACCATCTCCCTCCGTGCAATACAACACTCACCAGTTACCAGTTATCAGTCCACCATCACCCCTCCGTGCAATACAACACTCAGCAGTTATCAGTCCACAATCTCCCTCCGTGCAATACAACACTCACCAGTTATCTGCCCACCATCTCGCCTCCGTGGAATACAACTCTCACCAGTTATCAGCCTACCGATCTTCCCTCCGTGCAATAAAACACTCACCAGTTATCAGTCCACCATCTCCCCTCCGTGCAATACAACACTCACCAGTTATCAGCCCACCATATCCCATCCGTGGAATACAACACTCACCAATTATCAGCCCACCATCTTCCCTCCATGCAATACAACACTCACCAGTTATCAGACCACCATGTCCCCTCCGTGCAATACAACTCTCACCAGTTATCAGCCTACCCTCCTTCCCTCCATGTAATACAACACTCACCAGTTATCAGTCTACCATCTCCCCTCCGTGCAAAACAACACTGACCAGTTATCAGTCCACCATCTTCCCTCCGTGCAATACAACACTCACCAGTTATCAGTCCACCATCTCCCCTCCGTGGAATACAACTCTCACCTGTTATCAGCCTTCCGTCCTTCTCTCCGTGCAATACAACACTCACCAGTTATCAGCCTACCCTCCTTCCCACCATGTAATACAACACTCACCAGTCATCATTCCACCATCTTCCCTCCGTGGAATACAACACTCACCAGTTACCAGACCACCATCTCCCCTCCGTGCAATACAACACTCACCAGTTATTAGTCCACTATCTCCCCTCCATGCAATACAACACTCACCAGTTATCAGTCTACCGTCCTTCCCTCCGTGCAATACAACACTCACCAGTTGCCAGACCACCATCTCCCCTCCGTGCAATACAACACTCACCAGTTATCAGTCCACCATCTTCCCTCCGTGGAATACAACACTCACCAGTTATCAGACCACCATCTCCCCTTCGTACCATAAAACACTCACCAGTTATCAGTCCACCATCTCCCTCCCTGTAATACAACACTCACCAGTTATCAGAACACCATCTCCCCTTCGTACAATACAACACTCACCAGTTATCAGACCACCATCTCCCCTCCGTGGAATACAACACTCACCAGCTATCAGACCACCATCTCCCCTCTATGGAATACAACACTCAGAAGTTATCAGTCCACCATCTTCCCTCCGTGGAATACAACACTCACCAGTTATCAGACCACCATCTCCCCTTCGTACAATACTAGACTCACCAGTTATCAGACCACCATATCCACTCCATGCAATACAACACTCACCAGTTATCAGCCTACCGTCATTCCCTCCGTGCAATACAACACACACCAGTTATCAGTCCAACATCTCCCCTCCGTGCAATACATCACTCACCAGTTATCCATCCACCATCTCCATCCGTGCAATACAAAACTCACCAGTTATCAGCCCACCATCTCCCCTCCGTGTGATACAAGACTCACCAGTTATCAGTCTACCATCTCCACTCTGTGCAATACAACTCTCACCAGTTATCAGTCTACCATCTCCCCTCTGTGCAATACAACTCTCACCAGTTATCAGCCCACCATATCCCCTCCGTGCAATACAACACTCACCAATTATCAGCCCACCATCTTCCCTCCGTGGAATACAACACTCACCGGATATCAGTCCACCATCTCCCTTCCGTGCAATACAACACTCACCAGTTATCAGTCCACCATCTCCCCTCCTTGCAATACTACACTCACCAGATATCAGTCCACCATCTCCCCTCCATGCAATACAACACTCACCATTTATCAGTCCACCATCTTCCCTCCGTGCAATACAACACTCACCAGTTATCAGCCCACCATCTCGCCTCCGTGGAATACAACTCTCACCAATTATCAGCCCACCATATTACCTCCGTGGAATACAACACTCACCAGTTATCAGTCCACCATCTTCCCTCCGTGGAATACAACACTCACCAGTTATCAGACCACCATCTCCCCTTCGTACAATACAACACTCACCAGTTATCAGTACACCATCTCCCTCCGTGCAATACAACACTCACCAGTTATCAGACCACCATCTCCCCTTCGTACAATACAACACTCACCAGTTATCAGACCAACATCTTCCCTCCGTGGAATACAACACTCACCAGATATCAGTCCACCATCTCCCCTCCATGCAATACAACACTCACCAATTATCAGTCCACCATCTTCCCTCCGTGCAATACAACACTCACCAGTTATCAGTCCACCATCTCACCTCCGTGCAATACAACACTCACCAGTTATCAGTCCACCATCTTCCTCCGTGCAATACAACACTCACCAGTTATCAGCCCACCATCTCGCCTCCGTGGAATACAACTCTCACCAGTTATCAGCCTACCGTCCTTCCCTCAGTGCAATACAAGACTCACCAGTTATCAGTCTAGCATCTCCCCTCCATGCAATACAACACTCACCAGTTATCAGTCCACAATCGTCCCTCCGTGTAATACAACACTCACCAGTTATCAGTCCACCATCTCCCCTCAATGCAATACAACACTCACCAGTTATCAGTCCACCATCTCCCTCCGTGCAATACAACACTCAGCAATTATCAGCCCACCATCTTCCCTCCGTGCAATACAACACTCACCAGTTATCAGCCTACCGTCCTCCCATCCGTGCAATACAACACTCACCAATTATCAGCCCACCATATTCCCTCCGTGGAATACAACACTCACCAGTTATCAGTCCACCATCTTCCCTCCGTGGAATACAACACTCACCAGTTATCAGACCACCATCTCCCCTTCGTACAATACAACACTCACCAGTTATCAGTCCACCATCTCCCTCTGTGCAATACAACACCCACCAGTTATCAGACCACCATCTCCCCTTCGTATAATACAACACTCACCAGTTATCAGACCACCATCTCCCCTCCGTGGAATACAACACTCACCAGTTATCAGACCACCATCTCCCCTCTATGGAATACAACACTCACCAGTTGCCAGACCACCATCTCCCCTCCGTGGAATACAACACTCACCAGTTATCAGACCACCATCTCCCCTTAGTACAATACAACACTCACCAGTTATCAGACCACCATATCCACTCCGTGCAATACAACACTCACCAGTTATCAGTCTACCATCTTCCTTCCGTGCAATACAACACTCACCAGTTATCAGTCCACCATCTCCCCTCCGTGCAATACAACAGTCACCAGTTATCAGTCCACAATCGTCCCTCTGTGCAATACAACACTCAACAGTTATCAGCCTACCGTCCTCCCTTCCATGCAATACAACACTCACCAGTTATCAGTCCACAATCTCCCTCCGTGCAATACAACAATCACCAATTATCAACCCACCATTTTCCCTCCGTGCAATACAACACTCACCAGTTATCGGTCCACCATCTCCGTCCGTGCAATACAACACTCACCAGTTATCATCCTACCGTCCTCCCCTCCGTGCAATACAACACTCACCAGTTATCAGTCCACCATCTTCACTCCGTGCAATACAACTCTCAGCAGTTATCAGCCCACCATATCCGATCCGTGCAATACAACACTCACCAGTTATCCATCCACCATCTCCCTCCGTGCAATACAACACTCACCAGTTACCAGTTATCAGTCCACCATCTCCCCTCCGTGCAATACAACACTCACCAGTTATCAGTCCACAATCTCCCTCCGTGCAATACAACACTCACCAGTTATCAGTCCACCATCTCCCCTCCGTGCAATACAACACTCACCAATTATCAGCCCACCATATCCCATCCGTGGAATACAACACTCACCAATTATCAGCCCACCATCTTCCCTCCATGCAATACAACACTCACCAGTTATCAGCCTACCCTCCTTCCCTCCATTTAATACAACACTCACCAGTTATCAGTCTACCATCTCCCCTCCATGCAATACAACACTCACCAGATATCAGTCCACCATCTCCCCTCCATGCAATACAACACTCACCAGTTATCAGTCCACCATCTTCCCTCCGTGCAATACAACACTCACCAGTTATCAGCCTACCGTCTTTCCCTCCGTGCAATACAACACTCACCAGTTGCCAGACCACCATCTCCCCTCCATGCAATACAACACTCACCAGATATCAGTCCACCATCTCCCCTCCATGCAATACTACACTCACCGGATATCAGTCCACCATCTCCCCTCCGTGGAATACAACACTCACCAGTTATCAGTCCACCATCTTCCCTCCGTGCAATACAACACTCACCAGTTACCAGTCCACCATCTCCCCTCCGTGGAATACAACTCTCACCAGTTATCAGCCTTCCATCCTTCCCTCCGTGCAATACAACACTCACCTGTTATCATTCCACCATCTTCCCTCCGTGGAATACAACACTCACCAGTTACCAGACCACCATCTCCCCTCCGTGCAATACAACACTCACCAGATATCAGTCCACCATCTCCCCTCCGTGGAATACAACACTCACCAGTTATCAGTCCACCATCTTCCCTCCGTGGAATACAACACTCACCAGTTATCAGACCACCATCTCCCCTTCGTACAATACAACACTCACCAGTTATCAGTACACCATCTCCCTCCGTGCAATACAACACTCACCAGTTATCAGACCACCATCTCCCCTTCGTACAATACAACACTCACCAGTTATCAGACCAACATCTTCCCTCCGTGGAATACAACACTCAGCAGATATCAGTCCACCATCTCCCCTCCATGCAATACAACACTCACCAATTATCAGTCCACCATCTTCCCTCCGTGCAATACAACACTCACCAGTTATCAGTCCACCATCTCACCTCCGTGCAATACAACACTCACCAGTTATCAGTCCACCATCTTCCTCCGTGCAATACAACACTCACCAGTTATCAGCCCACCATCTCGCCTCCGTGGAATACAACTCTCACCAGTTATCAGCCTACCGTCCTTCCCTCAGTGCAATACAAGACTCACCAGTTATCAGTCTAGCATCTCCCCTCCATGCAATACAACACTCACCAGTTATCAGTCCACAATCGTCCCTCCGTGTAATACAACACTCACCAGTTATCAGTCCACCATCTCCCCTCAATGCAATACAACACTCACCAGTTATCAGTCCACCATCTCCCTCCGTGCAATACAACACTCACCAATTATCAGCCCACCATCTTCCCTCCGTGCAATACAACACTCACCAGTTATCAGCCTACCGTCCTCCCATCCGTGCAATACAACACTCACCAGTTATCAGTCCACCATCTCCCCTCAATGCAATACAACACTCACCAGTTATCAGTCCACCATCTCCCTCCGTGCAATACAACACTCACCAATTATCAGCCCACCATATTCCCTCCGTGGAATACAACACTCACCAGTTATCAGTCCACCATCTTCCCTCCGTGGAATACAACACTCACCAGTTATCAGACCACCATCTCCCCTTCGTACAATACAACACTCACCAGTTATCAGTCCACCATCTCCCTCTGTGCAATACAACACCCACCAGTTATCAGACCACCATCTCCCCTTCGTATAATACAACACTCACCAGTTATCAGACCACCATCTCCCCTCCGTGGAATACAACACTCACCAGTTATCAGACCACCATCTCCCCTCTATGGAATACAACACTCACCAGTTGCCAGACCACCATCTCCCCTCCGTGGAATACAACACTCACCAGTTATCAGACCACCATCTCCCCTTAGTACAATACAACACTCACCAGTTATCAGACCACCATATCCACTCCGTGCAATACAACACTCACCAGTTATCAGTCTACCATCTTCCTTCCGTGCAATCCAACACTCACCAGTTATCAGTCCACCATCTCCCCTCCGTGCAATACAACAGTCACGAGTTATCAGTCCACAATCGTCCCTCTGTGCAATACAACACTCAACAGTTATCAGCCTACCGTCCTCCCTTCCATGCAATACAACACTCACCAGTTATCAGTCCACAATCTCCCTCCGTGCAATACAACAATCACCAATTATCAACCCACCATTTTCCCTCCGTGCAATACAACACTCACCAGTTATCGGTCCACCATCTCCGTCCGTGCAATACAACACTCACCAGTTATCATCCTACCGTCCTCCCCTCCGTGCAATACAACACTCACCAGTTATCAGTCCACCATCTTCACTCCGTGCAATACAACTCTCAGCAGTTATCAGCCCACCATATCCGATCCGTGCAATACAACACTCACCAGTTATCCATCCACCATCTCCCTCCGTGCAATACAACACTCACCAGTTACCAGTTATCAGTCCACCATCTCCCCTCCGTGCAATACAACACTCACCAGTTATCAGTCCACAATCTCCCTCCGTGCAATACAACACTCACCAGTTATCAGTCCACCATCTCCCCTCCGTGCAATACAACACTCACCAATTATCAGCCCACCATATCCCATCCGTGGAATACAACACTCACCAATTATCAGCCCACCATCTTCCCTCCATGCAATACAACACTCACCAGTTATCAGCCTACCCTCCTTCCCTCCATTTAATACAACACTCACCAGTTATCAGTCTACCATCTCCCCTCCATGCAATACAACACTCACCAGATATCAGTCCACCATCTCCCCTCCATGCAATACAACACTCACCAGTTATCAGTCCACCATCTTCCCTCCGTGCAATACAACACTCACCAGTTAACAGCCTACCGTCTTTCCCTCCGTGCAATACAACACTCACCAGTTGCCAGACCACCATCTCCCCTCCATGCAATACAACACTCACCAGATATCAGTCCACCATCTCCCCTCCATTGAATACTACACTCACCGGATATCAGTCCACCATCTCCCCTCCGTGGAATACAACACTCACCAGTTATCAGACCACCATCTCCCCTCTATGGAATACAACACTCACCAGTTATCAGTCCACTATCTTCCCTCCGTGGAATACAACACTCACCAGTTATCAGACCACCATCTCCCCTTAGTACAATACAACACTCACCAGTTATCAGACCACCTTATCCACTCCGTGCAATACAACACTCACCAGTTATCAGTCTGCCATCTTCCTTCCGTGCAATACAACAATCACCAGTTATCAGTCCACCATCTCCCCTCCGTGCAATACAACACTCACCAGTTATCAGTCCACCATCTCCCTCCTTGCAATACAAAACTCACCAGTTATCAGCCCACCATCTCCCCTCCATGCAATACAACACTCAGCAGTTATCAGTCCACAATCTCCCTCCGTGCAATACAACACTCACCAGTTATCTGCCCACCATCTCGCCTCCGTGGAATACAACTCTCACCAGTTATCAGCCTACCATCCTTCCCTCCATGCAATAAAACACTCACCAGTTATCAGTCCACCATCTCCCCTCCGTGCAATACAACACTCACCAATTATCAGCCCACAATATCCCAACCGTGGAATACAACACTCACCAATTATCAGCCCACCATCTTCCCTCAATGCAATACAACACTCACCAGTCATCAGCCTACCCTCCTTCTCTCCATGTAATACAATACTCACCTGTTATCAGTCTACCATCTCCCCTCCGTGCAAAACAACACTCACCTGTTATCAGTCCACCATCTTCCCTCCGTGCAATACAACACTCACCAGTTATCAGTCCACCATCTCCCCTCCGTGGAATACAACTCTCACCAGTTATCAGCCTTCCGTCCTTCCCTCCGTGCAATACAACACTCACCTGTTATCAGTCCACCATCTCCCCTCCGTGCAATACAACACTCACCAGATATCAGTCCACCATCTCCCCTCCATGCAATACAACACTCACCAGTTATCAGTCCACCATCTTCCCTCCGTGCAATACAACTCTCACCAGTTATCAGTCCACCATCTCCCCTCCGTGGAATACAACTCTCACCAGTTATCAGCCTTCCATCCTTCCCTCCGTGCAATACAACACTCACCTGTTATCATTCCACCATCTTCCCTCCGTGGAATACAACACTCACCAGTTATCAGTCCACCATCTTCACTCCGTGCAATACTACTCTCAGCAGTTATCAGCCCACCATATCCGATCTGTGCAATACAACACTCACCAGTTATCCATCCACCATCTCCCTCCGTGCAATACAACACTCACCAGTTACCAGTTATCAGTCCACCATCTCCCCTCCGTGCAATACAACACTCACCAGTTATCAGTCCACAATCTCCCTCCGTGCAATACAACACTCACCAGTTATCAGTCCACCATCTCCCCTCCGTGCAATACAGCACTCACCAATTATCAGCCCACCATATCCCATCCGTGGAATACAACACTCACCAATTATCAGCCCACCATCTTCCCTCCATGCAATACAACACTCACCAGTTATCAGCCTACCCTCCTTCCCTCCATTTAATACAACACTCACCAGTTATCAGTCTACCATCTCCCCTCCATGCAATACAACACTCACCAGATATCAGTCCACCATCTCCCCTCCATGCAATACAACACTCACCAGTTATCAGTCCACCATCTTCCCTCCGTGCAATACAACACTCACCAGTTATCAGCCTACCGTCTTTCCCTCCGTGCAATACAACACTCACCAGTTGCCAGACCACCATCTCCCCTCCGTGCAATACAACACTCACAAGTTATCAGTCCATCATCTTCCCTCCGTGGAATACAACACTCACCAGTTATCAGACCACCATCTCCCCTTCGTACAATACAACACTCACCAGTTATCAGTCCACCATCTCCCTCCGTGCAATACAACACTCACCAGTTATCAGACCACCATCTCCCCTTCGTACAATACAACACTCACCAGTTATCAGACCACCATCTCCCCTCCGTGGAATACAACACTCACCAGTTATCAGACCACCATCTCCCCTCTATGGAATACAACACTCACCAGTTATCAGTCCACTATCTTCCCTCCGTGGAATACAACACTCACCAGTTATCAGACCACCATCTCCCCTTAGTACAATACAACACTCACCAGTTATCAGACCACCTTATCCACTCCGTGCAATACAACACTCACCAGTTATCAGTCTGCCATCTTCCTTCCGTGCAATACAACACTCACCAGTTATCAGTCCACCATCTCCCCTCCGTGCAATACAACACTCACCAGTTATCAGTCCACCATCTCCCTCCTTGCAATACAAAACTCACCAGTTATCAGCCCACCATCTCCCCTCCATGCAATACAACACTCAGCAGTTATCAGTCCACAATCTCCCTCCGTGCAATACAACACTCACCAGTTATCTGCCCACCATCTCGCCTCCGTGGAATACAACTCTCACCAGTTATCAGCCTACCATCCTTCCCTCCATGCAATAAAACACTCACCAGTTATCAGTCCACCATCTCCCCTCCGTGCAATACAACACTCACCAATTATCAGCCCACAATATCCCAACCGTGGAATACAACACTCACCAATTATCAGCCCACCATCTTCCCTCAATGCAATACAACACTCACCAGTCATCAGCCTACCCTCCTTCTCTCCATGTAATACAACACTCACCTGTTATCAGTCTACCATCTCCCCTCCGTGCAAAACAACACTCACCTGTTATCAGTCCACCATCTTCCCTCCGTGCAATACAACACTCACCAGTTATCAGTCCACCATCTCCCCTCCGTGGAATACAACTCTCACCAGTTATCAGCCTTCCGTCCTTCCCTCCGTGCAATACAACACTCACCTGTTATCAGGCCACCATCTCCCCTCCGTGCAATACAACACTCACCAGATATCAGTCCACCATCTCCCCTCCATGCAATACAACACTCACCAGTTATCAGTCCACCATCTTCCCTCCGTGCAATACAACTCTCACCAGTTATCAGTCCACCATCTCCCCTCCGTGGAATACAACTCTCACTAGTTATCAGCCTTCCATCCTTCCCTCCGTGCAATACAACACTCACCTGTTATCATTCCACCATCTTCCCTCCGTGGAATACAACACTCACCAGTTACCAGACCACCATCTCCCCTCCGTGCAATACAACACTCCCCAGTTATCAGTCCACCATCTCCGCTCCGTGCAATACAACACTCACCAATTATCAGCCCACCATCTTCCCTCAATGCAATACAACACTCACCAGTCATCAGCCTACCCTCCTTCTCTCCATGTAATACAACACTCACCTGTTATCAGTCTACCATCTCCCCTCCGTGCAAAACAACACTCACCTGTTATCAGTCCACCATCTTCCCTCCGTGCAATACAACACTCACCAGTTATCAGTCCACCATCTCCCCTCCGTGGAATACAACTCTCACCAGTTATCAGCCTTCCGTCCTTCCCTCCGTGCAATACAACACTCACCTGTTATCAGGCCACCATCTCCCCTCCGTGCAATACAACACTCACCAGATATCAGTCCACCATCTCCCCTCCATGCAATACAACACTCACCAGTTATCAGTCCACCATCTTCCCTCCGTGCAATACAACTCTCACCAGTTATCAGTCCACCATCTCCCCTCCGTGGAATACAACTCTCACTAGTTATCAGCCTTCCATCCTTCCCTCCGTGCAATACAACACTCACCTGTTATCATTCCACCATCTTCCCTCCGTGGAATACAACACTCACCAGTTACCAGACCACCATCTCCCCTCCGTGCAATACAACACTCACCAGATATCAGTCCACCATCTCCCCTCCATGCAATACAACACTCACCAGTTATCAGTCCACCATCTTCCCTCCGTGCAATACAACTCTCACCAGTTATCTGCCCACCATCTCGCCTCCGTGGAATACAACTCTCACCAGTTATCAGCCTACCGTCCTTCCCTCCGTGCAATACAACACTCACCAGTTGCCAGACCACCATCTCCCCTCCGTGCAATACAACACTCACCAGTTATCAGTCCACCATCTTCCCTCCGTGGAATACAACACTCACCAGTTATCAGACCACCATCTCCCCTTCGTACAATACAACACTCACCAGTTATCAGTCCACCATCTCCCTCCGTGCAATACAACACTCACCAGTTATCAGACCACCATCTCCCCTCCGTGGAATACAACACTCACCAGTTATCAGACCACCATCTCCCCTCTATGGAATACAACACTCACCAGTTATCAGTCCACCATCTTCCCTCCGTGGAATACAGCACTCACCAGTTATCAGACCACCATCTCCCCTTAGTACAATACAACACTCACCAGTTATCAGACCACCATATCCACTCCGTGCAATACAACACTCACCAGTTATCAGTCTACCATCTTTCTTCCGTGCAATACAACACTCACCAGTTATCAGTCCACCATCTCCCCTCCGTGCAATACAACACTCACCAGTTATCAATCCACCATCTCCCTCCTTGCAATACAAAACTCACCAGTTATCAGCCCACCATCTCCCCTCCGTGGAATACAACTCTCACCAGTTATCAGCCTACCGTCCTTCCCTCCGTGCAATACAACACTCACCAGTTATCAGTCCACCATCTCCCCTCCGTGCAATACATCACTCACCAGTTATCCATCCACCATCTCCATCCGTGCAATACAAAACTCACCAGTTATCAGCCCACCATCTCCCCTCCGTATAATACAACACTCACCAGTTATCAGTCTACCATCTCCCCTCTGTGCAATACAACTCTCACCAGTTATCAGTCTACCATCTCCCCTCTGTGCAATACAACTCTCACCAGTTATCAGCCCACCCTATCCCCTCCGTGCAATACAACACTCACGAATTATCAGCCCACCATCTTCCCTCCATGCAACACAACACTCACCAGTTATCTGTCCACCATCTTCCCTCCGTGCAATACAACACTCACCAGTTATCAGTCCACCATCTTCCCTCCGTGGAATACAACACTCACCGGATATCAGTCCACCATCTCCCTTCCGTGCAATACAACACTCACCAGTTATCAGTCCACCATCTCCCCTCCGTGCAATACAGCACTCACCAGTTATCAGTCCACCATCTCCCCTCCGTGCAATACAACACTCACGTTATCAGTCCAACATCCTCCCTCCGTGGAATACAACACTCACCAGTTATCAGACCACCATCTCCCCTCCATGCAATACTACACTCACCGGATATCAGTCCACCATCTCCCCTCCATGCAATACAACACTCACCAGTTATCAGTCCACCATCTTCCCTCCGTGCAATACAACACTCACCAGTTATCAGTCCACCATCTCCCTCCGTGCAATACAACACTCACCAGTTATCAGCCCACCATCTCTCCTCCGTGGAATACAACTCTCACCAGTTATCAGCCTACCGTCCTTCCCTCCGTGCAATACAACACTCACCAGTTGTCAATCCACCATCTCCGCTCCGTGCAATACAACACTCACCAGTTATCAGTCCAACATCTTCCCTCCGTGGAATACAACACTCACCGGATATCAGTCCACCATCTCCCTTCTGTGCAATACAACACTCACCAGTTATCAGTCCACCATCTCCCCTCCGTGGAATACAACTCTCACCAGTTATCAGCCTTCCGTCCTTCCCTCCGTGCAATACAACACTCACCTGTTATCAGTCCACCATCTCCCCTCCGTGCAATACAACACTCACCAGATATCAGTCCACCATCTCCCCTCCATGCAATACAACACTCACCAGTTATCAGTCCACCATCTTCCCTCCGTGCAATACAACTCTCACCAGTTATCAGTCCACCATCTCCCCTCCGTGGAATACAACTCTCACCAGTTATCAGCCTTCCATCCTTCCCTCCGTGCTATACAACACTCACCTGTTATCATTCCACCATCTTCCCTCCGTGGAATACAACACTCACCAGTTACCAGACCACCATCTCCCCTCCGTGCAATACAACACTCACCAGATATCAGTCCACCATCTCCCCTCCATGCAATACAACACTCACCAGTTATCAGTCCACCATCTTCCCTCCGTGCAATACAACTCTCACCAGTTATCTGCCCACCATCTCGCCTCCGTGGAATACAACTCTCACCAGTTATCAGCCTACCGTCCTTCCCTCCGTGCAATACAACACTCACCAGTTGCCAGACCACCATCTCCCCTCCGTGCAATACAACACTCACCAGTTATCAGTCCACCATCTTCCCTCCGTGGAATACAACACTCACCAGTTATCAGACCACCATCTCCCCTTCGTACAATACAACACTCACCAGTTATCAGTCCACCATCTCCCTCCGTGCAATACAACACTCACCAGTTATCAGACCACCATCTCCCCTCCGTGGAATACAACACTCACCAGTTATCAGACCACCATCTCCCCTCTATGGAATACAACACTCACCAGTTATCAGTCCACCATCTTCCCTCCGTGGAATACAGCACTCACCAGTTATCAGACCACCATCTCCCCTTAGTACAATACAACACTCATCAGTTATCAGACCACCATATCCACTCCGTGCAATACAACACTCACCAGTTATCAGTCTACCATCTTTCTTCCGTGCAATACAACACTCACCAGTTATCAGTCCACCATCTCCCCTCCGTGCAATACAACACTCACCAGTTATCAATCCACCATCTCCCTCCTTGCAATACAAAACTCACCAGTTATCAGCCCACCATCTCCCCTCCGTGGAATACAACTCTCACCAGTTATCAGCCTACCGTCCTTCCCTCCGTGCAATACAACACCCACCAGTTATCAGTCCACCATCTCCCCTCCGTGCAATACATCACTCACCAGTTATCCATCCACCATCTCCATCCGTGCAATACAAAACTCACCAGTTATCAGCCCACCATCTCCCCTCCGTATAATACAACACTCACCAGTTATCAGTCTACCATCTCCCCTCTGTGCAATACAACTCTCACCAGTTATCAGTCTACCATCTCCCCTCTGTGCAATACAACTCTCACCAGTTATCAGCCCACCCTATCCCCTCCGTGCAATACAACACTCACGAATTATCAGCCCACCATCTTCCCTCCATGCAACACAACACTCACCAGTTATCTGTCCACCATCTTCCCTCCGTGCAATACAACACTCACCAGTTATCAGTCCACCATCTTCCCTCCGTGGAATACAACACTCACCGGATATCAGTCCACCATCTCCCTTCCGTGCAATACAACACTCACCAGTTATCAGTCCACCATCTCCCCTCCGTGCAATACAGCACTCACCAGTTATCAGTCCACCATCTCCCCTCCGTGCAATACAACACTCACGTTATCAGTCCAACATCCTCCCTCCGTGGAATACAACACTCACCAGTTATCAGACCACCATCTCCCCTCCATGCAATACTACACTCACCGGATATCAGTCCACCATCTCCCCTCCATGCAATACAACACTCACCAGTTATCAGTCCACCATCTTCCCTCCGTGCAATACAACACTCACCAGTTATCAGTCCACCATCTCACCTCCGTGCAATACAACACTCACCAGTTATCAGTCCACCATCTCCCTCCGTGCAATACAACACTCACCAGTTATCAGCCCACCATCTCTCCTCCGTGGAATACAACTCTCACCAGTTATCAGCCTACCGTCCTTCCCTCCGTGCAATACAACACTCACCAGTTATCAGTCTAGCATCTCCCCTTCGTGCAATACAACACTCACCAGTTATCAGTCCACAATCGTCCCTCCGTGCAATACAACACTCACCAGTTATCAGTCCACCATCTCCCCTCAATGCAATACAACACTCACCAGTTATCAGTCCACCATCTCCCTCCGTGCAATACATCACTCAGCAATTATCAGCCCACCATCTTCCCTGTGTGGAATACAACACTCACCAGTTATCAGCCTACCGTCCTCCCCTCCGTGCAATACAACACTCACCAGTTATCAGTCCACCATCTCCCTCCGTGCAATACAACACTCACCGATTATCAGCCCACCATTTTCCCTCCATGCAATACAACACTCACCAGTTATCGGTCCACCATCTCCGTCCGTGTAATACAACACTCACCAGTTATCAGCCTACCGTCCTCTCCTCCGTGCTATACAATACTCACCAGTTATCAGTCCACCATCTTCCCTCCGTGCAATACAACACTCAGCAGTTATCAGCCCACCATATCCGCTCTGTGCAATACAACACTCACCAGTTATCCGTCCACCATCTCCCTCCGTGCAATAAAACACTCCCCAGTTATCAGTCCACCATCACGCTCCGTGCAATACAACACTCACCAGTTATCAGTCCAGCATCTCCCTCCGTGCAATACAACACTCACCAGTTATCAGTCCAGCATCTCCCTCCGTGCAATACAACACTCACCAGTTATCAGTCCACCATCTCCCTCCGTGCAATACAACACTCACCAGTTATCAGTCCACCATCTCCCTCCGTGCAATACAACACTCACCAGTTATCAGTCAACCATCTTCCCTCCGTGCAATACAACACTCACCAGTTATCAATCCACCATCTTCCCTCCGTGCAATTCAACACTCACCAGTTATCAGCCTACCGTCCGTCCCTCCGTGGAATACAACACTCACCAGTTATCAGTCCAACATCTCACTCCGTGCAATACAACACTCACCAGTTATCAGTCCACCATCTCCCCTCCGTGCAATACAACACTCACCAGTTATCAGTCCACCATCTCCCCTCCGTGCAATACAACACTCACCAGTTATTTGTCCACCCTATCCCCCCCGTGCAACACAACACTCACCAGTCATCAGAATTCCTCTGTCAAGGTGGTTGCTGGTACCAACTCAACCCAGGATCAGTGGACGGTAGGCTCATGATTTGACCCCGGAGTCGAGGGCCACAGGTTCCCCATGAAGAGATGGAAACAAAAAGGTTAGACGTTTGATTACCAACAGAGCCTTGGAGAAATGACTGAGCGACACTGGAAGCGAGTTCATCCTCTCCAACACAATAACTCTGCCAAGGCACGAATCAAGAGTCCTCTTTAAATAATTGTAGAGTGCGGAAAACCCATGCCAGTCACAATTTACTGACCTGATTAGTCAGAAAGGAAAGAAAGAGCTTTCAGCTCTGGTTAAGACAACAATTAGTAAATACAGGTGCTTGAGAAATTGAAAAACCCAAAGCTTTAAGGCATTTCACAGACGCCTGCTGTGCTCATGACAGCAACTACAGCTGGTACCCAATAAAGTGGCTCCTGAATATAGTATATATTTTTACAATAGCAATGACTCTTGCAAGATAAATACTTTTCAGTTCAATAACCTACAGGGTTTAATGGCATTTACTTGTGAATTTTCCCTTCCTGAATTTCTTGTAATCACCCAACCAATCTCATCGTGATTTTTTTTTTTATGTGCTTTAATCACAAACCCTTGAGAAAACTGTTCGAGGGCCTTTGTCGGGCTTTCTTTCTGAGAAGCTTTCTGCATGCAGACTCACACTCCAGGAAATTTAATCTATTTTCAAATAAAATTTCTCCACATCAGATTGGGTGCTGCGTTAATAATTGATATTGCTGCAAAGCTTGACAGTGAAATGTTTTGGAGATATCTATAATTGTTAGCTTTTTCACAAAAGCCCATTATATATCCTCTAATTCCACTCCTTTGCAAAATCCTCCCAATGTATTATTTTCCTCACTGAATTTTGATCTTTGCCCATTTCTCCCTCTCTATAAACTTTGTTCTGAGAGTCTCTCTGTCTGTCCTTGACCAGAAGCTATGTGTTATTCTGTACTCTTCCATGACTGATCTCTCCACTTCATGAGCTCTTTATGTTCCTGTAGCTAGTGATTTTTCTTTCTGACATACATTCAGTAGCCACTTTATTGGTCATAGTCATAGGAAAGAACAGCACAGAAACAGGCCCTTTGGCCCTTCCAGCCAATGCTGACACCATGCAAACTGTCTACTCCCATCGACCTGCACCACAACCATAGTCCTCCATACCCCTACCATCCATGTACCTATTCGAACTTCTCTTAAGCATTGAAATTGGGCTTGCATACACCACTTGAGCTGGCAGTCCATTCTACACTCTCAGCACCCTTTTTGAAGCTCCCTTCATGTTCCTCCTAAACTTTCCAGGTCCCACCTGTACCTCATAAAGTGGCCACCAAGTGAATGGTTGTGGTTTTCTGCTGCTGTAGCCCGTCCACTTCAAGGTTCAATGTGCAATATCAATTCAGGGATGCTTTTCCGCATACCACTGTTGTAATGCATATTTAATTGAGTTACTGTTGCCTTCCTTACAGCTTGAACCAGCTCCTCCAACCCCTCTCATTACCAAGGTGTTTTTGCTCTCAGAACTGCTGATTACTAGATTGTTTTACTGGAATGCTTCTCGCACCATTCCCTGTGAACTCTTGAGCAGAGGGTCTGCAGATCCCTCGGTTAATGTTAGGTGTGCATCGCATAAAAAAGTGGAGAACCCCTGCTCCAGAGGCTGTTGTGTGTGGAAATCCCAGGAGATTGAAATCCTAGGAGAATGCTGAAAGGCTTCGATAGAGTGGACGTAGAGAGGATGTTTCTTATGCTGAAGGAATCCAAGGCTAGAGGCTACTGCTTCAGAATCGAGGGATGTCCCTTTAGAACAAAGATGAGGAGGAATTTCTTAGTCAGATGCACAGTGAATCTGTGGAATTTGTTACCATAGGTGGCTGTGGAGACCAAGTCACTGGGCACAGGTCAATAGATTCTTGGTTGGTTCAGGCATGAAGGGATACGAGGAGAAAGCTGGAATTTGGGTCTGAGAGGGAAATTGGATCAGACTTGATGAAATGGCAGAGTGGGCCTAATGGGCCTAATCCTGCTCCTATTTCTTGTGCTCTTGTAATGCTGTGAGGTACTTATCGCCCAGGCCAAAGCTGTCACCGCTAAGCAAGAACAGAATGCTACGGGAACACCACACTTGTGCGAATTATGGCAATATCAGTGCTCCTTCACCATGATTGCAGAACCGCTCTGTGGGGGGAGCTGCACCACAGGGAGAGCTGGAGAAGAAGGAGGCTCACCCCCGACTCAAAGCTAAAATTATCTCCGCACAATAACTGCTGGCCGCGCCAGTCACACCCACCACCTGATAATGAATAATTAATAAACCCTTAATTCATCGCCCGCCTTTGTACTGCACGCCCTCACTCCACACGACCACATCTCCCACGGCAACTGTTGAATCACAGCTCCTTAATTGTCTCCATCTCCTTCGCCAGAACAATGCACACACGTTGCTCGCAAGCCAACTCTCAGTTTTGCAAAGCGTTTACCCAAGGTTAAGGAAAACAGATAAAGTATTCCAAATCCTACTGAGGCTTAGAGGATGCAACAAAGAGAGTTTAGAGGCTTTTAGAATCATGAAGGGATTGGAGAGATTTCAGTTTGATAGATTACATAAGCTCACAGTGCTGGAGCGGGGTTTGAATCCACAACTTTATGAGAAATTGGCTTAGCCGATACAAACACTGGCCTTTGCCTCAGCCTGTCTCCCACCGTTCTCTGTTCAGTTGGCGGCCACACAAACTGAACTTGGTTTAATATCACTGGCATATGGCATGAAATCTCTTGCTTTGCGGCATCGGGACATAATAATTTTTAAAAACCGTAACTATAAAAAAGTTAATGAAGTAATGCAGAAAGGGAGGGAAAACTGCTGAGGCAGTGTTCATGAATTCAGTGTCCATTCAGAAGTCTGTTGGTGGAGGGGAAGAAGCTGTAACTGAAACATTGAGGTTGTGTCTTCAGGCTCCTGTACCTCCTCCTTGAAGGTAGCAATGAGAAGAGGGCACGTCCTGAGTGATAGGGATCCTTAATGATGAATGCCACCTTTTTTAAGCACTGCCTTTTGAAGCTGTACTGGATGCTGGGGGCTGGAGCCCTACCAGGTAAACTTGCAACGTAAAACAGGGACTGCACCCCGAAGAGATCCCATTGCCTGGGAAGTGTTTTGTAGTGGCCGGGGATGTGAAGAGCCTCTGAATCTACACTCAGTGACCGCTTTATTAGGTACCCCACTCTCTCTCTGAGCAAGCTGTTACCCACTCCACGCATCTGATGAACCCAAAGGAATGGCAGAAACCGATACAGTTTGGTACCAACAGCATTGCAGGAGTTGCCAGTCAACATGTAGGACTGCCTTAGGGACTCCATCTCTGGACTTTTCCCTCAGGGTTTACTCCTGAAGCCTTCCCCATGAGTGAATTTAGGCTCAAGGCAGCAGAGGCTTGACATCAGAGTTTTCCTTCTCCTAGATGAGCTGCCAAACATGGCTGATGAGCCCCGTCTGTCCAAAGTGACTGGTTTTAAGGCACCAGTAACCCACCACTGCCCCTTCTTCTGTCAGTATGAACTGTTCTGCCAGGCTTAGTAGCTAAGCCACACGAGAAGGCCAGGAGCTGGGCTTGGTTGTCAGAGGCTATTTGAGGTGCACACCATTGGGAGCATTTAATAGGCAGTGGGAGCTTGTCCTCATTGCCAACCCCGGCTATAACAACATTAAGGAACTTGGCATCAGTTATTCTGACTTGAATTATGAATTGAAATACCAAATATAGGCAAGCAAGCATTGTCTATTGCGCTGCTGGTGTTCAGGGCAGCAATGAAGGTCCGCCATCTCCGGCGGTGTTCAGGGCTTCCTTCATCGTGTCAATAGCTTCCTCTTGGTTTTCACTACTGTTAAGCAAGTCCCGCGTGGAGAGTCAGGAACACCGTTGCACTCTGATGTAGAAGGATTCTTCATTGATGTTTCTGTAACAATTTTGTTTTATCAGTCAGCGTTATTAACCTTGAGCTGAACACCCGAACCTGGAGGACCGGTGGACCACTCTTAGTCTGACCTCTACCCTTTGACCTGTTTGGCAGGGCTGGCCCTACCAAGAGCCATAGCACAAAGCCCTGGCTCCAGCCAACATAACTCTCCAGGTCATTGAGGGCCACAAGTCTCCAAACCCAATGACACGGTTGTGGTCCTCTTGGAGACAACATAGGCGATTAAAAAGGATATGGTGTATGATAGGGGAATTTCATAGTGATTTTCATGATCAGCAGCCCAAAATCTGTAAGGTACATGGAAAAGTATTCAGGAAGCAAAATCTTTGTTGTCCAGATTATTTAAAGCAATACAATTTTAAAAAAACCCTTTCGATAATGCATTGCGTCGCCAGTCTTGATACTGCTGACGTGCGGCCACTATCAAACAGGGTAGATGCAAATCTGAATGCAATGCTGTTAACTTTTCCAACATCGAGAAGCACTAATTAGCTTTATTTATACGTTTAACACCTTTCAACTTCACAAAGCCTCATTCCTTTACCAGATGGCAGCTGCTGAAGCTGATTTAAAAATACTTTTTTTTACCGACAGAAATCAATAGTGCTTTTATTCCACGGGGTCAGATGTTAGTTAATTTGCCAGCAGCAGGATGTAATCCTCAGAGAAGACCGCTTCCTGCACTGCACTCCTTATCACCTTTGTCCTTTCCCAGCTTCCCCCCTTGGCAGTCTCTCTGCTTCGTGAAAACGCGAGGAGAAGTGAGCAGGGGCAGGCCATTCAGTTCCTGAAACCTGTCCCACCATTCAGCCTGATTACCCCCATCAGAGAGGAGGTTCACGAGCCTGAATTCTCACGCTCAGCGATTCAGAAACATCTTTCTCCCCTCCACCATCAGATTCCCGAATGGTCCATGATCCCGTAAACGCTACCTCATTACGTTGTTTTCAATCATTTTAACTCTTTTACTTAATTGTGATTGAATTAGTAATTTTTGTAATTGTGAAGTGCTTAAGGGAAACTTCATCACTAAGACGTTGCTGAGAGTGTGGAACGAGCTGCGCCGGCGGAAATGGTGGATATGGGCTCTCGATTTCAACATTCAAGGGAGGTTTGGATAGGTAGGTGAGGGTGAGGGGTATGGAGGACTGTGCTCTGGGTGCAGATCAATGGGACTTTGCAGAATAATAGATCAGCACAGAATAGATGAGCTGAATGGCCTGTATTCTATGACCATGCTGCCACGAAGCATTAAATTTCATGACCTATGCCAGTGATCTAGGTGGCGGGGTGGAAATACGCCTCTACCGAAGGAGGTGCATGGTTACAAATGAGCGATGTCAGTGATAATAAACCTGACTGAAAGTGATCACGCCTGATCTTCTCTCTCCTCTCTCTCCTGTTGCCGTCAATTCCACAACCTCTCAAAAAAAAAGTCTATTTCCTCTTTAAGTATCCCAGTAATCCAGCAGAGAACTCCGGGGATTGGCCAGATTTTCTGATCCCTTTGGTTGGTGACCGTTTTCCGCAGGTGCTCTGTAAGAGCAAGGACGTCATGCTCAGGCTCCATCGCCCATTGGTAAGTGCACCCCTGGAGCATTGTGAGCGGTTTTGGGCCCTTTATCAAAGAAAAGATGAGCTGGCGTTGTGGAGGGTCCAGAGGGAGTTCTCAAGAATGATTACAGGAATGAAAGGGTCAATGTACGAGGGGCGTTTTGATGTCTAAGGGCTTGTAGTCACTGGAGTTTATCTGGAGGATCTCATTGACACATGTTGAGTATTGAAAGGTCTGGATAAAGTGGATGTGTGGAGGATGTTTCCTGTAGTGGGGGAGTCTAGAACGAGAGGGCACAGCCTCACAATAGAAGCATATCGTTTTAGGACAACGATGAGGAGGCATCTCTTTAGCCAGAGGGTGGCGAATCTGTGGAGGCCAGGTCACTGGGTATATTTAAAGTGGAGGCTGATAGGTTCTTGATTAATCAGGGTTTCAAAGATCATGGGGAGAAAGCAGGTGAATGGGGTTGAGAGGGGCAATAAAACAGCAATGACGGAATGGTGGAACAGACTTGATGGGCCAATTGGCCTGATTCTGCCCCTGTGTCTAATGGTTTTATGATGTAGCATTGGAGCGAGCAGAGCAGGTGCTGATGGAGATAGTGCAGGAGGCATGCCCTCTTCTCACTGTCACCATTGGAGAGGAGGTGCAGGAGCCGTAGGTACAATGCCAGCATGCCCTGGAACAGGCATCACCCGTTAACCATAGGGCTCCTGAACCTGCGTGGATAACTTCGCATCACAGCTCTGAACGGATTCTACAACCTATAGACTCACTTTCAAGGACTCTTTACAACTCATGTTCTCAGTAGTACTTTTATTTGCTGTCTGTCTTCTGTTATCCATTTGTGTTTGTCAGTCTTTGTCTGTTCATGTATAGATTTTTGTTATGCTAAGTGTATCGAAGAGTACACTGTTGTAAGTTTACAATCCTTAAAGTATTTATAGACACATTCTCCTGTGTTCTTGTCTCATTACAAAAACGGAACTTGTGTTTTTTCTCTCGGAGGATTTCATCAGCTGCTGAAGGAGTTGCTGTGTTGACAGAGCATACTAACATTATACGCCAGGATCTCAGGTGGTTGTGGGAGTCACACCACGCCGGTTCTGTGCCAGGCTGCTGCACGGAGGGTCTCTGTTGTGTAGTGGTTGCACCACTGACCTGGGTTCAATTCTCACCGCTCACCGTAAGGAGTCTGCACGTCCTCCCTGTGACGGTGTGGATTTCTTCCCAGTGCTCTGATTTCTCCCCATGGTCCAACAACCTACCTGTTGGTAGGTTAATTGGTCAGTGTAAATTGTTCTGTGATTAGGCTGGGGTTAAATCAGGGAATGGCTGGGCAGCGCGGCTTGAAGCGCCAGAAGGGCCAATTCCGCTCTGTATCTCAATAAATCAATCAATGACATCAGCTTCAGGAGCAACGTAGATCATAGATCATAGAACGTAGAACATAGAACGTAGAACATAGATCATAGAACGTAGAACATAGAACGTAGAACATAGATCATAGAACGTAGAACATAGATCATAGAACGTAGTTCAGAGATCATAGAACGTAAAACATAGATCATAGAACGTAGAACATAGATCATAGAACGTAGAACATAGATCATAGAACGTAGTTCAGAGATCATAGAATGTAAAACATAGATCATAGAACGTAGATCATAGATCATAGAACGTAGAACATAGAACGTAGAACATAGATCATAGAACGTAGAACATAGATCATAGAACGTAGTTCAGAGATCATAGAACGTAAAACATAGATCATAGAACGTAGATCATAGATCATAGAACGTAGAACATAGAACGTAGAACATAGATCATAGAACGTAGAACATAGATCATAGAACGTAGAACATAGATCATAGATCACAGATCATAGAACATAGTTCATAGATCATAGAATGTAGAACATAGATCAAAGATCATAGAACATAGAACATAGATCATAGAACGTAGAACATAGATCATAGATCATAGAACGTAGAACATAGATCATAGAACGTAGAACATAGATCATAGATCATATAACATAGAACATAGATAATAGAACGTAGAACATAGATCATAGATCATAGAACGTAGTTCATAGATCATAGAACGTAGAACATAGATCATAGAACGTAGAACATAGATCATAAATCATAGAATGTAGTTCATAGATCATAGAATGCAGAACATAGATCATAGATCATAGAACATAGTTCATAGATCATAGAACGTAGTTCATAGATCATAGAACGTAGAACATCATAGAACATAGAACATAGATCATAGAATGTAGAACATAGATCATAGATCATAGAACACAGATCATAGAACGTAGGACATAGATCATAGATCATAGACCATAGAATGTAGTTCATAGATCATAGAACGTAGAACATAGATCATAGAACGTAGAACATAGATCATAGAACATAGAACATAGATCATAGAACGTAGAACATAGATTATAGATCATAGAATGTAGTTCATAGATCATAGAATGCAGAACATAGATCATAGATCATAGAACATAGTTCATAGATCATAGAACGTAGTTCATAGATCATAGAACGTAGAACATCATAGAACATAGAACATAGATCATAGAATGTAGAACATAGATCATAGATCATAGATCATAGAACACAGATCATAGAACGTAGGACATAGATCATAGATCATAGACCATAGAATGTAGTTCATAGATCATAGAACGTAGAACATAGATCATAGAACGTAGAACATAGATCATAGATCATATAACATAGAACATAGATAATAGAATGTAGAACATAGATCATAGATCATAGAACGTAGAACATAGATCATAGAACATAGAACATAGATCATAGATCATATAACATAGATCATAGATAATAGAACATAGAACATAGATTATAGATCATAGAACATAGTTCATAGATCATAGAATGTAGAACATAGATCATAGAACATAGAACATAGATCATAGATCATAGAACAGAGAACATAGATCATAGAACATAGAACATAGATCATAGATCATAGAGCGTAGTTCATAGATCATAGAACATAGATCATAGAACGTAGAACATAGATCATAGAAAGTAGAACATAGATCATAAATCATAGAACGTAGTTCATAGATCATAGAACGTAGAACATAGATCATAGAACGTAGAACATAGATCATAGAACATAGAACATAGATCATAGATCATAGAACACAGATTATAGAACATAGAACATAGATCATAGATCATAGAACACAGATCATAGAACATAAAACATAGATTATAGAACATAGAACATAGATCATAGATTATAGAA